>NC_136417.1:27775000-28375000 GCF_052625555.1 Lactuca saligna
TAAATATAATAAGGGTAATTTAGTCATTTTAATTTTAAGAATGACCAAATCCACGTATAAACTAGGTCAAAAGGACCATGAAGTCAAAAGAAAATCGAAGTTTAGACTAAACCTTAGAAAAATGCATACCACAGGGACCATTTTTGCATTTTGTCATTTTTAAAATGCATGTATTCTTAGGAACATAAGAGCTGGAACTCCACACATCAATGAGATTACACATGGAACTTTTATTTATCTATCACTGCACTGTACTTTATTGATGCCTAACTGTTAAGGCACACACAATACTTTATATTACCATGTAATGATACAATTAATATGATGTACTCTTGGAACGCAAGCACTGTAATTTCTATTTCAATATTAATAGAATCTTATATTTTATGGTTGTTAATTTTATATTGTTCAATGTCTGTTATGATTATGATACATGAATAAGTCACACAGTGAGGTGTTTCCGCCGTATTTGGGGGTGTGACAGATTGGTATAAGAATCGTTCGCTATAGAGAATTAATATATTTTTGGGAGATCATGACTATAGCTCAGGGTTCACGCTCAAAATAGGTTTATCCCTTGAACCTAAAAATAAAAAGTATTATTATTAATTATACTACAGATAGGCTACTTATGGGAGATGTGTCTAAGGATGGACATGAGGTTTAGGTTGTTGGACTTCAAAAAAGTTATATGCCGAAATGGTCATGCCCTCCAATTGTCTTGACTGGCAGATCCTTACTTGATAGCCTTGAAGTACTGAAAAAAATTAATAAAGCTCACGGACACAATAATCGGATATAGAGTTATATGGAAACTCAGACCCTCAATGAGAATATATATATATATATATATATATATATATATATATATATATATATATATATATATATATATATATATATATATATATATATATATATAATCTACAATGAAATCGTCTGGAACTCAAGGTTTTAGATCATATACTTTAGCTAAAGTTTTATAGTTCATGGGTCGTAATACAACTAAATGTAGCTTGCGCACCTATATTTTATTATGGTCTGATCAAATGAACTATTTAACTTGGATATAGTATTAGATAGACTAAACACTTGGAGATTCTAAGAGACTCAAGATCACAATTCATAACACAAAAAATTACTTAAGAACTCATAAGTATTCCGGTAACACTTTATAAAATAATTATAGTTGATAAATATTCATATTCAGATAAATCAAAAAACACTGACACTCTTAAAACTTAATCTTGTTTACATGATTACTAACCTTGACATGGCTGAAATTCCTAGCTAAATGGATGAACCTGATCAACCCTGAAGAGGCCATGAGGCCCCTCACACACCTGAACCAGAGGAAGAACCATATTTTCCAATAGTTCCTGCATTTTTCAACCCAATACCCTCTGAGAATAGGGCTCATGTGCCATATGTGAGCGACTTGTCAAAAGAGGAGTTGTTTGAGGAGTATAAGCCTTCAGAAGAAGTTGAAAATATGGATGAAGTTAATCATGTAGTACCACCCCTACCACTATTGAACACTATTTACCTCCTCATCCCGTAGGACCATTAATGATGCACACTGCCTGCAAATCCAATTCTTATCCGAGTCAAGATCGAGAAAACTCCTCGAGAGACATAAACTAATTTAAAAAGACTTCAAGATGATCATACCTGGTTTTCCAACTTTATGGAAGGATTGGGAAATGAGGAAGGAATCACTCGCAAGTTTGAGACTGGTCAGGCACTAGGGACACATCCCCCACTTATCGAAGACACTGATAGTGACATTGTACCTCTCATACTTTCATGCAGTTTAAGACTTGGGCGATAGCTCAAAACTGTGAGCGACGAGCTCAACATCATCGAAAACAACGTTGTGTTTCTTTCAGGAAGAGTTCAGAATCTAGAGGAGCATCACAATATGGGTCAAGAGGCAATGCAAACAGCGAATCATCTCATTTACACTACACATACTGATATGCTATCATATGATGCTAGAATATCTGGACTCGAACTTCGAGCACATGCATCAAACCTCAGGGTGACCAACACCGAGGATCTAGCAACAGTAGTGGAACTCAAGGCATAATTGCTTTAGGAGAAAATGAACGAGCTAGCCTATAAATTAGGCTACTACCTTGGCATATGGTAGACAGTTTGGTGATGGTAGTATGTATATAGGTTACATGTTAGCCATAATATAGTTAGGAAAAGTTGTTAGCAATAGTATACACTATCTTGCCAATTTTAAGTACAATCTTTTTGGGTGATTCATGTATATGGCTTCTTCCACCCCTAACTGCATGCTTATCTTTTTTTCAAACTAATGTAACCACTTAGGATATTTGAAATATATGAAACATATATCACTATTATTAAATAGCAATTTACTTTGACACCTGTAAAATTTGTATGCATTACCTTTCCAACTTAAAAATCCTCGGGATTTTTGGAAAATTTTACACTTTGGCAAACAATTAGTCACTAATGCTTACATTCAGATGACTAATAAATAGGTTCATAAAACATACACTCTCCTTACTAACTATAAAAGGACAAAAACAATGCCTCCAAGAAAAAGAAATATAAGACTTTATTCGGAACGAAGACCACCAACACCACCAACTCCACCACCAGAACAGCCACCACTATCAGCAACACTCGAACATATAATATCACAACGAGTCACTGATGCACTGGCTAACTATGAGATAATTCAAAACGCTGCATCTGGAGGAGGAAATGGAAAAAATAGAGGTAGCAGTAGTTCCCATGGTGATAACCGAGACCCCAAAGAGCTATCTTACAAAGACCTCATGAACTACATAACAAAAACCTTTTGCAGAAATGAAGGAGTTGTGGGTCTAACAAGATGTATTGAGAAAACAGAGTCTGTATTTCAAGTAAGCTTTTGTCCGAAAGACAACAAAGTTAGGTTTGCTGCCTGCACACATTTATGGATGCAACCTTAACATGATGGAATGGCCATGCAAAAACAATGAGTGTTAACGCTACAAACGTCGTGACCTAGGAGGAAGTAAAGGTGATGTTCATCAAAGAATATTACCCTAGGGATGAAATAGAAAACCTAGAACAGGAACTCTATAACTTAACCATGAAGGGTTTAGAAATTGTTGGTTACACTACTAGGTAGTCTGCTTAAGAAATCACTTTTTGTTCTATAATACGCTTGAGAGCTTAAAACTCTTGGGCTAGCCGGAGAGAGTTCCATACTATTGGATCAAGACCCAAAAATCATTTTGTTATAATGTTAGTTTTCTGTTACTCGGATATTAATTTTTGTAAAGTTATTTTGGTTCTAAGAGAAAAGAATGAAATAATTAAATAAAAGGGCATTAATTAATACCTAAAAGAATTAGTCGATATTTAAAAAGGATATATAATTTAACTAAACTGATTTGCGTGAAAAATAGATTAAATATAACTTATCAAAAGCTATAAATAAATTGAGGGGATAAAGTGTCATAAAATGAAATGCAACTTATAAATATATCTAGGATAGATTGGGAACAAAGCTAGAAGTTTAAGGACTGGACTAAAAAAAATCTGATATTAAACCTCCATAACATAATTGGCGTTTTAAGGGAGGGATACGTCCATTTTTTAGCCCTGTTATCTTCATGCAATTTTCCTTTTCCCATTACATACATCGGGAGCGATCAAAAACGTCATTAAGTTGTTGATTGTTGCATCGTCGATCAGTGAGGGCACCTAAAAAAACAAACATAAGGGAGAAGGAGGAGCGGCGACAGCGAGGTTGTGTAGGGGATTGGAATGGTGTGTTCATGCTTCAAATTTTTGGTGAATTGATTGGAATGGTGGGTCAACGGCTTTCTATTTGGTGTCAAAATTAATGTGTTCTTTCACTTCAATTCTTTTGGCTCTACATAGGGTCAAATTTCCTAACCATTGGGTGTGCTTTAAGTTAGTTCTATTTTTCAAAATCCTTCTAAAAGCACTCCTCTATATGTTGTTGATGGTGCTTAAGGATTAGTCGGAATTGTGAAGTTACTTTCTCTCTTTTGGTGTCATAATTCTTGTTTCTTTTATTTTCAATTCTAATGATTTCATGTGTGATATTTTTCTGCATAAATATCATGTTTTAAACCGTCTAGAAGGTTCTTAGAACAACCCCTAAGTGTCTTGATATGTGGCTTAATGATGAAGAACACCCAAACCCTAATTGTGTTTTCTCTTATTAGCATCATAATTTTGTTTTTCCTTTTAAAACAATGTAGTTTGGGTCATGGTTTGAAGTTGGAATTGTCTTTTGGACTCAATGAAGTGTTGTTACTATTAAGAGCTTAATTTACATCTTGGGGTCATCTTTATAATGACGCAATGGGTTAATATGTCAATTAACTCTTAAAAGTTAAAGTTGGGAAATAATACGAAATTACCTATTTTGCCCCTGTTTTGTAAAAATTCTATAAAAATCACAGAATGTTGGATCTAGGATCCGTTGGTTCATAAAGTTCAAGTTTTGAGTCTAGTATGTCACTCATTTTTTCCATGACCCATTGTTGGATCTAACTAGGGTGAAAATCGTCATTTTCCATAATTGGTTAGAAATTAGTTGCATTGATATCTCATTTGGTAAAATCCATAGTAAATTGTAGAAAAAATGTACGGGTCTGTATAGGTAGTCCCTAGAAAGATAAAAGAATCAACTACTGGAATATAGAATAAATATTGTAACTTTGGTAGGCTTTAGTGGTGTTAAAGTGGCTTTGATCAGGCTGTTGTTTGGGTCGAAATCTAGAAATTTAGTCTAGTAGTTTGTATATATATATAGGGTATAGAATAGCCATTTTAAAACTATTATAGGAGTGTTGCAAGGTGAATTGGTGTGATTGAGTTTCCGTAATATAGTTGGAGGTTTATTTTGCTACTCGATAGGAGATCGTGGTACCTCAAGTGCTTACGAGATTCAAAATGAGGAAAAAGCATGTTCTTGACAAAGGTAAGTTAATCCTTGTGGAAATTCAAGTACTTTGTTAGGGAAATATTAGATTGGTTGGAATGAACCTAGAATGTTATAGGATGTGTGTGCCCTATTTGAGGTAGATTTGTATGTTATGTATGTGGAATTTGTTTGTGATTTGAAGTTTAGAATGTTTTACATGCATGCGTACTGTTTGCACTGATCCTTAACGACAACGTGTATACTAGTATATGCAACGTCGGAGTAGCGGACACAACAACAATCAGGGACAATGTTACAGGTGAGAGTCGCGCATCACTTAGTGCATTGGGTCGTGCCAGTCATGTTAGTAGCGAACATGATACTTACCTTGGGGTTACTGATAATTATATAGACCCATAAATAGGACGTATTATGATAACAATTACAAAGATGTTTAAGAGGGGAGTAATTGTTAATGATGAAAATGAAGATTAATATTATAGTGAAGTATGAAGTAATAACTAACTAAAAAGATGAATAATGAAGTGTAACTAAATATAAAAGGCTCTAAACAAGAATAGTATTTGAGAATTATTCTAATGTTTATATGATGTACCTGATGTCATGCTATGTGAGTGTTTAAATGCATGTTTATATGATATTTCGTTCAACCTATTTGGGATATGTATGTTCCATAACACCGTACTTATTATTGACACTTAGCGTATGCTGACACTTTTTTCTTTGCTTTTTGTGTTTTCCATGCATTGGTACAAGTATCATGATATGGTGGCCTGGTGAGGATGGATACTTGTGGGTAGTTACTTAGTATTACCTTAGTGAAGATACCACTTTGGATATGCCGTTGAGTTTTCATTTTCATTCAGTTTTGAGAACTTACTTTAATGTTGGGTTTTTGAGAACTTTTATTTTGATGAAACTTGTTTTGGTAATAAAGTAGCATTGGTGATGCTTTCATAATTAATTAAAATAAGAGTTTCACTAACGTATTCTGGTTAAAATGTGTTTTAAATAAAAAAAATTAGGTGAAAATTCACGATGTTACAGTTTACCATCTGAAACTTTATCCATTTCATATATCTAATAAGTCAAGACCTTAAGCCCTAACTATATTTGGGACCAAACCTCATGCATGGCTTAAAGGAGAAGCATGCATATACACTTTTCAGCCAACCAACAAGTCCATAAGTCATTAAATCTCATAATAATGTTCTAGAGTTCTCCAAACTCCAAGAACTCCAAAGAAAATGGCTCAAAAAGACCGAAATGACATAATATCAAGATCTAAGAATCTAATGATCATGTTTGAGAATTTATTCCTATAAAGGTGCATAAATCAGTTGAGAATGTTGGAACAAGACCTCAATACCACAAGAACCACCTTCTTCAACCGCAAGCTTCACCAACAATGGAAAACCAAGGTCAAAAACACCAAGAACACAAGAGAGAGAGAGAGAGAGAGAGAGAAAGAGAGAGAAAAGGGGAGAAAGAGCTAGGGTTTCGTTTTAAAAATAGAGGCGGATGAGAATGATGAAACCCTTAAATAGACCTGAATCCCAAGGTTTCTAGGATTTGGCCCATCATGCCCAACGCACTGCAATCATCACCTGGCCACGCCGTTACTTAAATGACGTGACCGCACCGCTATGGATCTCTACCGTCGTGTCGCGATCAGCCAAAACCTTAAGACTCCAAACTTAAATAGACCTGAAAACAGATGTTAGATATTATAAACAGTTGAAAATTTTTATCATAAATTGTGGGAGTTGATGAATATTTTTTCTAATTAATATATATGATGAAAGTATATGATATTCGAATGTAATTATAAAATAATATAGATAAATAAATTTCAAGTTTTCTTTATCTTTATAAGGTACTTTTATAATTCGATATTTTGTGAAAAATAGAAGGATACGTTTATAATTTGCCCTCAATCAATCAATAAATAAATATGTGGGGTTGAATCGTCGTATGCGCGCATTGCCGCATTGATTGTCAATGACTTAAAAAGATATAGGCTTAAATGCATGTTTAATGTAGTTATATTATTATTACTAGTTTATAACCCGTGCGAACCATGGTTATAAAATTAATTAAACTTTGTAGTAAAAACTCAAAATTATTGATTAGTTATTTTAAATAAATTATTAATTTAAGAGATATTTTTATTAGTTATGTCAAATTGTAATCGTTGATTCAAATAAATATGTAAAATTAAGTTGTAATATATATTAGATATTTTTATTTGTGAATTAATGAAAACAATAATATAAAATTTAAAATATATAATAAATACATTGATAAATAGCATCATATTAATGAGCAAATCTAATAAATTTAAAATGAAGAACTAATAGATTGACAAGTAGCAACACATTAATTAAGAGGTTTAATATGGTGACACATGGTAAAAGAACTACTCTTTTATTATTATAGAGATATTATTATTATTATTATCATTATTATTATTATTATTATATGATAAAAAAAGGTTCTTGCACAAAATCAAATTTACCCAAATCAATTTTGTAGCATAACCGTAAAGAAAAACGTCTTTTGAATGAGTAACAAGTTTATTTCATTGCATAAACTACTAAAAGAAAATGTGCATAACTACACAATTTAACCTAATATATATCACTAAAAACTCCAAAATACATGGTATGCAAGACTTGAAATTATGTATTACAAGTTCCCATTATTAATTTATCATAATACATATAGGATTGCTTTATAAATCACAAAAGAATATATAAATTATTACAAAAGTGACCATAAATTGAATTTATCTCCAATGCAAATATTAATTCACACGCTTAGTATATGAAACTATATTTGATTTCATGGCTGTTGGATTACTTGAACTTGTTCCCAGATGCAAAGGATCTCTTAGCCTTATGAGATTCACTCGGCAATTTAACATTGGTCGCTAACCCTACCTTTTCAAGAAACAGTATAAAACACCAACACAGGTCAAGTTGCCACCATTCTAAGCCAAATCGGGCTGAATATTCAAATGCATGGTGATTGTTATGCCACCCTTCTCCAAAAGTAAATAATGCCACCCACCTGCATATGCATATATAAGGTTAGGTTTGTACCATAGATACTTCAAATGATAATATTATACGTAAAATAAACATAATCGTATACATGTAAAGTTGTTAAGGTACATACAAATTGTTTTTGGAAAAATCACCGGTGTTCCAGGCTTGGCTTCCCCATATATGGCAAGCTGAATTCACTAGAAACGTCAAGTGGTAGGTCACTGTGATTCTCACACCCTGCAAGCAATTAATGTCACAAAATTAAGCAAGATACTCGTAAGTTAATCATTAAAAAATCAAAATTTTATATTTAAAGAAACTCGTACCACAACCCAAACAAGATAGGAAAAACCACCCAAAGCATACACAATGGCAGCAAATCCAAGAATATGCCATGAATAGGTTCTTCTGATGAATCGATAGAATAATTGGCTCTTTAGATCTTCTACGTTTTTACGTTCTTTATACTGTATACCATTGTATGTATATGTACCCATGTCAAAAATATTATAATCACAATTATAACTCAGCTAGGTGAAGAAATAAATAAAAAATAATTTTAACATAGTGAAAAAATTAATATACCTTCTCAATAAGGTAGCTGTTGTCAAAGAGCCAACCTATATGACTAAACCAAAACCCAAAAGTGGGAGAGTGTGGATCTTTGTCGGATTCTACATACTGATGGTGAGATCGATGTATACTCACCCAAAATATTGGGTCCCTCTGAGATAAACGAGACTTTTATTAAATATGATGTTTAAAGCGATTGATATATTCTGAAAAGAAACAAAAATGTAAATAAAACCTGAGCAGCATGAACTGCGAAATAAGCAAACGTGTATTCAAGCCATTTTGGTAACTTGAAACTATGGTGTGCTAGATTTCGATGATAGGAAAATGTTATACCACTCCCGCACAACACGTAGAAACAAAATGCTACCCAAAAAGCACCCCAAGTAAACGTAAATGGTGCAAAACATGTTAGCAAATGAACACTTAAGATCCACCCACCCATCATCACATCTACAAAATTCCATTTACGACCAGAAAATAGGTCCCTTTTCCTCGTTACAACCACATCTGACATCAGTATTTTTCTATATTTGGGTTCCTTTCCACCCTGGGAAACAAATGTTTCAAAACGCATCATATCATGTTTCAAAATGTGCATCAAGTGTTTGTATATAAAGGCATATCATTCATTACGTTTGTAAAGAGTCGTTGAAAAACATGTAATGTTGTCTAATATATGTCACATCATACACTTGAGACAAATATAAGACAAAATTACAAAAATAATCCTTCTATTGACACAATTGACCAACTTTAATCCTTGTGATAAATTTTGTGCATAGATAGTTTATATGGTTTCAAAATCTTGTAAGGACGGTCTTTTTTATTAACAATGTTATCTTTTTCAGTTAAATCTCTTTTAAAATAACACATTTGCCTTTTCTACCATAGGGATCATTTATATACTTTGTTCTGGCCACAAAGACTATTTATGTAACATCATCTATTATTTATTTATTATTTTTATTTAATTAATTTATATTACTATGATTTAGATGTTTTTGACGTTTTGTTGGAATATATTATTTAATGTTTTCTTTTATATTTTTGCTTACACTTTTTGATATTTTGTTCATATAATTTTTAATTTTTGATATTTTTTTCGAATACATTTATTAATATTTCTTTTGACTTTTTGTTTAAATAATTTCTTATATATTTTTTTTTGTTCGAATATATTTTTTAATATTTTTTTCTACATTTTATTTTTTTGTATTTATTAAACATTTCATGGTTATTGTAATCATAATTCCTAAGTTAATTCAATTAAAATCATATTTTCCTTTTTTTTTTGTTCTTTTAATATAGATAAAGTTTTATAAGTATTATTTTATAATTCAAATATATAACTATATAACACATATAAGGTTGTTAAACGTGAATATGATTAATATAAATTAGGTACACATAGGCTAACATAAAATTGTCTGGTAGTTTTGACGAGAGCGTACATTTCATTTCACATTGGACTTAACTTTAGTATTTTTAAGTTATTTAATTCTTTTAGATATTTTTTTCGATTAAGCTATATGTTCCAATTAACCTATCTATATTAACCATATTCACATTTAACAAAACTTTTTATATATTTAAAAAAGGTTTTATAAAAAGATTTATAAAAATAGTAATTATACATGTTATATAGTTATATATTTGAATTAAAAAAATAATAACTATATAACCCTTATATATACATACACACACACACACATATATATATATATATATATATATATATATATATATATATTAAAAGAACAAAAAATAGTAAAATATGATTATAAGTGAATTAAGTTATGAATTATGATTATAGTGATCATGAAATCTTTAACAAATATAAACAAAAAATATAAAAAAAAATCATTAAAAAATATATTTGAATAAAACCTCCAAAAAAAATAGAATAAGTTATTCAAGCAAAATGTCAAAAGAAATATTAATAAATGTATTCGAGTAAAACATCAAAAAAAAATAGAAAAAATCATAAGAACAAAATATCAAAACATGCAAGCAAAATAAAAAGAATAAAAATAATAATAAAAAATAAAAAAAGAACCATCAAACATATATTTGAACAGAACGTCAAAAAAATTCTAAATCATAGAAATATAAAAAAATATTAAATAATAGAAAAAGTTACATAAATAGTTTGTCGGAACAAATTACATGAATGGTACTTATGGCATGAAGAGCAAATGGATCATTTCATAAGTGACTTAACTCAAAAAATTAACATTATTAATCAAAAAGACCATCTTTGCAAGATTTTAAGACTACATGGACCATCTACATACAAAATTTGTCATAAAAACCAAGTTGGTCGTTTGTGTCAACCACAAGGACCATCTATGTTATTTTGTCCAAACATAAATATATGGGGTCTGAATAATACTTTAAGTTAATATTATTAAACAGTAATCAAGTTTTTAGTTTGTTCTAATTAGATAACCAAACATTTTTTAAGATGTTTTTCATTTAAATTTTATTTTTTACACTAATCAAGAAAATATAAATTATAACTTGTTTGACATATAAGATTATTGACTTAATAATAACTAATAAAATAACTAATAAAGAGGCCGCGCCTACGCCGCTTTTGGGATATTACGGGAAAAATGTCAAACTTTAAAAGATATGTGCTGAAATTGTAAATCACCACAAATAGGGGAGAAAGTCGACAACCTCTAAAATTAGATGTCAAAAGTGTACAACCAAAAGAATGGACACTGCTGGATAAAATTCAAAAATATTGTGACAATAATGTTAAAGTTGCCAAAGTTGGGAAAATATGGTGACAAAATTCAAAAGGAGGTTTTTTTTTCTTTTTTATGTCAAAATGTAAAAGTTTTTAGTACAATGACGAAAAATATCAAATTCATAAAAGATTTGTGGCAAAAACATCAAAAATGTAAAACTTTTGACTGTAAGGACTAAAAGTGTCAAACTCACTAAAGATTTGCGGAAAAAACCAAAAGGCAGAAAAATTCAATCAAAACACAAAAATATAAAAGTTTTGAATTTAAGGGAAAAATGTTAAATGCACCAAAGATTTGTGGTAGAAACCTAAAACCTAAAAATATACTATTCCTAACTTTCATTTCTTTAATATATATATATATATATATATATATATATATATATATATATATATATATATATATATATATATATATATAGGGAAAAGTGAATATACCCTTAAGGGTACATAAGCTTAGGTACCCCAACCCACTGTAATACATCGTTTTGTTTAATATATTCATTATAATGCTCTTTATGTTCAATTCCTAACTTGATTTACAATTAAGATTTTTCGAAATTTCACTATTATCTTCCTTTACATTACATCTTTTTGCCAAAGACCTAGTAGGCTATATGTATTATAGTTGAAAATGAAAATTATGTAAGAGGGAGATAAATGTGAAATTTATAAAAATCTTGGAAGTAAATCAAGTTATAAGTTAAATTATAAAAACATTGGACAATTATAATGTATATATATGATACAAAACGACGTACTATTATGTGTTTGGGTACCTAAGCTTATATACCTTTAAGGGTATATTCACTTTTCTCATATATATATATATATATATATATATATATATATATATATATATATATATATATATATATATATATATATATATATATATATATGTTAATAACACGAAAATATTGCTACAACATATTTGGATTCTCAAATGTTTTTTTTTTCTCTCACTTATAGATTGATAAACAATTTTTTAAAAAAAAATGAAAGGGATGGAAGTTAGATTTGATGAGGTGTAGGAATTCGTGACGATTATCCATTTTTAACCAAAGGGCCTTTGGCCTAGTAGTAAGGAGTGATTCTCTCAAATTAGAGGTCATTGATTCAAGTCTTATTAGAAAACATAGGTGGTTTTAGGATTAGAAATAATCTACTACCTTATATGATGTAATAAGTCCTCCATCATGTACCTGAAATCCATCCAAGAGAGTTTATGTAGTCATTGCATTTAGAATAATGCTTCTAACTGCTAAAGGTTGAAATTAAGCTCATTGCTTAAGCATGTAGGACTTAAGCATGTAGGACTTGAGTCGAAGATAATCAATATTTTTTATTTTCCTATCAAAGTTGTTGCTTTAATCTTGAATCTACTCTTCAAGCGGTGAATTCCCTAATCACAATGTTTAGCTAACAAAACAACATAGTTTTATAAGGTTTAGTGGTTGTTTATAAATTTTAAATCACAAGTAAATAATTTGTTTTTGCTTCTTCTGTAAAGTTAGATCATATTATAATTATATGTCCTTTTAATATGTTATGGTTTTTGAAAACCGAATTATAAAAACCAATCCTACCGAATTGTAATTGGATCGGATCAGATCAGACTTGAATTTAGTTTGGACGATGTGGATCCATATTTTGAAAACCAAAATCCATTTGGATTTACTTAATTGGATCGGATCGAACGGATTCATCCAAACGAACACCCGTAGTAACTATTATATTAGTCTAATGTTATATTTAAGGGCCTAACCCATTTGTTGTAACGTCCATTGTATATCTAAGAGGAATGATAATAAGTTAATAATGGGGAAAATACGATCTAATCATTTGATTGACATTTACGGTTAAATCGAATACATATGCGTCTAAATTTGTTTGATAAACGGATTGATGTGGATTTCATGTTATGTCCTATTTGTTCTAGGCATAATGAGACCAACGACCATATGTTGTTATTTTGCCTGGTTGCAGATTCTATGTGGCTTCAAATTGCAAAGATGACGGGATTTAGATACTCCTAATTGTACCATGGTTACGGACTTGTAAACTTAGGCAGAAACTGCTAATTTAAATTTTACTCAAAAAACTATTTTGATACGGTTATTATTACAAAATTAGGGGTAAGACCTATGTATTAAATGAGTTAATTAAAAAAATTAAATATAAATATCTGAATATTTAAAAACTTTGAATTTATAAGAAAATAAGAAAAATAATAAATTATTAAAATTGTTTTTCTTTATCTTTTAAATTTAAATAAATAAACAAAATAAACTAATGAGCTTTAATTTGAGAATTTTGAAATAAAAAGTTAAGTCCATTAATAAAGTTTATATTCATTTATTACTATATTTATTGTAATAATTAAATTAAAGTTTTATGTAAAAAAATTTAAAATAGATAAACCCGCAAAATGACATGTAGAAATGAAATTAATTCATAATAACATAAATTTGACAAATTAAATAAGAGTGTAACATGTTGCAAAAAAAAAAAAAAAAAAAAAAAAAAAAATCTTTCATTTATTGAAATAGAATTAGATTGTTTGGAATTTCAGAGATAACAAAACTTTTGAAACAGTAAAACAAAGGACTAAACAATAAAAACTAATAACAGTAGCAACCTAAATCTTATTTACACTAATGACAATATATATATATATATATATATATATATATATATATATATATATATATATATATATAAACTAAGTTATTGATAAATCAAAGACCAAAAAATATTATTTAACTTGATAGTTATAAATGTTATATGATATATGGTTAAAAAAATTCTTCAAAATTTTAGACTAATTATATATTCAAAGATGCTGCTTAACGGATGATAATTTAATATAGACAAATTTGCAAAAATGGTTCTTGTGGTATGTATTTTTTGGGGTTTTAGTCAAAATTATGATTTTTTTGGATTGATGGTCATTTTAAGTTAGTTTTGCTGCGTTTTTGGTCCCTCAGAAAACTGAAAAGACTAAAAATGCCCTTCTAATACATTTTTTTTATGGTTTTTACTATTTAATTTAAAGTTTTCTTAATAAAAATTATTAGGCCCATCTCTATCTCTCTCTCTCTCTCTCTCTCCAAAACACATACTTAACACTATCCAGAACACATACGCACAATCTCAAGAACACATCCACCTCCATCTCCACCGTCCATAATTGTTCACCGCCACCACCATCCGCTGCTAACCACCTCCATCCTAAAATGCCCTTCTGGGTAATGGGTTTTCAAACACTCATTTGGTTGTTGTTCTTCAAGGAAGGACTGCATAATCTGTTGCGTTCTTTAATCATGAATACTTTTGTAGTTTTCTATTTATGAACATATGCAAAAGACACACATCATTGTTCAACAATTTCAAGATCTAAAGAAACAATTTTTTTTTTATTATTTTTTTTCTATATTTTCCAGGTGTGAATTCATGGAATCTCCACAATCTGTTGTATCACCATTGAAGAAATATGTTGTATCATCGTTGAAGAACTTATCAATTTACTCCGACCCCAAAAGCCATAATCTCAATCACTCCCCAAAAGCCATGTATTCACATAAAAAAAATCTGACCCATCCCTTGGTGTTCTTGATATCACATTCATCAAGCGAGAACATTCAAAACATCTTTATATACCACAAACAATATGTTTATGCCAAAATTACCCTCACTACCAACCCGAAAAATCATTCACCACAAACACAATAAATAGAGGTGGAAAAAATCTTGTTTTCAACGAAAAGGTTTCAATCGATATCCAAACCTCAAATGTGAAACTTGAAGAACACCACACATCACCGATGATGTATAAATGGTGCATATCTAGGGGTGAGGGTAAGAGATAGAGCGGGCTAGAGGAACCACATGTTGTCGGAAAAGAAGATTGAGATCAACCACATGTCGTTAGAGAAGACGCTTGAAATAGACCTCCACACTCCATTACCCTACCTTCAACCCAACGCCTAATGTGTTCTTCGAATATTGAGCAGTCAGTGATGGCTTTCGAGGTGCATATTGGCAGGGCATAACAAACTACAAAAAACCCAGAACTCCAGGAACACGAACCCATAAATTAAACTGATTTAAGAAGATGAACACTAAAATCGATTTTAGATCTAAAATTGTTTGCATAACTTTGATTTCTATCCCCTTTATTTGTAAGAAACCCTAGATCGAACATAAAACCAGGTTCATCTATGGTAGATCTGGAACATAAAGTTTTGGTGTTTGATTTCCTTTTCTAATATGGACTTCTGTCTAGTGTTTCTAATCTGGACTTGTGTCTAGTGTGTTCGATTTGATAGAGAGAGAGAGAAAGAGAGAGAGGGGAAGATGTGCCCAGTTTTATATCTAATAATAATAATAATAACTTTAAAAAGTGAAAGAAAAATAAAAACTAAATTCATTAAGGGTAAAATAGTGTTTTTAGTTTGGATAGGGACCAAAACTGCATGTAAATTGGTTCAAAAGGACTATCAATCCAAAAAAAATGGTGGTTTTGACTAACCTCCCTCCTCCTCCCCCCCCCCCCCCCCCCCCCAAAAAAAAAAAAAAAAAAATACCATAAAGACATTTTTGCAATTTTGTCTTCATATTAAAAAAAAAAAATTTGGACGAATAAATTTATTTGAAAAAAATCTTAGGTGGTTAAATAATCAAAATGAAACTATAATGGGTTATATACATATTAAAGTTTTATGGTATCCCATGTAAAAAAAGTTAAAACTTGAGTAGTAAATATTTTTCAGCAAAATGATTAGAATGCATAGATGAAACAAAGTTGAAATTTTGGTTATCATTTAAGGGAAATCTCCAATAAAGTCCTAAAATTTTGGTCTGGTTTACGTTTTAATCCTAAATTAATTTTTGTTTACGAAAAAGTCCTAAAAACCGGCAAAAGTATGCATTTTGACCTTTTTTGACTGGTTGGCACCGTCAACAAATTAATTTGGGACTATTTCATAAACTGATCCAAAATATTGGGACTATTTCACAAAATGACCCAAAATATTGGGACTTTTCTGCAAAAAAAATATTATGAATTTTCTGCAAACAAAAACCTTATTATTATTATTATTATTATTATTATTATTATTATTATTATTGTTGTTGTTGTTGTTGTTGTTGTTATTATTATTATCCAACTGATCCACAATAAATATTTATATTGGTGACCCATATCAAAATTAGAAAATATTAATTAAAATATCTTATATAATATAAAGTAATATGACTTGTTTTGGTTTATCACACAATATCTACTACGTTTTCAAAAAAACCACAAGGATCAAATAATGAAAAAGAGCAACACACATGTTGGTAATTTAAATACTTACACACAAGACATACATGCATATCACACGCTCACTATTTGTAAACAATTTAAAAAACCAGTAGCTTCCTTTAAATTGTTAAATATTAATATTCTAAATTAAAAACAATAATAACAAATGTGAAATGATCATACATAAAGTTAGAATATACAAACAGACATTTTAATGCTTAAAACATTACCATCCACTCAATTTTCACCTTTATAAAATGTTTTTAATTTTTTTTAAATTTAAATGTATTTATATGTATTATTAACAATATTAATAATAACAAAATTAAAAAATAGTATCATTATTTATATTTTTAATAATAATAATAATAATAATAATAATAATAATAATAATAATAATAATAATAAGGTTTTTGTTTGCAGAAAAGCCCTAATATTTTTTGTTTTTGCAGAAAAGTCCTAATATTTTGAATCAATTTATGAAATAGTTCCAAATTAATTTGTTACCGGTTTCAACCAGTCAAAAAGGGTCAAAATGCAAACTTTTACCGGTTTTTAGGACTTTTTCGTAAACAAAAATTAGTTTAGGACTAAAAGATAAACCGAATCAAAATTTTAGGACTTTATTGGAGATTTCCCTATCATTTAATGACATTAACCTTTTACTTTTATATGTTTTTCTCTTAGTATTTTAATCCAATGTAACTGACTAACCGAATAATTAAATATTAGTATATCATAACCAAAAAACTTAATATTGGTATATCATAACCTAAAACTTACAAATAAAATGATCAAATTTCTTATTCTATATCCATATTGCACTTACAATATATCAAACAATCCTTGATGAAGTTAGCTACTATTTACATAGAGGGCTTTGATAAACTTAATAGTGATTCATCTTCATAATTCATCCCCCGACATGTAAACCCGCCGTGTACTTAAAATATGGGCCCGTTGTAGCAGTGGACAGTAAAGGCACAACTGTGTGAGTTGTACAAATGAAATAGTTTCATTTGTTTTTTTAATTTTCTCCATTTGGAAAAGAAAAGTAGTATTGTATGTAGATTCTAGAGTCCAGATTATAGAGCTGTCAGCCGTACGTTGTCCGGGCTTTCAATCGGGCCTTAACTGGCGTAGGGTAGCGGGCCGTTCCAAACTATTTTAGTTAAATCTTTGGCTAATTTCTATATGTAATTCCATTTATAAGTGGTATCTCACGTATACGTTTGTGTTTGATTTTTTATGTTTTTTTTTTTTGTTTTTTGAAACGGTGAATTTTATAAAAAAACGGGGGCTGCAAAGGAGAAAAGGAGGAAAATCATTAGTTTTCTTAGAAAAGTTGTATCGATTAACATCTATATTTATTTTTATAAATGAAAATATCTTTATCACATATCACACTATCATTAATTTGACCCATATCATTTTATTATTATTTTAAATTAAAATTTTTCTATATGATATTTTGTAATTTTTTTTATTTTATTAAATTTCATATAATATTTAAATGTAATAATAAATACATATCAATTCTATTAATTTATTTTTCTTTTAATTTAATTTTTTTTTAAATTAAAGTATCATTAGTTTTCTTTGTTTATTTATCTAAATTATTTGTTTAATTTCAAAGAAAAAAAATATTTTTATTTTAATATATTTTTTTTAATTTTTTCTTATAAATTCAAATTTCTCAAATGTTTGGAATTTCATTTAATATAGATGAACCTAGAACCCAAACCCAATTGTTAACTTCACGATCATATACAAATAGATGACATCACAACAATTAAGCATTCACTCGCTAATTAAAATATTTTAAAAGTGTTAACATTCTCGGTCATACGTACAAATCATGAAAGATGTAATTCTCTCGCATAATTTTGTCACTATATGCTTTAAGTTACACATTATTTTATACATTAAAACCAATATCAGCTTATGAATAGTGCTCAGTTTGCAGTCGTGGCTTTTTCAGTTTACCTGCCGACTTCAATACAAGTATGTTTTCGATACAAGTATGTTATATACCAGTTATACCTTTATTTTTATAAATATATTTTATTTCTCAAATAGTTTACAAAAAGTTAGTTTTCTTTAGACAATTATTTGTGCAAATATTTTTATATCTTTATCTTTATGTATTTAGTTTAAAATTTTGTTTAAATTCATGAATAATTAGATTATTTCAATATTTCATTGTTTACTTTTTTTTTTTACATATTTGTTGCTAGAGGGTATGGAGCACAAAAGAAGTGAGTGAACCTTTCCCTCACCTTGGAACACCATATTGAAGGTGAGGGAAGATGGATGAGAAAAATAGTAAGGTGAGACTATCTTTTACTTTTTGTCAATCGGATTGATCAGTCTTTTTTTTTTTAGTTTTTTTTTAACATTTATAGACCTACTAAAAAATTATAAAAAAATATCAAAATTCCTGGTTTTTAATTCACTACAAAATAAGTATAATATTTGTACAAAATGTATTTTTTAAAAAAAAATAAAAAGTAATGAAAGGTAATGAAATGTAGTTGAAGGTAACCATTTCTTACCTTTTTGGAAAGGGAAATGAAAGTTAGGGAAAGGTATCGTGACACTTAAAATATGAAAGATCCTTCCTATACATATCTTATGGTAAGCACTTATAAACCACATCCAACGACATGGCTTAACAAGTTAAGAGCTCAATTTGTTAAGTTGCTGGAACCCAGTTCCCATGACGTAGCGTTTAGGTGGCTACGACTTGGCGACTGGGGAGGATGCCTGACTGTTTTGTCTCGGAGTGCCCACAACGTGGCCTATGCGTGGCCACGACGCGGAGACTTGTCAATGTTGACATTGACCGTTGAATTTTTTACCGTAGTTGACTTTTGGTCAAATAGAGGTTTTAGGATGTACACTGTTGGATTAGGTGTCTAAGCACATAACTATAATTGGTATACACTTGAACTGATAGTAGCATACTTCATTTAGGTCGCCTTCAAACCTAGCAATTGGACAATATTATTTTGGAAAGAAAGAGGTTGAATTATTATTTGAGTAATAAATTAAAATATTATAAAAATAATATATTAATTAGAAATTATATTATTTAATTAATAATTGATCAGAAATTAATTGGAATTAATTTTGAAATTAATTAGATTAATTAAAAGTGTAGCTTATGCTTGGTTATTTATTGAAAATTAAGGAAAGAAGCCCAACGACCTCATTGGATAAGGTAGACGAAAATCACTTGGGGAAGCCCAAGGAGTTTTCATCCAAGTCCCTTGGATGTGGGGAATGAGTTTTGCTTGGTCACCAAGCTAAGGGAATTAGGGTTTCCTCCTTAAACCCTAGTTTTGGCACCAAGCTACATCAGCTATATAAAGGACCTAAGCCCGTCACAATTTCGTACACTCCTCCTCATTAGAAGCCTTGGACGAAATTCTTCTCCCCTTTCCTCTCATCCTCTTGCTTGTGTTGGGTGTGATTCCATTAGAGGCACGATAATTATGGTGCTTGCTTCTAAAGGATCAACAAGAAGGTTTTTTTTTGGTATTTGCTACAATAACAATCAAGGTATGTAATCCTTAACCCTAATTTGGTATTTCCAAAAATAGCCTAATGATCTTAGGGTTTGTCACACCCCCAAACCAGAAGGCGGAAACATCTGGAGGCTCGTGTGACTAACAACTGAATTATCATTACAATAAGTACATGAATCATAACACATTCATCACCAACATTACATATAACAATCAGCATTGTTCATATCAAGTACATTGTTATAAAAATTACATAAGTTCAAAGTATTAAAAGTACAATGAGTGGTGTTACATAAACAAAACCATACACACTTGAAAATCTTCCAGCTTAACGATTACCTGAGAAAACAAGTTATTTTGAAAATGGTCAACATATATAATGTTGGTGAGTTCATAAGTATGTTTGACTAAAAGTTTTTGTATCTTTCGTAAAAACCCAAAAAATCCGATATTTTCAGTAAAATGTCTGTAAATGATGTGAAAATAAAGTATAAATGCATGTGTGAATTTCATAGTTGTAATATATATGGATGTAGTTTAGATTTCTTGTATTGTAAGGAAATGATAATTGTATATGAATATTTCCCCATAAAATCTGATATTTTCTGATTTATAATAATGTCGAGGTTCTTGTATCGTTAAATAAGTTATTTTGTATTGACACAATCGAAGGGTTAGTATTCGAAATGTTAAATTGGTATTGAATCTCAATATGAGTCGTTATAACCATACATGATAATGACTAGGTAGCCTGTCTTGGTATTTTTCCAAATGTCGGTATTTGCTCAAGGTTTTCTCGCCCTAGATTGGCCTAGTCTAGCTGTAGCGAACAGCTAAGGCGTGGGGGGTCACCCCGTATAGATCTATACACAAACTCTCGCTCTCCTTCCAGAAGACTCTGATTATAACTAAAAGCTACGATTGTACACTCAAGGTGCCAACCAACACTTCTCACTAGATTCTTAACCTTTCGTACTTTGTTTAATGTTTACGTGTATGTTGTATAATATCAAATCCAAAGGTACATGTATATGTATTCGCAGTTCAATAGTTATGTGAAGGTATAGTTACAATCTACTAAGCATGTGAATTCCAGTCTAAGCCCAATTAGCATGTAATGGATCAAAAAGGCCCAATAACATGTAAGTGGGTAATTTGGGCCCAATAGGCATGTAAATGGACCACAAAGGCCCAACAAACATGTGACCCATAACTCAGGCCCAAATTAACATGTAAATGGGTCGCAAAGCCCAATAAACATGTCATGGAAAATATTGGGCTCAATATACACTTGAATGGGTCCTTAAGGCCCATTGGCTACGTAATGTGAATATTAGGCCCAATAAAACTATTATTAATGTATTTCATCCGTTGGTTATTGTTTCGTTGTTTATTTTAGCTCGTGGTTTACCAAATTTTTTATAAAAAGTCTCCTTTTTCATAAGACAACATTGTTGGTGAAAAACCTCAAATTTTCAATTAAGGCCCAAAGTTTTGTAAAAATGACACTTTAGTTCATAATTTGTAAAATATTTGTAATTTTGTCCCTAATGTCTAGAAATTCACGATTTTAGTCCAAAAATATATATTTTGACATCTAAGCCCCGGTTTTACAGAACAGTGCATTTTCATCCCCTTGTTTGTAAAAATTTACACTTTCGGCCCAATTTTGTTAAAAGTTACATTTTTGGTCCAATTTGGAAATAAATGTTATTTTTACCCCTATATTTGGTTTATCCACATTTATGACTCAAATTTTGCTCAAGTAACATTTTTAATCCCATAAACTTCATTTTTTCGCAAATTTGGGCCCAAAACCGTGAGGCGCAAATGTTTGGCCCATTAAGCTCAAATTTACATTTTTGGCCCTTTGAAAAGCATGCTTATCATAAAAATCCATTTTTATACAAGTAGGAACTGTTTGATCCCTATAAAAACATAAATGTTGGTTTTTACCCTTATCTTTTGTTTTCTTGACAATTTTGACCCTTAACAAAGTTTTTGCCTTAAATTTGTGTATCTTAAATGTATAACACTTTTAACTTGATAATATGATGTATAAGGTGTCTTAGTTCATGGATCTTAACTCAGTGTTACTTAAGAAGTCATGATTTGCTAAGATCTAACATATTTTTACAACATAAACTAAGAAATCACACAAGACATGCATATAACATATAAATCTACACATTTTACTTGCATTCTCCCCCAAAAATCATGTAAAAACCGAAAACAAGGGGGTATGAGTTCACATTTTCTTGATGTTTCGGTTTCTGAAGAAGAATGGAAAGAGATGAGGTGATTTTCGGCTCTATTAAACTCCCTTGAGGTGTTTTCGAACTTAGGTGATTCTAATGAGTTAGAACATGAAAGAAGGTTATGTAAGAAAGAATTTTTAGCATTAATATGGATAATATATGTGTTTATATCTAATAATCGCTTACCAAGAAGTTGAAACCTTGAAGATTACTCTTAAAGCACAAGCAAAACTTTGAGATCTTTGATGAAAGAAAAGGATGATTTTATAGATGTTTTGGAGAGAATTTTTGAGTGTGTGTGTGTGTGTGTTGCTACCCTACTCTCGGCCGAAGATAAGAAGAGAGAGGGGGGAGAAAGATGAGGTGACTTTGCAGCCTTTTTACATGGTGAATATTATGAAGGTCGCACCTCCACAGTCAACCCCCCCCCCCCCCCAGTTCATTTTTTTGTTAAATGGTGTTGGGCCGAGAGTTTGGGGTAAAAAGGTAGGAATGGAATAGTTTGAGCCTATTAAACTTTAGTTAGGATTCTTGGAACCTAATCATAAAATTTTCGGCCCATTGGACCCTTAGAAACACTTACGACCCAACATAAGATAAAGGGATGGGTTTTAGGTCCATTAGGGTCTATTGGAGTGGTCATGGCCCAATAAGGCCATTAGGGTTAGAATGAATCATTCTAGGCCCAAATGGACCAAAATGTTATAGATTTGTGAATTGGGTCCATTTAAAATCCAAATAGTTTTCAAGCCCGTAATAATTGAATTGGATGCTTATTGGTCCATTAGGTCCAATAAGGAAATCCTAATCTAGAATGGACTCAAACTGGGATTCTTAGGGTTTTTAGACTCTTTGATGAACATTAAAGGTGAATTTAAATGAGAATTAAGTGATATTTACTTAGAGTATATGTTTTACAATAGTTGAATGGTTACACAGAAATATAATTTCCTAGCTAAAATGCTAGTTGTGATAGGGTTTCCTTTTAATATTCATAGTTATAGATTCAATAGAGAAAACCTAGATCTTTATTAGGGTTGCATGTACAATTAAGAGTTTAAGTTTATTTGTTTTGCATAAAACTCATCGGTGGTATCAGAGCTTAGCTTGTTTTCTATTGAATTTATTATAATAGTTGAATTGATCAAACTAGGGTTTATGGCAATTAAACCCTCTAGGGCAAGAATTTCGAAATTACGGTTTCTTGGACCCTAAGTTTCAAAATTTTGGTAAGGGGTGAAACTCTTACCTTGCCTTCCAAGTAATTGATTTTGGGCAATGGTTTCTCGCCTCAAATTTCGACAAGTGGCTAGGGTTTTAAGAACCCTAGCCTCCACCCCCTTATTTTAAAAAAATAAGGGCAATGGTTTTGAAACCCTAGCCTTCCTCCCTAAGATTTCGAAATTTAAAATATAAACCCTAGTATTTTGAAAAGTTTAAAATACACTTTATACTATATGTAAAAATAAAAGATTAATTATTACTATATGAATAAGAATAGTTCAGTTGAACTACTAGCACGCTCTCTTGTATGGTGGAGGTTCGTTAGCCCAATAGGTTAGATAGGACAATTAATTCTCACTAATAAGTATAATGCGATTAAAAAGTAACTAAACTAATTTTACTTAAATCCCAATCTTAGTTACTTTAGAAAAAAATATGAATTTATATGCTAACCCATGAAATTGCACATTATAGTTTATAGTAGTTAATGGAGCATGTGTGGTTAACATGCACACTAATAGTGACTATAAAGAGTAATAATGGGCATCTCGAAAATTATCATTGATTAACGGAGAGCATGTAGTTAACCAGTACATTAAAATGAGATGATAAATGACATCGAGAGGCCAAGCTAATTTGCATGCTTATTCACATCTTGTTTGTGATCCTCGGTATCACGGTCACAAATGGAAGGGCATAATCTGAGATTAAACATGCCCTTGAAAAGTTTCAATGAGTCTCAAAAGATCTAGGAATTTCACTAAACTAAATTTCCTTCAAATTTCGTTTTTCGATGGTGGAATTATAATCATCATTTACCTACCTTTATAAAAATTACAATTAGATTACGACATTCCTTTTCTAAGCTGTGAATTTCGTAGTTGGATCCTAGCCTTAATATAACATTTTGGGTTGTTATATTAAGGATTGTTCTTATCTAACTAAAATTAGCTTTCTTTTACAGATTTCTAATCTAAATGATGCTTCTGGTTCCTCCTCCTCCTCCTCTAACCATAACTTTTCTTTGTTGAACATCTGCTCCAAGATGACATTGGATGGCACCAACTACAATGATTGGATGTGCAACATAAAGACGACCCTTCATTTCAAGTACAAAGAGTATACCCTTAAGAAACCATTAGATGAAATTTACAAAGAGAAGGTTCGTCTTAAAGAAATGTTTGCCTACAAGAAACACTACAACGATGCAACAAAAGTTGCTTACATCATGGTGGCCACGATGACTCCTGAATTGTATAAATACTATGAGGATTACTGGCCGTATGAGATGAACAAGGACCTTATGGAGAAATATCAGAAGTGATCTCATCATGAAAGTACGAGTTGGTAAAGTCCCTCATAGCAAGAAAGATAAAAGAAGGAGAATCTGTTAGCAGCCATGTGCAAAGAATGCAACGATACATGGACATGCTTGTCAAGCCCAATGTGAACATTTATGGGAAGTTGGTTATCGACATAGTCTTGAAATCCTTACCAATTTGTTATGATCCGTTCATTTTGACTTATCATTTGAACACCAATGAGACCACATTGTCTGAATTCCACAACCTCCTATGAACAGCTGAAGCAGGGATGAAGGGAAAAAGTGTTTCCTCCACTCCTGCTAGTGCTCCTGTTCTGGATATTCGTCAAAGGAAAGGGAAAAAAGGAAAGGTCCTCCAAAGCAATACTCGAAGGGAAAGTCTCAAGCTAGGCCATTCAATAATGGACCCAAAGGAAAATCCAGTTCGGATGCTCCCCCTGTCTCTGATCCCAAAGAGGCCACTTGCTTCTACTGCAACGGCAAAGGGCATTGGAAATGAAGCTACCCAAAGTATCTTCAAGACACCAAAGATGGAAAGGTGAAGCCGAATTCTGCAAATATATACAATATCTTATCTAAAAACTCATCATCTTCTCGTTCTTGGGTCCTTCATACAGGATGTGGTATTCACATTTGTTCTAATTTGCAGGGGATATGAAGAAGTGAGGACATGGATCATGGTAGAATAAACTTGATTATGGTGAATAAGCGATCTTCATTTGTCAACAAGATTAGAGTTTATAGTCTAGTACTTAGTGATGGAGTTAGTTTAGATTTATTGAATTGTTGTTGCTCATCAGAAATGATACGAAACATTATTTCCTTTCATGCATTGTTTAAACAATGTTGTAGATATTCTTTTAATGATGAGAATGGTTCTATTTTTGTTTATAAAAATTGTATTATTTTATTTTGAAGCTGTACCTTGTGATGGTGTGTATGAAACTGTGATGTGTGTAGACAATTTAGGCAATAATGTATTTCAAATTGATTTGTCTAATGGTATAGACAAAGCATGATTATGGTATTGTTGTCATGGACAGATTAACAAGAAATGCATCACCCAACTCCAAAGGATGGAGTGTTGGAATCATTTGACCCAAGGTCAGATGATGAATGTGAATCTTGTCTTTTTGGTAAGATGACAAAATTACCTTTCAATGGTTCTTGTGAAAGAGGTGAATGTTTGTTGGACCCCATACACATACATAAGTATGGTCCCTTCAGATCCACCACAAGGGATGCTAATCGATTCTATGTGACTTTTACTTATGATTATAATAGATATGGTTATATCTATTTAATCAAGTATAATTCGGAAACCTTTTAAAAGTTCAAGGAGTTTAAATATGAATTTAAGAATCAACTAGATAGGAAGATAAAGATGCTTAGATCCGATAGAGGCAGTGAGTATCTTAGTATCGAGTTCCACGACTATCTCAAGGAATGTGGAATAGTTTCACAACTGACACATCCTAGGACACCACAACTTAATGGTGTGGCTGAAAGGAACAATCGAACCTTGTTGGACATGGTTCGTTCCATGATGATTCGAGCTTCTCTTCCAATTTCATTATGGGGGTATGCCTTAGAAACTGCTGCCCACATTCTAAAACATGTCCCAACTAAGAATGTTTATGAAACATCTCACGAGATGTAGACAAGGAAGGTTCCCTCGTTGGCACGTATCAAGGTTTGGGGTTGTGAAGTTTTTGTTAGACGAGAGAATCATGACAAGCTTGAACCTTGAAGTGATAGATGTATTTTCATCGGTTATTCATAGAAGTCATTTATATATTTATTCTACAGACCTAGTGAGAACGTGGTCTTTGTAGCACGAAGGGGGGTCTTCCAAGAGAGAGGACTCATATGCAAAGATGACAGTGGGAGTACAATTGATCTTGAAGAAATCCAAGAATCAAATGATGAAGGAACCTTGGAAGATGCTAGGGTTTAACCTGAAAAAGAAATTCTAGTTGAACCAGTTGATGATTCATTACCTCTTAGGCGTTCCACTAGAGTTAGAATGCAACCTGATTAATGGTTTCCATAACTATATATGGTGACACATTTATCAGTGATAGTACACTGGTAAATTTGCATGAACCGACTAACTACAAGGAAGCAATGGCAGGCCCTGAGGCAGCCAAATGACAAGAGGCAATGGACAATGAGATCAAGTCCATGTATGCCAACCAAGTTTGGAATTTGGATGATAGTGTACCAGATCGTAAGACAGTTGGATGCAAATGGATCTTCAAGAAGAAGACCAACATGGATGGAAAGGTACACACTTTCAAGGCTCGATTGGTTGTGAAGGGCTTTACTGTGACATCCCCAATTTCTCGGCCATAAAAGACCGATTCATTTATGCTTTGTTTTATAAAATCAGAGTAATCCTTTGATTAAAAGAGTTGCAGAATTTGTTCCTAAAACAAAATATGATAAAAAATTTCAAAACATTTCTCAAAGAGAATGTATTTTCATTAAATAACAAAATATTGGGATGTCATGTTCCGATACAGACCAAAAGCATAAACAGTACAATACAAACCTTACAACATAACAATTATTTATAACTACTAGTCTATAATCCAAAATCTCTCGTCAAGTCATCCGACTTATACTCACATGTCATTACCTGTAATACAAAGAAAACTGAGTGAGTCAGGCTTGGGAGCCTGGTGAGCATATTGTGTTTTCAACCCACGATGTTATATCATTCATATATATATATATATATATATATATATATATATATATATATATATATATATATATATATATATATATATATATATATATAAAAACTCACAAACTTATACAATTTCACCATACAAAACTACTTTTATCCCACCCCTTCAATCCTCAAAATGACACGATCTAAAGTCGCGTATCAAAATTTACCTCTTTACCTGATCCCTACTCACGGATCTAAAACTATCCTCTTCACGTGATCCATACTCACGGATCTAAAACTAACATTTTCACCTGATCCATACTCACGGATCTAAAACTAACCTTTTTCCCCTGATCCATACTCATGGATCTAAAACTACTTGATCCATACTCACGGATCTAAAACTAACCTCCTGATCTGATCCATATTCCCGGATCAATAATTGTACCCAATCCATACTCCCAGAATAGGGACAATTAACTATACCTTAATCCTGATCTGATCCATACTCCCGGATCAATAACTGTGCCCAATCCATACTCCCAGACTAGGGACAATTAACTTAGTCTTAATCCGTACTCCCAGACTAATAGCAAGTTTATCTCTATACCTGATCCATACTCCCGGATCTAAAACTAACCTCTTGGTCTAATCCATACTTACGGATCTAAAACTAACCTCTTGATCTGATCCATACTCACGGATCTTGTCTACCCATGTCCTACCCAACATATTTGTAGATATAAAATACATATATAGTTTGACTCATTTAAAACTATATAAAACATCCATTCCACGCTCATCTCAAATAAACAACAATATATAAACACATAGCACGTATTTCATAGCAAATACTTCATATTTATGTGTTAGAAGAAAGTGACTACACACTCACACAAAACATATACTTAATACATTCAAACAATACTTGTATTAAAATCATGAAAGGGACTATACACTCACTTGATCAGAAGATGATCGGACAACACTACGGCTTGTAAAAGTAGTAGTTTCTTCGGTAGATCTAGAAGATCTTCACACACCGGGCTTCTCGCAGGCAGAGCTGCGGCTCAAAAACTCTTTTCTTCTAGGGATCTTCATGCTTCGGGACTTGCTTTGCGTCTCGGTATGATACCAGGGCTTCGGGGGGTTAAAATAGGGCTTAGAGAGGGTATCGAGAGTGGGAGAGAAGAGATTGAGCAACCAAACTCGGCTGCCCTTCGGTTTCTATTTATAGGGTTGTTTTTATGGATTCACGTTGTCAATCTCAAATATTCACGTCGTGAGTTCAGTCGTCACTGCATGCATCATCGCAAGTTGCATCTGTCAGGCTCCAGAAGTCATAAATACTGAGTTCACGTCGTGAACTTTGACACTTTTGGGGTTTCGCGACCCAAACTTCAGAAATTCATAACTTTCGCATATGAACTCCGTTTTCGACGTTCTTTATATCGATGCGTAGGTAAAAACAAGATCTACAACTTTAATTTAGACTTAATTGGCTAATTTTGATTTTATTTTTATTATATTATTTATATATTATTTTTATTAGGCCGGGACAAGAAAACTCCGTTATAAACTCGTAACTTCTTCATCTGTCGTCCGTTTTCGTCTGTCTTTTCACCTTTGGACTAAAATCGACAATATTTTCAATTCTCATTTAGATTGTTTCGGCTAAATATTTCTCAATCTTATATTCAAACTTTGGGTTGTACACTGTTAAGCCGAAATTTCGAAAAATCATAACTTCCTCATACGAAGTCAGATTTTGGCGTTCTTTTCATGAACACTCTCGGTTTAACGTATTTTAAGACTTTTGTTTAGATTTCTAAATTCAAATATCAATCTATCGTAAATTCACTATTTACGTCGTGTTGTGTCTTGCCGGTTCTGTTACGAAACTTTGACAGATCATAACTTCTTCGTTATAACTCGGATTTCGGCGTTCTTTATATGTATGGAATCCTTGTAACATATACTAAAACCTAGTTAAGATTACTCCTTCTAAATAATATTCCATAAAAAATTCATTTTTGATGCTTATCATCTCTAAATTGACTAGTCCGGATCTACGGACGTTACATTTACTCAAACCCCAAGGGTTGACTATGATGAGACCTTCTTATCAGTGGCTAAGATAAAATCTATTAGGATAATACTCGCCATATTTGCATTTCCTGACTATCAAATTTGGCAGATGGATGTCAAAACCGCTTTCCTTAATGGAAAGTTGGCTGAGGATGTTTACATGAGTCAGCCATAGGGTTTTGTTGATGCAAAGTTTCCCAATAGAATATGTAAACTTGAGAAATCAATCTATGGATTAAAACAAGCTTCTCACAGATGGAATCTTTGCTTTGATGAGAAGATCAAGGAGTTTGGCTTCTCTAGAAATGAATATGAGTCTTGTGTATATGTCAAAGCTAGTGGGAGTATAGTGACCTTCCTGTTGTTGTATGTTGATGATATACTTCTTATAGGAAACGACATTCCAACTTTGCAAGAGGTTAAATCTTGGCTTTGAAAATGTTTCGTTATGAAGGATCTGGGAGAGGATACCTATATGAGTATATTCTACAGATAAGAATTTTGAGAGACAGGAGTAAATGACTAATTGGACTTAGTCAAAGTACATACTTGGAAAAAGTACTAAAACATTTTAGTATGGTAAATTAAAAGAAAGGAGAACTGCCTATATAGAGTAATACCAAATTAAGTAAGACACGGAGCCCGAGTACCAATGCAGAGATAGAAGACATGAGTAGAGTTCCATATGCTTCCGCCGTTGGATCTATCATGTATGTTATGAAATGTACTCACCCTGATGTGGCCTTTGCTTTGAGCATGGTCAATCGTTGTAACGCCCGGGTTTCAGGGCTAAGCATTTTTGTCAATATAATAGTCTAGGTCAACTCTTGTAACTCTTTTTGAAGTAATAAAGATGAAATATTTGAGTATTATGTGAATTATGTGTGTTTATGTGTTTATTATTTAATTATAAATGTATAATTAATAAAGAATAAAAATGAGCGTCAAAATTAAAGTGTGAGATAATCCCGATATCTCTACATAAAGTTGTAGAATATGTCTCAAGGTTTCCGTGCATATAAGGAACGCCGAAATCTGAGTTATAACGAAGAAGTTATGACCCGTCGAAGTTTCACGACAGAACCGACACGATACCGGGAAGCGTGAATAGTGAATTTACGATAGAGCGAGATTTAGCCTTAGCGATCTAAACAAAAGTCGTAGAATATGTTAAACTAAGAACATCGATAAAAAAGAACGCCCAAATCTGACTTCGTATGAAGAAGTTATGAGATTTTAAACAGACCAATCCTGTCCCGGCCTGTTAAAAATATAACTTTAAAAATAAAGTCAAAATTAGCCGACGGAGTCTAAACGGAAGTTGTAGAGTACGTCTCCACATACGCGTGGATATAAAGAACGTCAAAAACGGAGTTGGTATGAACGAGTTACAAATTATAATAACATATTTACGTATTAAAATAAAGTATAAATCATGTATACGTACACATATATATACATATGTATATATCATTAGAAAGGTATTGACGATGCGGTCATTATAAGACTAATGTTGAGTTCTTTTGACATTAGTTTAGTACAAATATCATTAAATCCATTTAAAATAGTATTATAGAGGGGTGTTTAGTTGTTTATATAACTAAAAGGTCATTAAGTAATTATGGAGGGTAGTTTTTGAAAATTCAATTAGTATAAATAAGAGCCTTGGGCTCTCATATTTCTTGCACCATTCTCTTGATTCAAGAGTCTTTCTCTCCTTATCCCCCGAGCATTTCGGTCCCTCGTGATTCGACTTCTCTTTCTGTAGTTTATTATAGTAAGGTGAGCGCTGAAGCGCTGCACGAATCTTTCTTAGAAAGATTCAGCGACGAAGTTCTGCCCCTGCAGAGCCCGACTCCTAGCTAAAACCCCCTTGTAAGTAAGTTATGCTTACCTTATTTTAATATAGCTTATATTTAAAATTAGTATTGTTATTATGAACTTATAATAAATACTTGAGCTATTATTATGGGTTATTTAAGTATTTTTTAACGCTTATATAATAATAATAATAGCTAGACTATTAATTAGTCTCGGCGAATAATAGACTAAACTCTAGTGGTAATAATACTAGGTTTCGTCGAAGAAAATTCTATTTAAGAAGCGAAGCGCTGTCTGAGTTCGGAATCACCACCTTTTCAAGTGAGTGCATAGTTACTTTCAACTTACACATAGATATGAAGTATTTTATATAAATTACGTGCTATGTGTGCATATTATCTGAATACTTGCTATCTATGCTAGATGAACGTTGTTATACATGTTTTCAATGATTTAAACTGTATATGTATTTTATATCTACGAAAATGTTGGGGTAAAACATGGGTAGATGTAATAGGTGATGTGTGATAAAATGATGAGAGGCCTCAATGTTGTTGTTGTTGATCCAGTCATCTAGCGGAGTATAGATGACGACCACGGACTATTCTAGACAGTCCAGTGGAACGCTGGCAGACTCGCAACCTGTAGGTGTTGTGAACGATGTGTTCACCGGTGTACTCCATCCCCCACATGGTTGCCTATTAGGACATTTATTGCTGAGGAATCCCCTTAGCAGTAGTGTCTGTCCCGATGATGATCCTTAGGATAGGTCCCTTATGATAGGTGTTTAGGGACGTAAAGTGAGGATAAAGGGAACGGGTAATCGGGTTATTGTTGATTGATGAAATTAATAAACTTATTTATTGTGGGTTGAAAACCCTATGTGCTCACCAGGCTCCCAAGCCTGACCCACTCAGTTTTATGTATTACAGGTAGTGGCGCATGAGCATAGGTGTGATGTTTTGGACGAGGGATTACGGATATAGGCCTGTAGATATAAAATAATGTAGTAAGGCTTATATTGTACTGTTTATACTTTTGATCTGTACGAACATGACATCCCGAGTCTTTTAATGAAATACATTTCTATGGAAATGCTTTTGATAAATCTTTATCATATTATTGTTTTGGGACAAATTCCGCAACCCTTTTATTAAAAGATAACTCTGATGTTGAAATAAAGTATAAACAAAACCGGTCTTTTCTGGCCGTGATTTTGGGGATGTCACAATCGTTATCAGGGAAATCCAGGTAGAGCTCATTGGATAGCAGTTAATAATATTCTCAAGTATATGCAAATGACTGAGGACTGGGTCCTAGTACTTGGTGGCAGTGATACATTGAGAGTAATTGAGTATAGTGGCAACTTCTGTTCTCAATTTGTGAATCAGAGTATATAGTAGTAAGTGAAGCATCAAAGTAGGCTATTTGGTTAAAGAACTTCATCGGAGACCTTGGATTTTTCAAGACATTAAGGAGCCAATGACAATTTTCTGTGATAATGAAGGAGCGGTTCCCTTGACAAAGGGACCAAGAGATCATGACAGATCAAGACATATCGACATAAAATATCATTTCATCAGACATAGAGTAGAAGAAGGTCACCTCGTATTGAAGAGGGTATCATCAGAAGAGAATCTTATAGATCCCCTCACAAAGGATCTGAGTAGGGTCAAACACGTTCAACATTCTAGGTTCATTGGTCTGAAATATGATATTAGTTTTAGTAGTTAGATGATTAGTTGAAACTTGTAACAAATTAAATGTAAATGAATTTTGGTGATTAAATAATAGAAAATTATTTATGAGTTTGTTAACTACCTTTTGTCAATTGTTTATTATTGTGTTTCATTTTTGCATGTTTTACTTCCCGAATAATTTGATTATTCAAATTCCACAGTCGATCATACTTTTGGAAGTAAGTAGTGAATTAAGACTATCATGAATTGGATTGTAGATTGTCTAAAGAGTTTTAGAGATAACAATAGTATTGCTACAATATTAGTGCGTACTTTGAAATGGATATTTAAGTATTGGATTAACTTACGCTCAGATAATCACTTCATGGAATTTATCACGAGTATTTTTGAGACGATGACATCTTATAATCTTTAAACGAAGATATACGATTTGTTGTTTACAAATCAGTTATGCATTGATGTTACGTAAACGCATCAGTAACTTGATGTTATACAACGTATTGTTGTGCATGATCTGATTAGTAAATGGTGCAAGAATATAAGTCAAAGTTTATTCGATCCTTTTTATCTAATGGAAAAAATGATATCTTTAGGCCCCTTAGAGATTTGATGTTAACTTATAGTGTCGGGTCCAGCCAGAACTAAATTGATGTGTTTGATTAGAAGTTCTATGTCATTGTAAATCAGAAATTAGGAAACAAAGCATTGGATACTGATATTGATTATGTTTCAGGTCTCATGTCTGAATGATATCTTGCATAATAGAGGATTATATGATCACTTATCTTAGGACACGTAACCGACTGGGTTAATGTTCGATAACGGCTGTTAAAAGCTAAAATTTGCTGATTAGTTTAGAAGTTATACTGGAAATTATAGTTATTAGATTTATCCAAGTGGGAGACTGTTGGATTAGGTGTCTAAGCCTATAACTATAATTAATATACACTTGAATTGATAGTAACATAGTCCTTTTGGGTTTCCCTTAAACCTAACAATTAAACATGATGATTTCGAAGAGAGAGGTTGATTTATTATTTCTGTAATAAATTGAAATAATTGATTTATTAATCTATTATGAAAATAATATATTAATTAGAAATAATATTATTTAATTAATAATTAATCATAAACTAATTGAAATTAATTTTAGGATTAATTGGATTAATTAAAAGTGCATGGTTTGTTTGGTTACTTATTGAAAGTTGAAGAAAGAAGCCTGAGGACCTCATTGGATAAGGTGGACGAAAATCACTTGGGCAAGCTCAAGGAGTTTTCGTCCAAGCCCCTTGGATAAGGGGAATGGGTTTTTCTTGGTCACTAAGATAAGTGAATTAGGGTTTCCTCCTTAAACCCTAGCTTTGGCACCAAGCTAACTCAGCTATATAAAGGACTTAAGCCCTTTATAATTTTGTGCACTCATCCTCATTAGAAGCCTTGGACAAAATTCTTCTCCCCTTTCCTCTCATCCTCTTTCTTGTGTTGGGTCCATTAGAGGCACGAAAATTGTAGTGCTTGCTTCCAAAGGATTAACAAGAAGGTTTCTTTGTTATTTGCTATAATAACAATCAAGGCATGTAATACTTAACCCTAATTTGGTATTTTCAAAAATAGCCTAGTGGTCTTAGGGTTTCCTTTTGATTTTCATAGTTATAGATTCAATAGAGAAAATATAGATCTTTATTAGGGTTACATGCACACTTAAGAGTTTAAGTTTATTTGTGTTGCATAAAACCCATCAATAGAATGAGTGTGTATTTCTTTATTTCTGTTAGGTGTTCTGTAGTACCTGTCCACCATATGAGAGTAGTTGTGTTTTAGTTACTGCCTACGAGATGAGTCTTCTCACTATAATATATGACACCAGGTGTTGATTATGCATGTTGTCATTGTGACTCTTGCTGATATGTTTGTATGTTGTATGCATCGAGATGATTTGGGCTTTAAGTCATTTGAGTCTCGAGGTTGATACAAACCCGATTGAGTCGATATGGGCATAGAGTCAATATGGACTTGGGGTTGATATAGACCCGAGGTTGTTACGAATCTGATACAGCTAGGTGTTGTTATATATGTTGTATGTGGTATTTGGTTAAAAACAATTGTATTAAAAAAGTTGTAGAAAACAATTTCTTTTTTTTTTTTAAATTATACTATGAAACAAAAATCTAATAAATGTTATAAAAAATCTAGAAAGGTCTTAAAAAGGTGTAGAAAAATAAATTTATATATTCAAAACAAATACATTATAAAATTTTATTGTTTTTTATTTTCTACCTAATATTTTCTTTTTATTTTTTAAAAGATCTTACATACTTATTGTTACATATTTGAGTTACTTAATTTTATTGTTAGATACAATTTACTTTAAAATTATTGTATATGCTAAAAAAATAAAAGAAATCAAATATAAAAAAATATATTATATATTTGAAAAAAATAAAAATATATCTATTAACTCAAAAGAAAATTTTAAAATTAATCAATGATTAATTATTATTTATGACAGTAAGTTTTTGCTTAAAACAAATTAGTAGAAAATTGATTTATCAAATCAAAAGAGGCAATGAATACGATGAATGATCAATCATTATGGATACTTTAAAAATAATGCTTAGAAAAATAATACAAACAAATATGAAAAATAATATCTCTATTTAAAGTGAGATAACTAGGAAAAAAATGATTTAGGAAGGTAATCGGTAATTATTTTTTTTTTGTTCATATTTAGACAATTTTTTTGTACATATTTGATCATTGACTTTGTTAAATATGTTCACATGTTAACATTAACGGACTATGTAGTGCCTGGGGTGTCCCGGACCACTACTCCGATTCAACCCTATAGTGTAATTTTTTGTTTTTTTTATTAAGTGCAACGTCTTTGAATAAGTGTCATTATTATATTATTAGTGTCATCACTCTTCAAACTTGCTGCGTTCGCCACTGCATGTTACTATTATCACCTCAGATAGCCGGTGACAATAGTAAACATTTAAACACATTTAACAAGTTTGATGGTCAAATATATACAAAAAAAATCTTTAAACGTGAACAAAACGAAAAAATAGTTACCATGATAAGTTATTTTTCCAACATATTGATTGCCAATATTTTTAATTCGATTGGTATCATGTTGGTTTATTTTTCATGATTCATACTTTGGGAACTTAATTTTGACTTTACAAAATAATTATCCATTAACAAGACCATCATGTGTTTTGTGTTGATTCTTTTAGCTCGAGATATATTGTATATAAATATGTATGGCGGTGGACAAGGAAATAACCACATGATTTTTTTTAAGTTTTTAAGTTTTAATGTAACTTAAAGAGAACTCAAAAAGTACATCAAATACAGAAATAGATTTCGACTTCAATGAAGTACGGCACAAATTTGTACCATTATTACTGTGGCACCACAAATAAACTGTCAAATACTTATCTAAAAGGTTTAATCATTTTCATTTAAATTCTATCAATTTCTTACTGTGGTACCACAATGAAGTACGACACAATTTCGTCATAAATTTATAATTTTCATTTAAATTCATCAATATTTTTGTGTTATTCTTATTAAAAGATACTCTAACCAGTTAGTGTTTAAGACTTTAAGTTTTTGAGGCAGCGTCTTAACAAGTTATCATATCGTAAAGGGTGAGCCCTTTCCTATTCTTGAAACATATTCTAAAAGGTTTAATCAAACATTATTATTTTATATGACTTGTTATATCCAGTGGCGGACGCAGACTATTTTAGTAGGGTGTCCCTCCTATTTCAAGCGAGTGCATCTAATAGAAAAAATTAAATTTTTTTTTTACACTACGAACTGGAAATTGAACAGTAGCTCGGGACCCCTAATTCTCCACATAGATCCGCCACTGGTTATATCATCCATTACTTTTATTTTGAGGACTAATTATTAGTTTTATAACCTTTACATATACACATGGTAAAAAATTTAACTAGTGATATATTTAATAAAGATTGATCACAAAGTAACTAGAAATAGATTCATTATATCACAAAATAATTTTTTTTTAAAAAAAATCTTATAAACAAAGTAAAGTATCTATTTCATGAAAAAGATGAAGAAATTTCTCATAATGGTACCAAGTTACAACTATCACTCTACCAGTGACTTATTTACGTATCAATTGTTGTACAAAATAAATGTTTGGCTTATTTACACAATAATTTATGCATTATAGAGTTATATAATATAACAATTTAAAATACAAATTATTATATATAGAGAAAAAAATATTGTGTACGAATCAGTTTCACAGTAAATATTAATTTCTTTGGTTGGAGAGTTGCTTTGAACAAAATCCCTTCCAAGATGGTGTAAATTAGGAAGGGATGGGCTTAAAATCCAATCTATGTGATAAGTGTGGTGTGGGAATAGAAAATCTATAAAGATAACCAATTTTAGAAATAGGACTAACAATAAATTGTAATAAATGTGTGGAAAAATAATTCACAAAAAATCAAACATTTATTTTGTGGACGGGCCTTCTCCATTGACATCCGAGGACATTGTCTTCCTCCTTTGACCCACCAGACCCTACAACTTTATGAATCATTTCCATCTTCCACCCTACAACGTAGAAATATGAATGGACCTATATTTGAAGTGTATCAATCTGTACGTATAAAAATCTTTGCATAATTCACAAAACTTAGAAGTATATTTGAAGTATGTTTATCTAAAATTATTAAACTGAATATAGACATATAGTATTGTTGTTGTACACAAACTTGAAATTATATAAGGTGTTTTATTTGTTTATTATAATATAAACCTAAAACAAAATTGATAAACTACGTTTATTAGTTGAAGAATTTGTATGAAATATTTTTTTTATATATTTATAGGTAATGTGTTGGTGTATCGATTATCATTAACTATGTGTCTATTAGTAATGGGTAAATTAATGTCCTTTTTAATGTGTTAGCTCAAAATTTAGTTTTTAACTTATAAGTCTATGTGAAGCTTACGAAGCTTATGTGATCATGGCAAACATGACACCACTTTTTTGGCAGAAACTACCTTATAAGCTAATATATTTCTGCCTAACATCGTTTAAAAAGATATTGTAAGCTTCACGAGGACTATATTTATTAATCAGAAAGTTTAATATTTTTACATGATAAAGATCATTGCAATGGAAGTCGTTGAACTATAGCCACAGTTGGAAATGGCAACTAAGCATATATAATTTTTTGCTAATGGCTTCATTTGTAAACCCTACAGATAAAAACAAAATTTGCGTACTTATTGTTTTAAATTATGAGACAAAAAGTGTATTTATTTGATTCCTTGTGGGAAGACATGTTTCCTAACAGAAAGTTTAATTGCTTAACTTTGGAAAAAACACAAATTAAAGATTATCTGGCAGGATTAAAAATTTCTAAAAACCTGATTTAACGAAATCAAGTTTGTTGACCAGTATAGACCCCGGTGTATTATTATATTGTAGACGAAAACTGGATTTATTTGTAAAACTAACCTTAATTAAATATTGTAGACGAAAACTGCATTTATCTGTGTCGATGGGTCATGGGCCAATGATGTGTTGATATGAGTCGGGAACAGGCCTAATTTCTAAAAAGAAGGGGGACCGATCTTTTTCTATCCTTACCTAAAGGCTAAAGCCTAAAGGGGTGTTTGAGATTTGTTTATTTAATACTGGTTATTAGCTTTTTGCGGTTTGACATATTTAATAAGTAGTTTTCTAGTATTTGGATATATTAAAATTAAAAATGTTTATTGACGTAAATAATAATTTTTTTGACAAGTTAGTATGCTCTAAATTATCTAAAGGGATTATGAGCAAAATTGACATTTTTTTGGGTGTTTTCCAGAATATAGACAAAAAATGCTCTTTTCATATATAGATATGGATTGCATAGAACTCCTTCTGAGGGACCCACAGAATGAACTTATGCTCTGAGGAATTGATGTGGCGAAAAAAAGTTAAATAACAATTATGCGGTGCTCTCTTCGAGGAATGAAGACTGAAGAACAGTTTTGTGGAGCTCCATCTGAGGAATTTATCTTCATTTTTTTTGCCACATCGATTTCTCGAGGGTAAAGCTCATTCCGTGGAGCACTCGGAGGTAGTTCTGCGGAATCCATGTCTATATGTGGAGAAAACATTTTTTATGTCTATATTTTGGAAAACATTCCCAAAAAATATCTGTTATGGGCATAATCCTTTATCTAAAATAGCTTATGATTTATTTTAATCAATTTACCATATTAAAAAGATTGTAATTATATATATATATATATATATATATATATATATATATATATATATATATCCCTTATTGGAATTTGTCAAACACTAAAAAAACAAGCTATCATTTTATTACATTTTGACACTTGACATAAACATAATTTTTGTTGTGATTAAAGAGTTTTTGTTTTTTTGGTTACAGAGTAAAAACCATAAACTTGTTATTTCTTGGGTTGATTGGTTGAAAAATCCAGTCAATGCTAAACTTTTTGTAGTTTTTTTATGTGTTTTGGTACAAAATATTAGTGTGTTTTTCATAAAAATAAGTCAATGGAAGCGTTAAAAACAATAAGTTTATTTTTAAGTTTATAACAAAACCAAACTGGGATCCATTTATAGATGTTATAATTATACTAAAAACAACCATAGAGTGTTTGAGGATGATAACCTTTGGAGCCTTTGAACCTACTTGGTTTTGGGGTGTTGATGAAGATAAAAACAATCAAAGTGTATGATTTTCTCTACAAGTACCCACCATCAAAATAAGACACTTGGAATGCGAGTTACTTCTTGTGGATATTTATTGTCTTAAGTCTTTAAATACTTAACTCAAATAAGTACTAAATGAGACAACTTAAGAGGGCTTCTAATCACCAAACTAGCTTCAAGAGAGAGAGAGAGAGAGAGAGAGAGAGAGAGAAGGGGGGTGATAGGAAAAGAGATAGTTTCGACCACCATCTAAAAGAGAGGAAAAAGAGTTTAACAACTAGCCAAGGACTCATGCAAAGGCCTTCGTTATATATTCTCATGCAAGACATACATTTAGATTATAATAATATAAAGTATTGGTATCCTTTTAGAAGCATGTGGGACATAAGAAGAAAGTTGACAAGCAACTCCTCTTCTTATAATAATAATTTTGGCCATGCTTAACAAGGAGACAAAAATTGTCTAGCTAGTTTATTATCCATGGTATGTTAACTCATTAACTTTATCATGGTTAGCCAAAGTATCCAAAACTTTGTAGATGACTTATTAAATCATACCATATGATATCATACCATATGACTTATTAAATCACAAAACAATAATTATTCCCTAATTAAATAAAAAATTGATATTATTTATTAATAATAACATTAATAATAAATATACAAAATGTGCCAACTTGATAAATGTGTGACCCTATAGGATCGTATGTTATTAGCAATATTAATCAATAATAATTCTTGGGCATATAGATTCAACAATCGCCCACTTGCACAAGATTCATTATAGACTGACATAGATAATAGTTGGCGTCTAGCAACGGGCTACTAACCCTAACAACACATGAAAGGTGCCATCTTATCAACAGTCAATTCCAAGAGCTCTAAGATATAATTGTCACTAAAGGTGTAATATCAGTTATCCCATTGTCTTAAACATCATATTGAACATGATATATGGATCGCTACCAATCTCATATAGTGTTCAACTTTTAGTAAGGCTTAGATGTCTAACTCTCAACGAATAAGAGAAACAAATCTCATCTTGACTACATACGTCCATCATGTAGTTCATGTCATACCCAACAATGGCCCTTATGACTGGCTTTTACAGAACAACGTTAAACCATCTCAAAGCACAATAATTCATACACTTCAAGTCCTAGATATGTATCTCATGTATAAGAGTACAAACATACAACCTTGATGAAAACATCACTCATGACTACGATTCATAAAGTGATTTTGATACGGGTCAGGTCCAATACTTATTCTGTTAATCAAATACCTATGAAGTTGGTAGAAACTCTTTCTATTCTCATCTCCATCAGGGGCGGCTCAACCATTTTAGAGGCTCTAAGAAAACAAAAAAATTGACGCCCTTTAGGAAAGAAATTAGATTCGAACCTAAGACCCTTGGTTTGCTAAACCACCACTTTTACCACTAGACCAAGCTACAACTTGTCTTTGCAACCCAGGAAATATGTATATATACATATATAATTAACATAATAAGTTTTAAAATTGGAGGCCCTTTAGAATTAAGGGCCCTAAACCCTTGCTTAGTTTTGTAAAGCATAGAGTCGGCCCTGATCTCCATGAGAATCATTCAATCCAATCATGTTAGTCTTACCTCATAGGTATTCCCATAACTATAGACGACTATGGACATTTAGAATAACCTAGTTATTCAAATATTTAAACATGCTAATATAGAACTCATCAATTATTTCATGAAAGACTCATATCTAATATCTCAACTCATTACAATATATGTTGCTTGTATTGTTCTAATATCCAAATACTAAATTTCAATCAAATATATCTACTTATATCTACAAGGCCCTATAGCACCAACTTGACTTTCATGCTTTAGCTAATGAAGGAGCTTTGTTAAGTAGATTTGACAAACTTGAACTGTGGAAACTTTATGCATGCAAACATTTTCAGTTATATATATATATATATATATATATATATATATATATATATATATATATATATATATAGAAAAACTATTAAGAATGTATTAGATGCTTAAATATGACTTAGATACCAATACTTGCATAATGGGATTACACATAGTCATAATGAACTATTCAATAAGCATATTTTTGTGTGGTTCTCCAAACCACACGGTATCCTAATTTCGATGTGTAACTGTAATTAAAATCTACATGGAACCACTAGAAAGCGCCCAATTGTGATTGAGTATTATCTCATTCTATTTAGAGGTTTAACATATGTGTAACAACTTAAACATAACTTTCTCTCAAATACTCTGCAAATTAGTAATTTTTCTTTAGTTCTCTCAAGTACTTTAGAATGTTCATATAAGTCACACCATGACTTGTTCTCGGATTATAATGGTATCATTCGACCTGCTGTAAGCATACGAAATATCTGGCCTTCATGCATAATTATGACATATATGATTAACCCAATTGCAGCAGCATATGGAATAGAATTATATTATCTAGTTCAAAACATTGTACTAGGATTTTGAGGAGTTCTCAAAATCATGTCATGTGGTAGTTAACAAGATAGCTCTCTCAGAGTCCTTTATCTTAAGCTCTTTAAGATCCTTGAAAATTAATGCGATTTTACTTAATCCTTTTAAGTTGTCATGATCTATCTATATAGATATTTATTCCAAGAATTAGTATTTCAATCACATATAAGACTAGGAATGTTACTGCGCTCCCACTAGCTTTGTACAAATCAAAAGAGTCACATTGATTTATAATTAAATCACACTATGTAACTATTTTATAATAAAGAAGATTCTTACTTTGAGATGTTAGCTTAAATCTGAAAATATTTTTCATTCATGTACGACTTCTCCTTTGAAAACTCACTTACTCTTTATAGTCATACCATATTGAGAAAGATTAATCAATTCCATACTTGATAATCATACATGAATGCATCTCTATTTTTTTCATTAGTTTTTGATCAACTATTGAGCAGGTTCAACAACAATTGAAAACTTGCTAGTTCCAAACTATGATGCTAAATAACTTATGGTTCTTTAGCTCTTAAAGTTCTATATTGCTCTCACTTAGAAAAATAGCTTTCTAAGCACTTGTATTCTGGAATAACAATAAGTGGGATGATAGAAACTTCATCTTAAACAATCATTTAGGATATTCTAAATAATTGCAATTTGTAGATGCTAGAGTGGTTAAGCTTATTGTCTAACATAGTCTCCATAACTCTTTACCTTTTAGATAAGGATAAACCATTACATCCTTAGTCTAATGGAATTATTTAATCTACTTGTTTGGTTGGAAATATATATATTCAATATATATATATTTTTTTGTGAGCATAATTACAAAAAATTTATAAAGTCAATAGTTCTTTAAAAACTATAAGGTCTATGGTTTATCCTCTTCAAAAAACTTGTACAATCGACATTCAACCCATGGCCAGGTCACCCTATCCCACTAGAGAATAAGAAGGCTACCTCGAACATCATTAGACAGATCCAACTGACTAGGTGATCCTGTGCCACAAGAACCATATGAATGACCAATGAGTGTTTTTGATGGAGTGAGTTGTGAATCAATTCCACAACTCCTAAGATGCTCCAAGAAGACTTGGTTTACAAAACTCATTTTATTTATCACAATGAAAGGTTAATGATGGTCTCATTAATTTGTATTTCAACCTTAACTATGAAACAATTTGAGCAAATAAGAGGTTTCAACAATAACGAATAAAATTTGTCAGTGAAATTGATTAAGTATCTATCACCAAATCTATTTATGGATTGAAAAGATTACATACATTACTTACGTATAATTCTTTGTCAAGATTTTGTTCTTTAACTACTAATAGATAAAGATACTTGTGAATCATCTTCCCATATAAATATGATTCATATATATATATATATATATATATATATATATATATATATATATATATATATATATATATATATATATATATATATATCAAATGAATCCAGCTCTTTTGCCTTAAAAAATTTCATCCTTTTGAAGTTGGTATATGTGTTTCTTATTTATATAGTCATCATGATTATGAAATATATAAGTTTAAATCAAATATCATATGATTATTAAGGTGTTATGATCAGAACTATCAATTTAAAAAAAAAAAAAAAAAAACTTATAAATTTACTTCATAAATGGCATTATGAGAAAATATTCTTTAAAACAGAAGACATCGTTTCAGACCATGAATGTGAACAACCATTAAACGATAAGTAAATCCATATTTATTCATAAATTTCAACTGTTAAATGTTCCTATAAAATAGGTACAAAACATTTATTGTTTAAAGACTATAACAGAACTTGTTATATATTTAATACGAAATACATTCGTTTGTAATCAATTGATTATTTCTTCCAATCATCAGCACAAAATATCAGTTATTAGTGTCACCTGAAGTATAACATACTCAAGTGAATGATGGAAAATAAGTAGTTCTATCATATAGATATTTGAAGTCTTTTCCAAGTCAGACTTCTTCAGCTTGATGAGATTAGAGAATCGGTGCCTCTTTTAATGTCTAGTTTCCTCCACAATAGAAACAACAGTAATCATTTAGACCCTTTCTTGATTTATGATTTTATGTTGTATTTCCCTTGACTGAACTATAAGTCTATTTGAGTACACAGTCTCTTAGACTTCCTCTTATTCAATGTTTGAAGACGCTCATTCTACTGTTCACTTGATGAGACATCTGATATATTTCATAATTATCCAAGACTTTCTGCAAGTCAAGGTTAATTACTCTAGTATGATGTGAAACACATCAATATCATCACAATAATACCTTTATCAAAGCATTATGATCAATCTGACTAGTTTGCAGAGATTGTTCAAGTATGGGATTTTTCAGTATATATAATTTTTATTTATCGTTAAGGAAGAATCTCAAGGTATTATACCAGTTATAGAAATTATAACCATCAAATGTTATTGTCTCTTGAAACTCACCAAATAGTTATTAATAGAATTTAACAAAGTTTCATTTAATATTTTCAATATTAAGTCTTTAAAAATTAATACATTTTATTGTTTCTTAAAACATTATTTACTAAAGTCTAGGATGCAAGTAACGAAACAAGTAAATAGTTAGGTGACATTTATCCCATAAAGTTAATCAAAATCGGTAGGTAGAGATTACCACATAAGATATGTAACTCCTAGATAATGAGATCCTAACCAGCTATTACTTATATTGGCTTGTTTGGTCTCATCTATGTCTCAGACCTCTCAGGCTTAGGTGACATTTATCACATAAGATTCCGATCAAGTCATCCTACTTGAAACAAGTTGTAGTATTGCTACTAACAAGTGATAAGGTGACCCTATACACACTAGAAACTACAAAAATACCCCGAACATCATAAGGCCATCCTAATAACTAGGTGACACTATCACCCCGTTCCCGAGTTCAATTTAAAGAGAGAAAAGAAAGGAAATGGGTGGAAGTGGGAGAAAATTAAGAGAAATTGGTGTTCCCGAGTTTTATTAAAGGAGGGAAGTGGAAGGAAATGGAGGGATCACTTTCCCTTCTAACTTTCCTTCCGATTTGGAAGGATTTGGAGAGAAAGAACAAAATGTTTAACTTTCCTTCCATTTCTCTCCAACTCGGGAACACAAAACACAAATTTCTTTTCCTTTCTCTTCTCTTTTTTTCTCTCCTTACTTTCTTTTCTCTTCTCTTCTTTTCTCTGTTACAACTCGGGAACGGGGTGTATGTCACTAAGACCATAGAAATGACACCGAGTGTTCTTTGAAAGGAAGACAATGACTTGCATTTTTAGAAAATGTTTTATATATGTTATGTTTTACAATTATAGTTATAAAAACATGGTCTCATGAATATTGCATACATCCAACAATTCATCTACCCTTTTGTAAAATTCATATCACTTGTTATGTTACGAGGTTCTTTAGGTGCCAAATAAAACTTCATTTTATTTGTCATTAGCCATGATTAATTATAAACTAAAATCCGGTATTTTAAAGTTTAGTTGTAGATCGATTTTAAGAGCTGATAATAGTCTTAATAAATTTTTTTTTTTTATATTTAAGACTTGGATTTTTGGATGAATTCTAAAATCAAAATTTAAATCTCCTTTTTATAATAAAAATCTCATGACTCATGAATTTGTATAATAAACTCAATTTTATGCATCTTATGATAATAGTCATATTTTGATAAACAAAAATTTAGGTGATGATGCTTATGTTTTAAATCTCATTTGGCATGCATAAAAACATAATAACAACATGTTGCGTTATGTTTAAAACACTAATATCATATATTAAGTTTTGACGCAAAAAATAATCACTTGTTTTATTATTTGCTATTATAATGCTATAAGCTGATTTTAGTATTTTTCGTAAAAACTCCTTATTTATTATAAAGACATGAAGTTTATAAAATGTTTAAACACATTTTAAACAATTTCAAATATTTTAAAGTTGACTATTTATAAGTTTTACAATAAAACTATTTTTAACAAAAAAATAATTTTTAACTGGTAGCCGGTAAAAACGTTTTTATAAATATCAATCTTTAAACATCTTATGTTATCTTTTAAATATTTTTTACTCAAACTCCCAGTGATATTATTTTATGATAAAATTGTTGTTTAGTTCCTAAAAACCATTTTCATACATCAAACATAACATACAATAAACATCACATACACGCATTATAATGAGTATAAACCAAGCCATGTCTAGTAATAACTTTTGTGAGCCATCACAAAAGTTATTAAGTCTTTCCTAAAGGACTTAAGGGACACTTCAAAAAGGTCTTCAAGCTCCCACTTACCAAGTCAACTCTTCCTTGCAAAAGAACTTCAAATCTTTATGTTGTAAAAGTTATTGCACTTAAACCATTAAGACTATAATTAAGCTTAAAACCAGAAGTAGAAGCTCATGGTTGGGATTATAGTCTTAAGTGGTTAAGTCATCTTTAAAGAGGTCATCTATTCATCTTGTTATATTTAAAAAAAAAAATACAATTAGTCTAACTAATTTATTATAAAAAATCAACAAATGAAAAAAATACCTATTATCCATTACATCTTATGACTAAATAAATATCAACCAAACACAACACACACACACATATATATATATATATATATGACTTGTTTATACACAACAACATATCAAATATTATAACAAACAACTATTTGTTTTTTTTAAAACAACTTTTATATAAACAAAATGCATGAAAAACGTATAAAAATAAACAATTTTAACCAAACAGTTGCCAAAGAAAACAAATATGAATTTTTCTTAACCAAAAGAAATTCATGCTTGTTTTACAAAAACCAAAGATTATCAAACATAAAAAATCATTCTTAAATATAAAAGATGGCTTTGATATTACTGATGAGTTTTGATACAAAATATAAGTGTGTTTTTCATAAAAATCGCTCAATGGAAGCATTAAAAGCAACAAGTTTACTTTTAATTTTATAAAAAAAACCAAACCATCTATGATCGATTTATAGATGTTAGAATGATATTAAATACAATCATAAAGTGTTTTAGAATGACAACCTTTGGAGCCTTTGAACACACTTTCTTTTAGGGTGTTGATAGTTTAAAAGAGCGGAAAAAGAACTTAACAACTAGCCAAAAACTCATGCAAATGCCTTCCTTAAATACTCTAATGCAAGACATACATTTATTTTATAATAATATAAAATAGTGGTAGCTTTTTAGAAGCATGGGGACATAAGAAAAAAGTTGACAAACAACCTCTCTTCTCATAATAATAATTTTGGTCATGCTTAATAATGAGACAAAAATTGTCTAGCTAGTTTATTATGTTAACTTATTAACTTGATCATGGTTAACCAAAGTGTCCAAAACTTTGCACATGACTTATTAAATCATACCATATGATATAATAACTAGCTATACTCTCATTTAATTATTATTTTCACAAAAAAATAATTATTCCCTAATTAAATACTAGAATTGATATTATTTATTAATACTCACATTAATAATAAATATATAAAATCTGCCAACTTGATAAATGTGTGACCCTATAGAATCATATGTTATTAGCAATATCACTCAATAATGATTATTGGACATATAAATTCAACAAGTTTTTTCTAGCTTCTTGCTAGAGCTCGTCTCTATTTTATTTAGTTGTTAAAAAATAAAATCTAATCAAAACATTTTTGTAAGCTTTGTTTTAATATCGAAAAAACTAATAAGCAATTTTACACACATTGTTTTAAATAAGCAATTTTATAAATAAACAGAAGTTGTTTTAAAAATCTAGTTACCATGATATATATATATATATATATATATATATATATATATATATATATATATATATATATATATATATATATGGTAAAGTATGCATAAACTTAATTTATTAGCCTATTTTTAGTAGATTTATATTGTTTTAAATTGCATTATATATATATATATATATATATATATATATATATATATATATATATATATATATATATATATGGGAATGGTAAATTGGTGATTTGGTGTAGCATCTTCAAAATATGATATTCATGTATAACTATACCTTTAAAAAAATAGAATAAAACTTTATGATTTATGTTTTAAAGTCTTATGCTCTGTTGTAGCCTCTACCTCTCATTTTCAACCTACTTTTCTTTTAATGAATTCATCCATCTTCTTCTTATTTCCCTAAATCCACCACAACCACTGAAGCTCTTAGACAGTTGTGCTACATTCTTGAACATGATTATCAAGTTTCAATAATTGATAGTTTGATACGATATCTTTTTTTATTTTTATTTTTCATATCATACTTGTCTGATCTATAGTAATGTTTTGGGCAGCGGGAAATTTAGAATTGGGAAACATGCAAACCGCATCATAATGTTGATAAATTATTAGGTGAATTTTTTAGGCTACAAGATATACCAAGAAAAAGCATGGAAAGAAATATACGAAGCAAATAATTTCTAGCTAGGTCAAGAACAAATATTTGGGGGAAATTTAGAAAATTGTCAATTCTTATGTGAAACGAAACTAAAGAAAAAATTGGTGAATGTTTTCCTTGAATGGAATTTTGGATTTAAGGTAAATGTTATTATTTTTGTCACTCTGAATTTTTATGCTATTAAAGCAAATAACTTATATTATATATAAAACATCTTAGTTATATCTTAAATTTTAAGAGATATAAGATACAAAGTTTTTTGTATAAATCAATTATACATAACAAAACCATTAATATTTATCAAAAATTTGAAGACTTGAATTAAGAAAGGTTATTAAAAAACTAACTTAGAGCAAAATAACAATTTTAAAATATTAAATTCATCAATATAAGTTAATTTACATTTCTTAAACTAGATAGAGATAATAATTAATTTACATCAAATGTATAAATATACAATATAAATACAAGTTCTAAACATAAATATTTTAATTAAAAGTGATATTTTTCTTATTATATAATAACAAATAACAAAATCTAATAATTATTTTCCCGTATGGAAACTATCAGCCAAAAAAACCTATTTATCGTCGCTGCTTTGCCTACACACATCTAGTATACATAATGCAAGTCATGACATGGATGATGTTGAAGACAAAGAGAGAGCAATGTTAAATACTACTATTTCTTTTAATAAAACCAATTATATAAATGGGTGTGAATGTTAAAACGATAATTTTGTATTTGTTTTGTTCGGGGATGAAAAATTAGGTATGTATAAAAAAACAAGGTTATTTTTTATATGTAGTTAATCGTATAGGGAATGTATTGAAGCATACGATGGAATGAAACAAAATTCATATTTGTTTGTCGCAAAAGAATGATATGTATCATACCTTACAAAATTTGATTATTTCTAGTAAACTACTTTTTATTTTATGGGAAATGAGTTGTTACACATAAGTTTTAATTGAACATGTTGTAATAATATTATTTATATAAATAAGAGATCTACGTGTAATTTTATACAAGAGTATGGAGAAATCATAAACATACGGAACTAATAAAAGTATGTGGGAAAACTCCAATAACATCCTTACATATTGGTTACATAATCGATTTGGTATTTATATTTTTTTATTCAATTAAGTCCAAAAAACCGGTAATTGTATTCAATTTAACCATTTTACCCGGTCAACAGGTCATCCAAATTAAAAAAAAAATTACATTTTTGGCAGATTTCGAGATCTTATTACAAATTTGATCTAAAATTTACACTTTTGACCCAGATTTTAAATTTTATTACAAATTTGGTCCAAAATTTACCCTTTTGGCCAAGATTTTAGAATTTTATTATGAATTCATCCCAAATTTAGTTTTTTTTACAACTTTTTTTTGTCAAAGTTTTGTTTCGAATATGTTTTCTCTTTATAAAATCATATTTATACAAAAAAAAACATACTTTCACATAAAAATCTTATATTTTTGTAGTACCTAGTTCCTAGTACATATTTTTAAATTAAGTATTTTGCATTTTGGCCTAGGACTCGGCGAGTTGGTGGCCCAACTCGTCGAGTAGAAGCGGATTGGAGACGGGAGTTAAGTGACTGACTCGACGAGTTAGAGACCGGACTCGACAAGTCCGTGCTGTCTGGACAAAAGCCCTAATATGAGGGTTTACACCCTATATAAACACCTTAACTCAGCCTCCCTTGTCCCTAACACTCTCTTAGAGCTGCATATCAAAACCCTAGCCGATTGTGTGGGTGTTAAGGCCATCTTGGTTCTTTTGTTGACTTGTGAAGCTCGGAAGGAAGAAGAGGAGCTTGAGTATTCGACTTGGAGCTTGTGGATCCAGAAATCTCATTCCATCTTCCTGCTTTGGTCTTCCATTTGGTTGTTCATCTTTAGATTGTAGATCTTGGGTGCATTTAGGGCTTTCAAGCCATTTTCGGATTTAAGGAGTGTTATGTGGACTCTAGCCTTCAGATCTGGGCCTTAAGAGGGGTCTCATGGCATAAAGGTGCCAACTTTAGGGCTATGAGAGCCTCATGCACATTGTATGACACTTTATATGGATTTTTGAGTGCATCAAGTTTGGAACTATACGTATAAAATGGGCATTAGGAGGCCAGATCTATGGTTTTTGTGTGTTAGACCTCATTTAAATCGGCTGTATGGAATTTGTCAAGGTTGGATTCGGCGAGTTGTTCTTGGCACTCGACGAGTCGGTGACTATTGTGCACCCAAACCCTTTCGGTGAATAGGTAAGTGTTAGGAAGGAAGTCCCTTGTGGGTTAGACGCGAAAAGGGACCTAGGAGCCATGGGACTCGGTGAGTGGTATGAGCAGACTCGGCGAGTCCATAGCAGTATCCCAATCTTTGAAGATGGACTCGACGAGTTGTTCATACAACTCGGCGAGTCATAGACTGGACAAGTTCTTAAGTTGGAGATGGACTCGACGAGTTCAAGAAGGAACTCGGCGAGTCAGATGAAGATGGTCCTGATGTTATGATTGAAGGAGAACCCGTCGAGTTTTTTGCTAGACTCGACGAGTGGAACCGGGGTTTTTGTGTGGGGTTAGAGAAGCATGGACTTGACGAGTTGGTAGGCCAACTCAGCGAGTCAAGTCAACTGAATGTTGACTTTGACTGAACTTGGGCTAACCCTGTTTAGGGTTGTATGTGATATGTTTTGACTTGAAGGTTGTCGTGTAGGGATCAAGGAGTCATTGGGAGTCGACTTGTGCGTCGAGGATAGTTCAGACACTGCACGACATTGAGGTGAGTTACCTTCCAGTAGGGGTGGGTCTAAGGCCACAATGTCGGCCCACCAAAAAGGGGTATTTAGAAGATAATGGTCTTTGTGATAATTATCTTTGTCTGGTTATGTGTTGGTTATGAGGTTTATCTGAGTAGTATGTTATGTGTATGGTATGGATTAGTTTCCCTGACAGTGGTCCTTAGGACCCAAGGGTAGGTCAGTACCCGGATATGCCTGACTGTATGCTTATATCTGTTGATTGTATGCTAGTAGTAGGGGTGAAATAGTCCCCAGTTACCGGTTGAAAGATACCGATGTTGATTACCGGTTGAAAGATACCGATGATGGTTACCGGTTGAAAGATACCGACGATATTGTATGGTATGTGGTATGATGGGGGAACTCACTAAGCTTCGTGCTTATATTTTTGGTTTTTGTTTCAGGTACCTCTTCATCGAAGGGGAAAGAGCCGGCGGTATCGCAGCGCATCACACACACACACACATGTTTCCGCAAGAAGTTTTAGGACTGTACTCTGATTTTCAATACTTATAATGTTATGGTTTGAAATACAACATTATGATTTTGTAATGAATGTTTTATTGACAATGTTTTGGTAAAATGTTTGCTAAATGCGTTAATTCAAAAATGAAATTTTTGGCCTTGAAAATTAGGTCGTTATAAGTTGGTAACAGAGCCCTGGTTTGAGGGATTCAGACACACCCTAGGGGGTGTTTGGACTTAAACCGAGGGACTAAAAGATATTTTAAGGAAAAATGGTTTTCTAAAGTCTAAACTGAGAAATTTTTAAGAAAGACAAAGTGTGTGATGCGTGCGACCGGCCTGGCTCAAGTAATTTTTCCCCAAGATACCCATACTTGTTATGTTATATGGTTTTGATTCAGAGAACTGCATGCTAGAATATGACTAAGGATCTAGGAGGATGCCTTGTGTGCCTGATATATGATTCTAAGAATTGCATGCTAGTTAGGGCTAAGGATCTAGGAAGAATGCCTTATGTGCCTGTTGTATGAGCTGTATGCTAGGACTGTTTAGTTAGCAGTAGGATGACCTGTGTAGGTTATGCCTGGTTTGGTTACTCAAAGCACGAATGCTGCTTGATTTGTGCTATGGGGGTTCTGACCAGCTTCAACTAACTAAGGAGCTGATATGTAACAGTATCCGAAAACTAGTTAGGGGGAAGTGGTGGGGACTCCTAGTGCAGCTGATGGATGGGAGTAGGTCGGAGAGTGCCCTAGGGAAGCCTATGATGAGGTCAGTGGAAAGGGTACCGGTAAAAGGGACTTGGTGAAGTCGAAGCAATTCTTGAGGAAAGTACGGATAGATGTGGAAGGTAGTATGGGCCCGTACTACTGAAAGTAGAGCATCCGTACTCGAATCAAGAAGTGCCTAGATGGAACCGGGAAACTTGGAAAGTGTGTGGGACCTACAGAAAGTATATGTGACCCTGACATTCGTATGTTATTGTTTCAGAATGGTGGTCATGCGACATGGAGCAGGAGGTTCAGGATCCGGGTCAGGATCAGGCTCGGGGGCTGGATCTGAGCATGTGGATGATGGGTTACACGAGTTCATTACGTCCGAGATCACGAGGGGTATCCTTGATGTGATGCCGATTATCTTTGGGTGACATAGCGAAAAGTCAGTCAGGACTATGCACACTGTCCTTTAAGGACTTCATAGGGAGTGGTGTGTCAGATTTCCACGGGGCGAAGGACCCCATTGTTGCCAAACGATGGATTACGGACATTGAGTCTGCATTGCTGACCAGCTTCTGCCCCGAGGGGTCGAAGGTACGATTTGCAGCAGGGTGTTGAGGGATTGGGCTAGGCATTGGTGGGAGTTGGTTGGTGACTCTTTGGGAGCCTCGCCCGTTGAGGCTATGGCATGGTTGGATTTTGTGACCCGGTTCAGAGGAGAGTTTGCGCCAGCTGTAGAGCTTCAGCAGTTGGCCAGGGAATTCTTGGATATGAGACAAACTACGGAGACTATGGCGGAGATCACCGCCATGTTCCGAGAGAGGGATTTGTTGGTGCCCCAGTATGCGGGTGATGAGGACGTGAAAAGGACCTGATAACATGACAAGCTACGAACTAACATGCGGGAGCATGTCAGTTTTTCAACTTGCCCTACCCTGGATTCCATGATTACCAAGGCTAGGGAGAGGGAGATTGATCTAGAGCACATCTGGAAGAGGAAGGCAGAGGAGGGTCAGACAGCGGGGGCTTCGGGGAAGAAGCCCAAGGGATCCGATGGTAGGCCGAAAGGCTAGTCAGGGCGGGACCGCTTGTGGAAAATGCGGTCAGTCACACGAGGGAGCTTGTCACACTAGGCCGGGTTCAGGCTACTATAAGTGCTGCAATGTTGGGCACTTTGGCAGGGATTGTACTGCCCCTACTCCGGAGATACAGATGTCAGACCTGATTCGCTTTCATTGCAATCAGAAGGGCCATAAAAAGGCCAATTGCCCTAGATTGGTAGCAGCAGCGTCACCGGCAGTGGCACCGACTCCAACGATAGGTCGGATTGTGGATGGCCGGAAGGTCAAGATGGAGGCTCCAGTGGTTCGGAGCCGAGCATTTCAGCTGACAGCCGAGGAGGCACGCGCTGCACCCGATATGGTGATGGGTATGATTTCTCATCCTTATGCTTTTATAGTATATCACTGTGATTTTGATATATCATGTGCCTTGGTTAGGATCATTCCATGTGAACGGAATCCCAGTTCAGGTGTTGTTTGATTCGGGTGCCACCCAATCGTTTGTCTCTCTTGCGCTTAGCAAGAAGTTTCCAGAGTCTTCAGACATGTTGAATTGCCCTCTAGAGGTCGAGATTGCGGACGATCGGTCGGCACGAGCATCGGAGGTCTATCGAGACTGTGTTTTGAGGCTTTTCGAGGAGCGTTACCTGGTAGACCCGGTTCCTATTCCGTTGAGGGGGAACAAGGTGATTATAGGCATGGATTGGTTAAGCCCCAATGGGGAAGTGATAGATTGCGCGCATCAGCTGGTTCGGATCAGAACCCCAAGTGGGGGAGAGTTGGTAGTTCAGGGTGAGAGGCCACAACAAGGACCAATGGTATGTTCAGCAGGGAGAGCTAGGCATTACCTTCAGCAGGGTTGCGTAGGATATGTCGCATATGTTATGGACACCCGGGAGGCGGGTAAGGAGACGGTGGTCGATGTGCTCGTGGCCCGTGAGTTTACGGACGTATTCCCCGAGGAGTTACCTGGGATACCTCCGGAGAGGTAGGTGGATTTCAGGATCGACCTAGTCCCTGGTGCGGCTCCGATAGCCAAGGCACCGTATCGGTTGGCTCCTCATGAGATGCAGGAGTTGTTTATACAACTGCAGTAGCTGTTAGACAAAGGATTCATTAGACTGAGTAGTTCTCCCTGGGGAGCCCCGATTCTGTTTGTGAAGAAGAAGGACGGGTCGCATCGGATATGTATAGATTATCGGGAGCTGAACAAGGTAACGGTGAAGAATCGTTATCCACTCCCGAGGATTGATGACCTATTTGACCAACTTCAGGGAGCATCTTGGTTTTCCAAGATTGATATGCATTCAGGATACCATCAGATGAGGGTCAGAGAGGAGGATGTGCAGAAGATTGCGTTTCGGATGTGCTATGGCCAGTACGAGTTTATAGTGATGCCCTTCGGGATCACCAATGCTCCTACCGCATTCATGGACCTCATGAACCACGTGTGTAAACCGATGTTAGACTGGTCTGTGATAGTGTTTATTGATGATATCTTGGTTTACTCCAAGATGCAAGAGGAGCATCTGCGGTAGGTTCTGGAGACGTTGAGGAGGGAGAACTTGTATGCTAAGTTCTCCAAGTGTGAGTTCTGGTTGTGCGAGGTGCACTTCCTTGGGCATCTCGTCAACCAGAACAGGATCTCAGTGGACCCGACCAAAGTGGAGGCCGTGATGAGATGTGAAGTTCCGAAGTCTCCATCTGAGATTTGGAGCTTCCTAGGATTAGCCGGCTACTATCGGTGACTCATCCATGATTTCTCCAAGATAGTTGTACCCCTAACCAAGCTAACTAGGAAAGTCGTGGTCTTTCGTTAGGGGCCTGAGCAGCAGGCCGCATTCGAGACTCTGAGATAGAGATTGTGCAAGGCGCCAATCTTAGCCCTGCCAGAGGGCATGGAGGATTTTGTTGTATATTGCGATGCATCCATCTCAGGTTTGGGTGCAATTCTGATGCAGAGAGGGCATGTTATCGCCTACGCATCGAGGCAGCTGAAGCCTCACGAGGCGAACTACCCGACGCATGATTTGGAGTTGGGGGCTATTGTTTTCGCCCTCAAGATTTGGCGTCATTACCTCTATGGGGTTCAATGTACTATCTACACGGACCATAAGAGTTTGAGGTACCTCATGGATCAACCGAATTTAAACATGAGGCAGCGTCGGTGGATGGACGCGGTAAAGGATTACGATTGCGAGATCCTTTATCACCCGGGTAAGGCCAATGTGGTGGTCGACACGCTTAGCCGCAAGGCAGCACCGATCAGGGATATCTGCTTGAGGATGACGGTGGTGACTCCGTTGTTGGAGCGGATTCGGGAGGCCCAGTGGGAGGCCATGAAGGAGGAACATTGGAAGAGCGAGTGGATTGTGGGTCAGGTTTCCTCCTTTGACTATGACAGTCGAGGGTTGTTGACTCTGCACCGTAGGGTGTAGGTCCCGTATCATGGGGGTGTGTGCCAAGTATTGATGGAGGAGGCACACAAATCTCGATTCTCCATTCACCTCGGGGCGACGAAGATGTATAGGGATCTTCGTCTGGACTATTGGTGGCCCTGCATGAAGCGGGATGTGGCATGGTACGTAGAGTGGTGTTTGACCTGCAGGAAGATCAAGGTCGAGCATTAGAGACCTCACGGCAAGATGCAGCCGTTAGATATTCCGCTGTGGAAATAGGAAGACATCATGATGGATTTTATCACAAAGCTTCCCAGGACCGCGCGGGAAGCGGATTCGATCTGGTTCATCGTGGATCGATTAACCAAGAGCGCCCATTTTATCCCGATTTAGCAGAGTATTTCAGCAGAAAAGTTGGCCGACATTTATATCAGGGAGGTGGTGACGCGGCACGGGGTGCTAGTATCAGTGATTTCAGATAGAGACGTTCGGTTTACTTCCAGGTTCTGGAAGAAGTTCCATGACAAATTGGGAACTCATCTGCATTTTAGCACCGCTTTTCACCCACAAACAGATGGACAGAGTGAGCGGACCATCCGGACCTTGGAGGATATGTTGCGGGCGTGTGTCTTAGACTTCGGAGGTAGTTGGGATACTTACCTTCCTTTGGCTGAGTTCTCGTACAACAACAGCTATCACACGAGTATTGACCATCCTCCCTTCAAGATGTTGTACGGGAGGAAGTGCAAGACCTCGATATGTTGGGGTGAGGTTGGTCAGAGGGTTATGAGGAGTACCAAAGTGGTACTCAAGACTACGGAGAGGATCCAACAGGTCCGGAGTAGGCTTCAGACTGCTCAGAGTCGGCATAAAAATTATGCCGACAAGCACCGATCCGACTTGGAATTCCAGGTCGGGGATATGGTCCTCCTGAAGGTGTCACCTTGGAAGGGTGTCATTCGATTCAGGAAGCGGGGCAAGTTGGGCCCTAGGTTATTGGACCTTTTAGGGTTGTAGCTCGGGTGGGCAAGGTGGCATATAGGCTAGATCTTCCAGCCGAACTCAATCAGATTCATAGCAACTTTCACGTTTCCCAGTTACGGAAATGTTTGGTGGACGATTCGGCAGTAGTGCCTTTAGAGGAAATTTAGGTTGATGACAGCCTGAACTACATCGAGCGGCCAGTGGCGATCCTTGATAGGAAGTCAAAGGATCTGAGGAACAAGAGAGTGGAGCTGGTAAAGGTGAAGTGGCAGCACCGAAAGGGCTCGGAGTGTACTTGGGAGCCGGTGGATGAGATGATGGAGCTTTACCCAGAGCTTTCCAGGAACAAGCAGTAGACTTCGAGGACGAAGTCTAAAATAAGTAGGGAAGATTTGTAGCACCTGGTTCCTGGTACGTATTTTTAAATTAAGTATTTTGCATTTTGGCCTGGGACTCGGCGAGTTGGTGGCCCAACTCGTCGAGTAGAAGCCGATTGGACACGAGAGTTAAGTTGCCGACTCGGCGACTTAGAGACCGGACCTGATGAGTCCGTGCTGTCTGGACAAAAACCCTAATATGAGGGTTTGCACCCTATATAAACACCTTAACTCAGCCTCCCTTGTCCCTAACACTCTCTTAGACCTACATATCAAAACCCTAGCCGATTGTGTGGGTGTTAAGGCCATCTTGGTGCTTTTGTTGACTTGTGAAGCTTGGAAGGAAGAAGAGGAGATTGAGTATTCGACTTGAGGCTTATGGATCCAGAAATATCATTCCATCTTCATCTTAATCAAGGTAAATTGCTCTTGCTTTGGTCTTCCATTTGGTTGTTCATCTTTAGATTGTAGATCTTGGGTGCATTTAGGGCTTTCAAGCCATTTTCGGATTTAAGGAGTGTTATGTGGACTCTAGCCTTCAGATCTAGGCCTTAAGAGGGGTCCCATGGCATAAAGGTGCCAACTTTAGGGCCATGAGAGCCCCATGCACATTGTAGGACACTTTATATGGATTTTTGAGCTAAAAACCCCATGCATGTGCATCAAGTTTGGAACTTTACGTATAAAATGGGCATTAGGAGGCCAAATATATGGTTTTGGTGTGTTAGACCTCATTTAAATCGACTGTATGGAATTGGTCAAGGTTAGACTCAGCGAGTTGTTCTTGGCACTCGACGAGTTGGTGACCATTATGCACCCAAACCCTTTCGGTGAATGGGTAAGTGTTAGGAAGGAAGTCCCTTGTGGGTTAGACGCGAAAAGGGACCTAGGATCCATGGGACTCGGTGAGTGGTATGAGCAGACTCGGCGAGTCCATAACAATATCCCAATCTTTGAAGATGGACTCGACGAGTTGTTCATATAACTCGGCGAGTCATAGACTGGACAAGTTCTTAAGTTGGAGATGGACTCGACGAGTTCAAGAAGGAACTCGGCGAGTCAGATGAAAATGGTCCTGATGTTATGATTGAAGGAGACCCGTCGAGTTTTTTGCTAGACTCGACGAGGGGAACCACGGTTTTTGTGTGGGGTTAGAGAAGCATGGACTCGACGAGTTGGTAGGCCAACTCGGCGAGTCAAGTCAACTAAATGCTGACTTTGACCAATGTTGACTTTGACTGAACTTGGGCTAACCCTATTTAGGGTTGTATGTGATATGTGTTGACTTGAAGGTTGTCGTGTAGGGATCAAGGAGTCGTTGGGAGTCGAATTGTGCGCCGAGGATAGTTTAGACACTGCACGACATTGAGGTGAGTTACCTTCCAGTAGGGGTGGGTCTAAGGCCACAATGTCGGCCCACCAAAAAGGGGTATTTAGAAGATAATGGTCTTTGTGATAATTATCTTTGTCTGGTTATGTGTTGGTTATGAGGTTTATCTGAGTAGTATGTTATGTGTATGGTATGGATTAGTTTCCCTGACAGTGGTCCTTAGGACCCAAGGGTAGGTCAGTACCCGGATATGCCTGACTGTATGCTTATATCTGTTGATTGTATGCTAGTAGTAGGGGTGAAATAGTCCCCAGTTACCGGTTGAAAGATACCGATGTTGATTACCGGTTGAAAGATACCGATGATGGTTACCGGTTGAAAGATACCGATGAAGGTTACCAGTTGAAAGATACTGACGATATTGTATGGTATGTGGTATGATGGGGGAACTCACTAAGCTTCGTGCTTACAGTTTTGGTTTTGGTTTCAGGTACCTCTTCTTCGAAGGGGAATGAGTCGTCGGTGTAGCAACGCATCACACACACACACATGTTTCCGCAAGAAGTTTTAGGACTGTACTCTGATTTTCAATACTTATGATGTTATGGTTTGAAATACAACATTATGATTTTGTAATGAATGTTTTATTGACAATGTTTTGGTAAAATGTTTGCTAAAGACGTTAATTCAAAAATGAAATTTTTTGCCTTGAAATTTGGGTCGTTACAATTTTCTACATAAAAACATTTTTATATACGAAATACCTATATATAAAAATATGTATTTATTAAGTATATAAAAATATACAAGTTCATTTATATAAACAATGTAATTTATACAAACACGATATTTTATAAAAAAATATAGATACACACCTATTTGTGCGCGCGCACACACACACACACACACACACATATATATATATATATATATATACACACACACACACACACATTTACTATAAAACAGATGTTTGTTTACGTTTTTTTATAAATATGTGTTTCTATACAAATGTATTTATAATAAAATAGGTGTTTGTATACATTTTTTTTTGTAAAATACGTGTTTGTATACATTTTTTTTAATATAAACGGATTTGTATATATTTATGTACTTAATAAAATACCTATTTTTATAAATAGATATTTCGTATATAAATTTTTTTTTTAAAAAAAAAAAGAGTTTTTAAATAGAAAATATAAGATTTTTTTAGGTGAAATACATTTTTTTTACAAATATGATTTTATAAAGAATAAACATTATCCTAACAAAATTTTGAGAAAGAAGTTGTAAAAAAAATACTAAAGTTATGATGAATTCATAATTAAATTCTAAAATGTGGGTCAAAACAGTAATTTTGGACCAATTTTGTAATAAAATTTAAAATTTGTACAAAAAGTGTAAATTTTCGACGAAATTTATAATAGTTTTTGAAATTTGGGCTAAAAATGTGATTTTGAAAGTTGGATGACATTTTGACCGGGTAAAATGGTTAAATTGATTACGATTACCGGTTTTTGGGATTGAATTGAATAAATATATATATATATATATATATATATATATATATATATATATATATATATATATATATATATAAGGACTAAATCGATTATGGGTCAATATGTAAGGACTTTATTACAGTTTTTCCAAACTATATTGTCATAAATGGGTAATATGGACAAAGAATGATGCCAATATAATGGAGCAGGTATATTGAAGTTAGGTTCCTAAAAATATAATTTTGAAATTATTATGCTTAAAATAAGCATAAAGAAATAACCTTGAATGTCTGTATTCTATACTTGCGATTTTGATGTTTGTGAAGTAAAAAAAAAAGATTAGATATTTCGAAGTATTTTTTATGCAATCTTATTGATTTTTTAGGGTTTTTTTTTTGTTTATGCATTTTTCATAGAACACTCCCAATAAATTATATATATATATATATATATATATATATATATATATATATATATATATATATATATATATATATATTAATGTATATGAGAAGTTTTATATCATAGTGGATTCTATTACACATCAATATGTCTATTCCTTGAATATTTTGGGATAAAACATGTAAAGTAAGAGGATTGGTTATAATATCATGAAGAAGTTGATGAAATGGTACACAAATTAAAGTGTATTGTAATTCATGGCTATGCATAAAATGACAAGTATTATAGAAGAGATATGGATTTTGATGAAGTAAACAATGGGAATTACTTTTTTTTTTCTTCCCAACTGAAGGATTAATATCATAAGATGTTTCACATAACTAGTTGAAAAAAAATGATTGAGTATGCAAGTTGTTAAGTGCAATTGTTGTGAAAATTTCTAAGTAACAAATACATGGATTCATTAGAGATCTGTTGCCTTAATTTTGGATGTGACAAATTTAAAGGTTTATACACTTATATTTCATATAGAATATGAACGGAAGTGGTGACTTAATTTTAAGACAAAAAGTGTAAAAATAGTGTTTTGAGGTGAATACTCTATTTTGAAAGAACAATTCTAAGTAACCAATACATGACTTCATTAGAGACGTGTTGTTTTTGTTTTGGATATGATATATTTAAAAGTTTATACACTTATATTTCATATATAAAATGAAAGGAAGTGGTGACTTAATTTTAAGACAAGATGCAAAAAAATAGTGTTTCGGGGTAAATAGTCTATTTTGAACGAACAATTCTTGCATAAGAATAGAGATACAAATTTCTTGGGGCTTGAGTATTCTCGAACCATGCATCATCCTAATCATACCATTCAAGTTGGATTATGTGTTGATTTTTCATGTGTTTCACCACCGATTAAAAGGATAAATAAGCTTATATCAAGTTATTTCACTTCCAAAGCAAATGAGAAAGTTCTAAGGCGGATTTTTATGAAATGAAGTAAATAGATGTTATTTTTATGATGCTTCAACGGTTTAAAAAGTTATATGACATTTTATTAAAAGTATGAACATTTATCTTAAACCAATTTGTGCTAAATAGAGAGATTATTATTTCCAATTGAGTTGGGGTTTTGGATGATGATTGTTACATGCTTATTATGTGACATATATTGAAGTTAAAGTGTCAAGTAAACACTAAAACAATTAAGTTTATTAATATTATACCAATATTTGCTTTGTGAAAATAATGAAATGAAGAAATTGGTTATGTTAGGGTTCTTGAATATCATGATTGGAATTTAGTTATCGATTATGACTTAGATTCTAAATTGGAATATTTAAATAAGTATAAGTGATATGTGTTTCTTTAATTACATGAAAATGATGAAGTTGGAAGTTATATACTTCTTAAATGAAATATAAATATGATTTTAAAGTGTTTAAAAAATCTATTATAAAAAATGAAAAATGAAGCTAAAATGGAAAAAGGAAGTTATTAAATAATATGAATAATGAGGTAATGGAAAATAAATTTTAAGGATTTATTCAAGTGAATTAAATAAATAAAAGACATTGTATAATTTAAAACAATTATAATAAAGAGAAAAGAAATTATAATATTATCGATTATGACAGATTATAAATTGGAATATTCAAATAAGTATAAGTTATATGTGTTTCTTTAATTACAAGAAAATGATGAAGCTCGGAGTTGTATACTTCTTAATTGAAATGTTGTAACATCCAGTTTTGGGTTGTTTTTAATTTCAGATAGCACACTGCAATTTGATCAAGTAAAAGTCTTGGGTTTCAAGTGAATAAACTTTAAACCTTATTAGATGTTGATTATGTTGGCTAAGTGATTTAAGCCATTGATTTGTGTTTTGGAGCCAAAAAAGAAGAATGAGAAAAAGTGATATTTTGGACTCTTTACACGTATTAATGAATTAATTTAGGTATTCATTAATTCAAAAGTAATTAGATACGATAATGAAGCTTGCTAATATCTTCGTGTGCATATAAAGATAATTGAAATTGCGTTTAAAACAAAGAAGTTATGATTGTTTGAAGTTGGAATAGAATTTTGGAAACCCGTCACCACGACATGGTGAGAAGGTCACCACGACATAGTAAGTTGTGTAGCCCAAGCCCATAAAATTAGGGTTTGCTCCGTATTTAAAGGCATTTTTCCATGTTTTAGGTTATTTTTCAGCCTTCATCTCATTAAGAGCTCCTTAGAAGCAAACCCTAGCCTCCATTTTCATAGATTAAGCTCATCTCTCTCTCTCTCTCATCCATTTTATGGTGTTTTTGTGGCTTTGAGTGTGGTATTCTCCAAAGACTTGGTTTTGAAGCTTTGTAACTGAAGATATCAACCTTTATCTACGTTCTGGACCTTTTTAAGTCACAAAGTTCCCTACTTTTTGGTATTTTGCCTTTCGATCTAAGAGTTTTTGGAGTTTTAGTGCTTTATTTGATGTTTTAATCTCGTGGATGGTTTGAACTATAGAGTTTGGATAAATCCATGATCTTTGGGTGGTTTTCTACTTTGTATATGTTGTATTAATGGAGTAGAGAGTGCATCTAAGGGCTCTCTTTACTCCATACATGAAGAAAGTGGGATTTTGGACTTCTAAGAAACTAGGGTTTTTGATCTACTTGATTTGGGATGTTTGAATGGATAAAGTTGGAAACTTTATCCATTAAGACATCATTGGGATCCAGAATTGATATTTGGAGCTCTGGACTTAAGGATTAAGAGCATAATGTAGTAAGTTGTTTAGGACGTTTTCCGCGGTGCGGTGGGGTGCTGGCCACAATGAGGTGGACTGCGAGTCCCACATCTATTTTCTCCTTTAGTGACCATAGTGCAGTCAAGGGGATTAGCCGCAACACGGTGGTCAGTGTTGAATTTAACCGTTGACTTTTGATCAGTTTGAATTTTGGTCAAACTTTGGTGGAATTGAATATTTATCTAAGATTTGGTCTCGGTTATCATTAGGTGGCTTATAATTAGTTGTTTCTGTGTTGGTGTTGCTAGTGAACTTCTATTGTTTAGCTCAAATGAGTTTTCTCACTATACATATATATTGTAGTATGTATCCTATGGTGCTAGGATGTGGTGAGACTGTAATATGTTGTTAGGCAGGTAGACTTGTAGATAGTTACCTATATTGCTAAGTTGTCTGCTTATTTGTATTATGTATATGTCGACATATTGTGATGGGCTGAGGCGTTCAAATTTGTAAAAATGGCTAAGATGTGGGCGAACTTGCTTTATGTTGAAGATCGAAGGGTGAGTTGGTGACAAGACCAACAAGGTGTGTTGTGAGTCTAGACACATATAAGGGTCGAGTTGATGGCGAAGTCAACTATAGTGTTGTGAGCCTAGATACTCGATGCTTGTTAGGTGGATCGGTCTTAGGTGTTGAGAGCCTTGGTTGTCTGCCTGTTTGTATATTATTAAATGTGGTATTTTGAGGAACTCATTAATATTTGACTTACAATTGTAGATTAAATGATTTTCAGACACTTTATCAATTCGTGGGAATGCAAATGCGTGGCTGTAAATAGTTTTATGAGTCTAGATTCTATGTTGTTTTTCCTTATAAATCTGATTTTGAATTAGTTTATGAAACGTTGGTTTTGCCTTGACTGCATCGTTATGAAAATGAGTGTTTATTCTATTTTAAAAATAAAAGATTTATTCAGAAAAATCGAGACGTTATAAATGTAAATGTGATTATAAAGTGGTGTATATGTTAATGAGTAGAAGTTATGTGTCTAATGTTACATTTGCTTCCAATTTAAACGTATAAGACAAAACATAAAGAAAGATGATTAAAAAAAATTTTAAAAAAATATGAAAATGAAGCTAATCTCTCTAGATAAGACTTCATTGACATTGCATTTACTTGCCAAAAATGCTCTTACTTGTATTTAGTACCATATTTGAAGTCATTTGATTAATTGTAAGCCAATTAAACCTACAAAGACTATTATCTCATGTATAATAAAGGGGAGGGGAGGGGAGGGGGTTCAACAAGTCACAAATTCTAAAAACTCAATTAATAGGATTAGCTTGCTAGTAGCCCAAGTCTTGCATATGTTTGATTGGTATAATGCATTACCCTTTTTTAATGCCAAAATCTAAAATCGAAAATAACATTTTGAATTATAGGTGGATCCACCGTTTTGTATTGTATCATCTTCCCAAATCTTGAACCTAATTTATTTATTTTCTAACAAGATCCCTAAATCTTTCTTGAGACATGAACAAGATTCATCTAAATAACGTGTGCATATATGCATACACCCATGTATAATATATGATTCTTGTAACCTTGATTTTTGCCATACGTCAATGGTGTTGTTTGGGTGACTTTTTAACGGTTTTCTGGCCAACTCTCACTTGAAAAAGAGTAAATATAATGTTACAGACGGTGAAAATGGATGTACACATGTGTAATCTGAATATGAGATCATATTTGAGGTTGATCGTATTGTTTGTCCGTAAGTGTTTAGCTGAGTGTCTAAATTTATCTAGATGTTTGTCATTAGTTCTTGTTATTTCACTAATTTACAAACAATCTAAAAAACGAATCTAGGGTTTAGTAGGAAAATAATTTTGCATTTATAATGCTATGTAGGGAAGAACCCGAATACACGGACCCGCTAACAAATGGAAATTAAATATGATTGGTGTACTCATTAATATGTTTCGTGTATGATATGTTAAGCATGGTCAACCATGAGCTAAACTTGGAAATTGTCGATTTCGATATGGGTAAAATAAAGAAAAGGCACATGTTTTTGTAATTTCAAGTCTTAAATTTATAATCGTCCGATATAAATCTCGTAGAAGTTTAGAATATGTATCTTAACATCTTGATTTATAAACACAATGAGCTATTTTAGTAGCCGTTCCTTTGTAAGTGTATAATTTTTTGAATATCTAAATCTATTAATATATATTCGGTTACCACCACCGAGCATTTGAGAGCTTCTAGCTTTTAGCTTTTAACAAAAGATGTTTCGTTTAAAATACAAACTTTTGAGCTTTTAGTTCAAACAGAAAACTTCAAATCTAAAAACTACTATATGTAACATTTTTAAAAAATGTGTTGAACTTTTAATCAATTTCCAGAATTACTCTTAATAAGATTAACATAATCTCTTTTAATTGTCCTGTTATTTAATTTTATATGTTTCAAAGTTTCCAATTATTTTTTTCCAAACTTTCGTATAACACATAGAAAGTATAGTTTCCAACTTTCAGTTACCAGCTTACAGCTATTAACTAACGATTAGTTTTGCTAAACACGTTCTTAGATCATTTTTTTTCGTAAGAGTTCAATATATACGTTTAAAAGTTTTATTTGACAATTTAAACTTTTTTTAATAAGTCTAAATACAGTGTGTGTTATTAAACTTAACAGGTGCAATCTATTGAAACGTCGAAATCTTAATTTGATTCGTATGAATTTTTTTCTATTTAGACAACCAACTAATAAGAATAAATGTTATGCTATAAGTGATCAATAATGTATGTACGTAGCAAATAAGCAATAAATCTAACGCCGAGTTGAAAACGACATATTCCGACAACGTCCACCATCAAAATAGAATAAAATTAATGTTTGTTAGTTTAAAATTTAAAAATGAGAAAAATGGAAAATTTAGAACCTTAAATAGAAAATAAAGTTTATTTCTTTTTTAAGAAAAAAGAAAAGTTAATACATAAAGAGTAAATTACAAGAATCGTCACTCAGATGTCAAAATACACGTTCAACTTCTATTTTTAAAAATCAACTCGAACCGTGCCTTTAAAAGTTGCACGGTTCATCACTTATTATTTTAAATTTGCACGTTTCATCAATTTTGATACATAAAAGACTATAATGCCCTTTTCCTTTTCCTTTTCATTTATTTTGAACATTTTTGATATTTTAAATTATTAAAATTTATTTTAATTATTTTTCTATTTTTCTGAATAAGACCTAACCACCACAACCGGTAGGTAATCTACACCACCACTAGGAAATGTTGCACCACCGCCACCCTTCACTTCACTGCACCCACACCTCCGTTCAAAGTTCACATGTTGTAGAATCTAAAAATCGAGTTTGAATATTAATCAGAGTATGTAATCAGAAATTGTATGAAAGATTGAACACCGATATAAATAAGATCTTGATTCAGCTCAATATTACGCTTTAGGTTTACAGAGTGCAAAAGTAGACAAGACTATAAAAACCTTATCTAACTCAAGTAAATACTCCTATCTATAGGAGAGTAAAAACGTACAAAAAATATACTAAGGACTAGACATCAAAGCTTCGTATAATATGCCTTAGTAAAATAGATAACAAAACATACGAAGAGTACATATAAGACTTCGTATAACAACAAGTATGGCTTTGTTTCAAATGATATTTCCATCTTTGTCAGTTTTGTTTTTGAAAATCCATTTTAACCCGACAATCGAAACATCATTTGGCTTAGGAATTAATCTCCAAACCTTATTTCTTTCAAATTCAGACAATTCATATTGCATTGCAACAACCCAATCTGAGTATTCCATTGCAATCTTTACTGTCTTTGGCTCAATTTTAGAGATAAAAACATTGAACATGCAAAACTCTTGATGAGTATTTAATAAATCATTCTTTGCACGAATTTGAGCCCTTGTTAAAACTCCCTCTTGTGGATTACCAATTATTTGTTCCTTCGGATGATCTTTTGTCCATTTGTCCATTGGTGGATAAGCTGGATCAAAGTCCAAAGGTGCGTCTTCGTACAATTCATCATTATCTGAACCTGCAATTGAACAAACATCATTAACATCATGATAATTTTCATTATTTTGTAATAGCTCCTCCTCAACATCATCATTTAATCTCTCCCCCTCAACATCAACATTATCTTTTTCATTCTCCCCCTCGAAAGAATGTTCCCCTTCCATCAGAGTGTTCGAATCCAAATGCCCCCCCCCCCTCCATTGGATCATTTTGCATACTTTCGCCTATCTCTTGAGGAGATGATGTTGAGCCATCAGTTAGATTCGAAAGTTCAGAGATATGATTATCAAGAGCTTTTTCTTCAGCATTTCCAGCATGATCTGAAAGTCCAAATATCAAATCATAATCAATGTCCAACATTTGCGTTGGTTCAGATTCGTCTTGATTTTCGTTTAAAAATGGAAGATTTTGAAATTGTTTTGATTGTTTGATATAATAATCATCAAATGTAATTAAAAGTTTCTTCCACTTTTCGTGTACGCTTGTTCAATACACGATATGCCACTGAATTATATGAATACCCTAGGAAAATCCCTTCGTCAGCTTTAACTTGAAATTTTGAAAGGTTATCCCTGAGATTCATAATAAAACACCTGCATCCGAAGACATGAAAGAATTTTACATTAGGTTTCCGATTATTTAGAATTTCGTAAGGTGTAATATTAAAACGTCGATGATTGAAAGATTTGTTCTGAGTAAAACACGCAGTGGATACAGCCTCAGTCCAAAGATATTGTGGTAAGTTCGCATATGCCAACATAGTCCTTGCAGCTTCGCATAAAGATCGATTTCTTCGTTCAACAACACCATCCTACTGTGGGGTGTATGGAGAAGATAAATTATGCGAAATGCCTTTTTCCACTAAAAATGAATCAAGAACATTGTTCTTAAACTCAGTTTCATGATCACTCTTGATTTTGCGAACAAGATTTTTTCAAGGTTATTTCCATTTTCTTGATAAATTCGATCATGAAGTAGATTCTCTCTGTGGGCAATCTTGCTTGAAGTGTCCTTCTTCACCACACTTAAAGCAGACTGCACTCTTGGTTGTGCATTCGTTGGCGTAATGACCAGTCTTCCCGCATTTGAAGCAGGTCATCTCTTTAGATTTCAGAAAAGCTATATGCCGAAATGGTCCTGCCTCCCAACTGTCCTGCATAGCTGATCCTTACTTGATAGATCATGAAGTAGATTCTGAGTTAATGACGAATTTAGACTAATAATTAGTCGCAATAAATATTAGACTAAAATTTAACGATAATAATGCTAGGTTTTGTCGAATGAAAAAAGAATCGTTAAAAGTGAAACACTGCCCGAGTTTGGAATCATCACTTTAACAAGTGAGTGCATACTCCATGTAATGAACAAGATTTTAATACAAGTATTGAATAATGTATTAAATGTTTGTTGGTGTGTAAAATATTTGATATTGCCTGAAATACGTGTTAAAGAACATACATGATAATATACGATGATTTAGGATACAAAATAAACCTAAATTAATTAAGAAGAATGTTGGGTAGTATCTATTTATGAGAACGAGTGAGATATATACGGAGAATAGAACTTTAAAATATGTCATTGATCTGGGAGCATGGATTAGACATAGTCATTGTCCCTAGTCCGAGAGTATGGATTAGACATAATTATTAATCCGAGAGTATGGATTAAGATATAATCAATTGTCCTTAGTCCGGGAGTATGGATAGGACATAGTTATTTTGTCACTAATCCGGAAGTATGTATTTAGACATAGACATTTGTCCATAGTTCGAGAGTATGGAATGGGCACAGTTATTGATTCGAGAGAATGGATTGGATCCGAGAGTATGGATTAAGTAAGAGATAAAATTTAAGGTCCGAGAGTATGGATAGGGATGTTGGGAGGATCAACGAGGTAGGGTAAGAGTTATATATGGTGAAATCGTATATTTTGTGAGTTCTAAATTATATATGATATAACATTATGAGATTGAAATCTCTTGGTTTTTATTTGTTATATGAGTGTTTGATAAAAGTAGCTGGTCGTTTTTGAAATTCGTAAAATTACATAAAATGATAGTTTTTTAAACATATAAATATATTTTTAAAGGTGATTTTAAAAATTGATTAAAACATTTAATAACTTTTTTTTAAACGTTATATGAAATAAATTTCATATTTGAAGCTTTTTGTTTAAATTAAAAACAAAACTATGTATTCTAAAACGAAACTTTTTATTTAAATCTATTTTTATTTTAAAACTAAAAATTAAACGTTGTCAAATTAGTTTTTAATATAACCAAAGTGTTCCACTTTATCCACTGCCGAAACACACCCACAAAATTAGTTTTTACTATAACTAAAGTGTTCATATTTCATAAGGTTTTAGAATAACGATTCTTCAAAACCCAACGGCCTTTTTTGCCAATATTAAAGAATTTGTTAACCATTATGAGTGAGCACTGAGCACTGTTTGGTTTATTTTAACTAAAATAGAAACGACACCGTAAAATTACAATTACAATTCTGTTTTATATTTTTATTTAAATTTTTTTAACCACAAATAACTATATATCTCAAATGCCTAGTATTAAACCCAAGACCTCCTAGTTAATAATTAGATTAGAACCTCCATATTAACCAAGTGAGTGATCGCTAAAATTAAAAAAATGAAGTGGTACTTAAAAAAATTACAAACCGATGCTAATACATGCTTATTGTTTTAATAAAAATAGTAAACACATAATAATTATTTAATTTTTTTTAATTGTTTAATCATTTAAACATATACATAAATAAGAGTGAAAATAGATGGTTACCTAGTCAATTTTTCTTAAACGAGAACCAAAATCGTTTTTATTAGTTTTTTCAATTTTGAAATCGCTCTTAAAATCGTTAGAACCAATCTTTACCAGGTACTTTTTTTTAGACCAAAAAATTAACTTTAGAAAATTACAATAAAAAGTATCTTAAGTTTTGTCGAACTAACAATTACAATCAATAAAAAATCATTTAAATCCAATGTACTCGTTTTTAAGACCAAAAAATTAACTTTAGAAAATTAGAATAAAAAGTATCTTAAGTTTTGTCCAACTAACAATTTAAAACAATAAAAAAAAATCATTTAAATCCAATGTGAAGTTTACGCATTGGATTAATTTTTACTAAGTTTTTCGATTTAGCAATTGCTAATTCTATTCTAACTTAAATAGATGAAATATCATTTTTTTTTTATTTATAAGGGCGGGGGTGTCTTATTTCTCTTCTCATTACATCCCCAAGTAAAACTCTTTGGGTGACTTTTAGTTTGTGCAATAACATATGTACATTTTTTGTGTCTGAACAACTTCATGTATATATGTATTTCAAGGTAACAAACTAGCAACAAAGAACATTCCAAATGGATAGCCATCAACAGGTTTATTGACCAAGAAACCCAGTTAAAATTTAGTTTACGATTCCTATACATGATCCATTGATAAGAATACTTATAAACCAAATCATGTAAGAAATCGTTTTAGATTCTATTAATGACGAATGTGACGTCCGAAACTTCCATATGACCCATAATAGAGTCATGATAATAACTTGCACATCCAATATTTTTGCGATCGAGATCTACACAAAGTTTATCCAATCGAGGAAAAAAATCCTTCAACACTTAAAAATTCAAAATATTCATGTCACACCAATTCCTTACGCACAGTTCATGAGTTTTAGCAAGAAAAGAAAAAAATTGGAAAGAAAGTAAGGAGAGAAATGAAAGTGCAAAAAAAAATTTGTATTTTATGTTCCTAAGTTGAAAAAAAATGAAAGAAAAATTAAACATTTTATTTCCCGATCCTTTCAAATTGGAAGCAAAGTTAGACGTGGGAGAAAAAATTTTCCTTCTGTTTCTTTCTTCTTCATTCCTTTAATGAAATTCAAAAACACTAATTTTTTTTTCTCACTTTTATTTATTTTCTTTTTTTTTTCTTTCGTTAAATTGAACATGGTGTTAATGTTAACTATAAACCCAACGTAATTTCACACTTTGTAAAAATGTGTCGAGAATCTTCCAACACTTCAACCAAATAGACCTGCATGTTAGGTTCACTTTTACGCATTATTTTAACATATCTTTTTAATAATTTTCACAATATCTTTGTTTATATTAAGCATGCATTTCATCTATTTCATTACATATTTACATCGTTGGTTTTGGATAATTTTATTTGTTTCAGCAATGTTTATGTAGATCTGTACAAGGTAGTAGTATTTTTTACCACTGATGAAGCCAAATGGAAAACTTTACAACTATTATTGAATCATGTAAATAACATGCGTAATCAAGCACAAAAACGAAGCAATGTAAATAATTTTTTTTTTCTCCGACATTATTGTGTTGTCTTAATCAAGTGATTGGATTGAAGAATAAAAATGGTCCGATCAAGCTGAAAATTTTCCGGTATCTTCTTAATTCATAGATCTCTAATCTGAATGGTGGAGATGGATTTGAACAATGTTTGATGGACCTTTTTGGATCTCATGAAAAGCAGCAAAACTTTGTCCAGCCCAAGGTGAAGAAGCACTTCAGCAGCCCAAAATCGTTCCAATCAAGAGCCATTAACTTGATTTTCAATCAAGGCAAGTGAATAAAATGAAGCACAATTAAGTCAGCCCAACTTCCATATATGTCGGCAGTTTTATTGTAAAAAAAAAAAAAAAAAAAAAAAAGGAGCCGATTTTTGTTGTTGGGGGATATAAAACACTTTTTTTCTTTCTTTTCTAGTTTTCTTTGGAGGAATGATCGCAAAAGGATGATATATATGATACGCATGTATTAATCCTTTTTATCATCACGTCGACAGTGAAGAGGAGAACCGCGAGTTGAAGTTTTTTTAGGGCTCTTAGCATCAAAACAATCCATTGATTTCCGTTTGTAAGTTTTAATTTCCTGATTATTTTGTAATTTTATGTGGTTTAGCTGTCTTAAACGGCTAAAAGGCTTATAATGATTTGAATGTCTTTGGATTGTTAGTGAAGTTGTTGATTATATCTCTTTTTCATTTTTATCCATATGATTTCTGTTAAACAAAACAAGTTTCGTTATCTTAGTTTTTTTTTTGAACTTGATCACCTTAACTGTGTTTTAGATTATTGAATTGCAATATTGATTATTTGGTTATGTAATCCACCATTTAGCTGACTAAAATAAAAGAATAATGTTATTGCATTCGTAATAGATGTAGATTGACATTATGAAATTCATTTGTATAATTATGAGTATGCATTATTTGGTTTGGAACCGAAAAAACCAAAACAAACAAAAACCGAATTTGGGAAAACCCAATTTCAAATTCAGCTTTTGTTTTGAACCAAATTATGAATTTGGTTTATGGTTTGAAGTATAATCTAGTAGAGTCCAGAACCAAACCAATTCAGATTACCGAATTTAAAGAATTAACCTTTTATTAATAAAATATTATATTTCTTTATATTTAAAAATGAAAAGAAAGATTGAAAACATATTTTGATATTTCATATTTCGATAGTAAATCAACTTCCCAAATACAAAATACCAAAAGTTTCCATATTTAGTCTATTCTTCCAATCTTTGGTTATGTTTCCTTTGAAATTTTATATTGATGTTTGAAACTTTATGTACTTATATTTGAAATCGTAGATTTTATGTTTGGAAAACTTAAATTTTGGATTTTATTTTAAACCTTCTAAATTTTTTTTATCGGTTTTCAAACCGAACCAAATTGAATTGTAAATCGGTTTTTGGTTTGGTCTGTGTTGTCTTGAATTTGGTTTGGTTTTGTTCTTAGTTTGGACCTAGAAAAAATTCAAGTCAATTAAACCATAAACCGAAACAATTCGCTCGGGAATAATTATTGGTTTTCTGAATTTATGAGAAAATCACTTGTGATTGCTATAATTGTTTGAGATTTAATTAAATTTTCACATAATTATTGAGAGTTTGTTCAATAGTCATGTATTGAATTAGTTCTACTTGAAGAACTTTTTTTAATTAGTTAATTTTGTAACTTGGTTGAAAAGTTTGTAATCAAGTGCTAGACAAATAAGATTTATTATTCGATAAACTCATTAATTAGCCTAAACAACCCAAAAAGAGCTTAAGAAACTATTGTACAATCACAATTTATGATAATGTTTTTCCAACAATTACTTGATTATAATACAAATATCGATTAGGTTATTTTAAGTTTATTTATTTTGGAAGTTGAATCAATACATCCCGTTTCATAGTTTGAACTTCATTTTTATGTAGTTAGTTATATGATCTATTGTAGGATTCGTGTTATAATCTATTGTAACGCCCGTAGATTAGGATGAGATAATTAAAATAATAAAACGATATATTGATAGAAGATTGTTTATGATAATAATCTTAGCTAAAGTTATAGTAGATGTGACAGATTTCGTACATATAAAGAACTCTGAAATCCAACTTTCATCTTAGCTAAAGTTATAGTAGATGTGACAGATTCCATACATATAAAGAACTCTGAAATCCAACTTTGTATGAAAAGGTTATACTTCTTCGAAGTTTCACGATTAAACCGACACCACTATGTGCGTCGTAAAAAATGAATTTTAGATAGGTTGCTTATAAACCTAAGCAATCTAAACGAAAGTCGTAAATATCATAAAACCGAGAGTGTGCATATAGAAAACATCCAAATCCGACTTCGTATGATGAAGTTATGATTTTTCGAAGTTTTAGCACAACAGTACGGACACAAAAATCGAAATTCAAATTGGTTGATTGTTAACCGAAACAATCTAAACGAGAGTTTAAGATCTCGTAAATATGAACTTGTCGATATAAAGATAGTCGAGAACGGAGTTTTATGAAGGAATTATAAATTTCACACAGACTTTAACATTCTAAACCAATCTAAATATTAATTTTAGTTAAAAACGAGAATTAGCTAGTGAGACCCTAATGAAAGTTGTAGAGATCGTCGAGAGGATTACGAGGATATAAATAACATCATAAACGGAGCTCGTATGCAAAAGTTATGATCATCCGAATATATGCGGGAATTTACATGTTGGGATGACGTGACACCACCAGGAGGTACCACATGGCGTGGTCGGCATCCCCTTCCTCCGAGAGACAAGGCGATATCGCATCATGTGGACAAGACACATGGCGCCATAAAAAGATGATATGCGACACCTTCTAGAAAGAGACGTGGCCCATTCCGATAGCGACACATGGATAACAATGCATGGAGCCAGCACACTGAAAAGGTGTAGTGCACCCAGTTATAAGTGCGATGCACACCCCTGGTGAACCCTATAAAATGCTACGAATTTCACCTCATTTTCACACCAAACCACTCCAAACCTCTTTGAATCTCTGTGATGTTTTAATCTCCGAAATTTCTTTTGTTGCTAGAAATATTTAGCTAGGTTTTAGGGCAACAAAGAGCCTGGAAAATAGAAGCTTTCAGGTTGGAGTTCTGCAGCTAAAAAATTATGTAAGTTAAGCTACACTTATTTTATTTTTGAGTGTAACTTATATTTATGTTCATAGTCAATATTATGAACCTATAAATAAGATTTATCGATGATTCCAAGTCACTATATTGATTGATCTATTTACAGGAATGATGTCTAGGTTGGATTTAGTAAGGTGTTTAAAGTGAGATTTCCAAACAACATACTCTTTATACCAAACAGACTTACCTCCGATATGATCCTACTTGGTTGTTCCTTACTTGATATATCTTGATGTACATATTAGGATTAGTGAGGAATCTAGACTATCATTAGCCATCAGGAACATTAGACTAAGACCCGGTATTAATGATACTTAGGCCACGTTAAAGGAAAAGCTAAGGTTTTAGGCTAAACTTTGCCCAAATCACCAGTCAATCCACATAAGTCAAGTGAGTGCATAGTCACTTTCATGAACATGATTTTAATATAAGTATTAATTAAAGTATTAAATATTTGTCAAAAAGTTTATATGTGAGTTGTATACTTATTTCCTGGATTATGTGTTAGAAATGTACTTGATGATATACGATATGCGAACCAGATATGGTTCTATATGTGTTAAAAGATACATGTCCACTATTACGTGATAGTAATAATAAAAGTATTATTAAGAGAAAGATAAAAGTATATTAATACCTAAATAATATGTGTTAAATATATACATTGAATTAGGAGAGTATTGCCTAAACAGAGTTGGTATTGCAAGCCTAGTGGCTTTGCAAATTAATAAAATAAGATTTATTATGGATGTGTGTAAGTTAGGAACGGATAGTAGAGTTATGTTTCGTGACACTTTAAGGTGTTGATGGTACGAAATACATACCAAAGTACAAATAGTATTACTTTTTGGATGACCAAAAATAGTGGGTCCAAATCAGACAACTATAATGATATGTCTGGTAATCTCCCACAGTAAGATGACAACACTTGATCATTCCAAAAAGGTCTTGTGAATTACATGGCTAGTGTGAGTTCATAACCCAAAAACGTAGATGAAATGGGATACCATATTTATCAAATAATATGATGGCTTAAGTGCCTTTATGAATTTCACCAGCCAACGAAGCCCACTAGCTCTACAGTCAAACCTTTTCTTTAAAACGGTTTATCTTCCTGATAATCATGGGCTAGGATATGTGAGGATAAATTAGGATGGTATATATAGGTATGAGGTTTTATAGATATCCAAGTTGGGGATATCTATATATTGTTTGGTAACAGTTGGTTTTGCAGGATTAATATATATATATATATATATATATATATATATATATATATATATATATATATATATATATATATATAGCATTGTGGGATTGAAATCCCTACGTATCTAAATAACTAAGGATGCCAGCACCTCAAAACGTCGGGGTAGGAGCTGATCAGTTTACGATGAATGATGCACAAGCGATGATGCAAGATTTGCCCGATTGATACGTCCCAAAATTTAAGACTAAAATTTTGATGTTTAAATTAATAAAACCATTATCCAAAACAACACCATAAAAACCATAGTGAATCAAAGTGTATCAATAATATCCTAATATATCAGAGTGATATAAATTGTGGAGTGATGTGGTTCGTGCACTGCAATCATCCCGGGTTCTTCCACTTCGAACCAGAAGTACCTGAAACATAAACTAAAAAATATAAGCACAAAACTTAGTGAGTTCCCAAACTTAATTGATCGATTGAAGAAGGAGATGACCGAGGCAACCAAAGGAAGGATTGCAGCCTTTGTTAGGACTAGACAGCCAGTAGCTAGTGATTGCTACCTACTATGATATGGATAAAATACATTAGAATATGAAGGAAGGTATCTTATACGTTAAGTATTTAACTTGTAAAGGCAAGTACCAAGATGATTTTTCGAGTATTATACAATGTAATAAAAACAATTTAATACAATGGGAGCACAATGCGATGACATCATTGCTTAGGAGTGACTTGCGGGATCATAACCTAACATTGTTTCGCTGATAATTTTGGATGTAATCATCTTAGGGGGGGGGGGGGGGCGGGGGGTAATTGTAATGCCCGCAACTCCGAGCTAGACATTTAAGATATGATACGTAATAAGTATTATAATTTAAATGCTCGGATAGGGTAATTTTTAGTTATGCGCGTAGCCGACTACATATTATAATCCTTTTTAGGAAATTTTTCGATAAGCGATAAACCAATATTTTTATAGATTATTTAGGACAAATAATCTTGATGAAAGTTGTAGTAATCTTAAAATCGAACTCATGCATATAAAGAACACCTAAATCGGACTTTATAAGAGCAAGTTATGATTTTTCAAAGTTTCAGTGCAGTCATACACACACAGGAAACCGAAATTTTGATCGGTCGATTGTTAGGCAAAACAATCTAAATGAGACCTGAAGATCTTGTGAATACTAACCTGTCGATATAAATACAGCTGAGAATGGAGATCATATGAACAAGTCATGAATTTTACATGGTCTTTTGCAGTGTAATCTTCACATACTGCTAAATTTAAGATGGAGCTAGAATTATCTGATAGAGTCTAAATAAAAGTTGTAGTACTCGTCAATAGCTACACATAGATATAAAGAACGTCAAAAAAAGCTCGTATGAGAGAGATACAATTTTTAGAAGATCTGGGATTTTACATGCTATAAGGCGACACAGACGAACCACATGTTGACACGTGGCACTAGTCGACACTGCCCAAGCCACCTACCAAAAGGCATGGCGTGCCTGGTAGGTAGCACGACGTTCCTAGACTGAAAATTCCCAATAAATATCTTTGTCAAGCCTTATTCATCCTCATGCCTTTTCCAATCCTTCTCTGTAAATTCTCTTCACTTTGGCCAAAAATTTCTTTAGATTTTAAGTTTTTAGCGAAGCTCTAGAGTATCGGAGAGCTCGAAAATTAAAGTTCTCGGGGTCAGAGTTTTGCTAGTGCAATTTTTGACTTTTCGCTAGGAAATCTCTATAAGTTAAGCTCCACTTATTTTATTTCAATTTTAACTTATATTTATATTCATAATCATTATTATGAAGCTATAAATAAGATTTATCAGTGATTTCATGCTGTTATACTGATTGATCTACATAGGGGTGATATCTAGGCTAGATTTAGTGAGATGTTTAAAATGGAATTTCCAAACAACATACTTTGTATACCAAACGGACCTTACCTCTGATATGATCTTACATGGTTAATCCTTATCCGCTATAGATCAGTAGACATTGGGATTATTGAAGAATCTAGACTATCATTAGTGGCGAGTAATATAAAGCTAAGACTTAGTGATAATTATACCTAGGTCATATCAAATGAAAAGCTAAGTGTTAAGGTGAAGTGTTCCCAAATTTCATGGCATCCACATTTAGAAGGTGAGTGCATCATTACTTTCATCTGACATATAGATATGAAGTATTTAGATAATTAAATGTTATATGTGCTTATTATCTGTAATTAAGATATTTTGTGCTAGATGAAAGTATATGAGATGATTTTATTTAATCATATATGTATTTTCATACTTATAATATATGGGATAGTGAAGGGTAAAGAGAGATGAAAATAATGATGAGTGTCCATGACTTTTTATATGTGACATCCCCAATTTTCTCGGCCGAAAAATATCGTTGTATTTATGCTTATTTTAAAAATAGGGTTTATTGTAAATGAGGAATTTGTCCCATATAAAGTATTTTTGAATAAATATTTTTCATTGATTATTATAAACTTTGGGATAACATTATCATAAACATAATTATTACACGCCTTACAATAACTCATTACACTAATAGCCTATACTCCTTGAATCTCTCAGTGGGTTGTACCTTCATACCGATACATGTGATACAAAGAAACTGAGTGGGTCAGGCTTGGGAGTCTGGTGAGCACAAAGGATTTCCATCCCATATTATTATTATGATTATATTGTTTTAAGTATGTATTACACACCAAACAGATTAATCATGATTATCCATTTCCATTATTCTCACTCTACGATCCTAAATGATAATCTCAAGGGACCTATCCTAGAAGATCTTTGTAACAACGAGTAGACTGTATTGCCTCGAGGATTCCTTAGCAATACATGTCAGTAAGGAAACCATGAGGGGGATAGAGTACTTGAATGAACACACAATCCATACTCTCGAATAGTATGATTCATTAACACATACAGATTGCGAGTCTATTAGTGTTCCATTGGACTGTCTACAAGAGTCCATGATTCTCATCAATACTTTGCTTGATGACTGCTCTTAGTTGGGCATGGTCTCTCACAATTACCTCTAATTTAGTATCTTACCACTATTTTATATTTAACATGGTGTCTCACCATTATTTTCTTTGGTATGGTCTCTCACCACTATTCTATTACTAGCATGGCCTCTCACCATTATATTATTTCTTTTTTCTCTTTACCCTTTTTACCCGATACAATATAAGTATAATAAAATACATATATACTTTTGTGATTAAAATACATTATTTCATTTTGCACAATTATCAGCAACTCAGATAATAAACACATATGGCATCTAAGCAAATTAAACACTTAATATCTATATGTAAGATAAAACTAACTATATGCTCACTTGATAAAAGTGGATGATTCGGAAGGCAGAACTTTGCCTTGGTACCTTAGCTTCTCTTCTAACCTGACCTAGGTTCATATTCACAAGATCTTCAATTCTCATTTATATTGTTTCAACTAACAATCAACCGATTAGAATGTCGATTAATATGTTCGCACTGTTGCGCTTAAACTTCAAAAAATCATAACTTCCTCTCACGAAGTTAGATTTGTACGTTCTATATATGCACGCTCTCGGTTAATGAATATTATGACTTTCGCTTAGGTCACTTAGTGTACATGCAACCCTAAATACCTTGGATCTATGTTTTCTCTATTATACATGCAAATAAGAACATTCAAGGTATTATCCTAATATAGCATACAAAACAAGGAGTGTAACAAGATAGAATACATACCTCTTTGATGTAGAAAGTCTTCATGAAGCTTGAGTGCCTAGCCCCAATAGTGTGGAAGCCTCAAATGGAATCACAATCATCAAAACACTTAGAATAACTTGAGAGAGTTCTACACTTCATGAAATCGGCTAGCCCTTTTTAGAATAATACTAGTGGCCGATTTTGTCAAGAATAAGATCTTTATATAGTGTTACAATTAGGGTAAATCCTTAATTGTCATGGCTTTCCATTTCCTTGGATCCATGGGTTCAAATACACCATGGAGCATCCATGGACCATCCTATGGGTTTTAGCCCAACTTGATTATCCATGGAGCATTAGCCCACTATATAAGTATGGATGATTTACACAATCAACCCATATATTTAATTAGTCTTGTTTTGATCACTTAATTAATCCTAGATTAATTCTTGATCAATACTAATTAAATAATCTTATTATTCTTATTATTACTATACTAGAACTTATAATATATATTAATAACCATAAGTGTCTTATTTCTCTCATTATAGTCTATCCAAGTGCATGATGGTATGCAACCCAAATGGATCATGCCGGGTCGGGTCAAGTCTTACCAATTATAGTTATGGACTTAGACATTAATCCAACAGTCTCCCACTTGGATAAGTCTAAAACTATTTATTGCGTATGACTTCAGGAACCAACTGGCAATCGTAGCTCTCAAAAGCTTCCGTCGAACTCTGACCTTGTAGATGAACTCTGATCTTGTCAATGACTTGTCCATTAGATAAGGGATCATATAATCCTCTGTTCTCATGATATCAGCCGGACAAATACATGGAACAACATCATACTTATTGTCCAGCAGTTTGTTTCCCGATTTTTTATTTGTTTGACAAAGAACTTAATCGAACACATCAATTCTGTTCTGACCGGCCGGTTCATAGGTCACAACAAAATCATCGAGGGGCCCAGATATCGCTTGTATTTCTAGAAGGAACAGATAAACTTCGACTCATATACTTGTTCTACTACTTGTTGAATTGTACACAAAGGAACGTTTTATAACATCAAGTTACTAATGCGTTTACGTGCAATCAATGCACAACCAACTCATAGGTAACAACTCATATCTCTAGGTTTGAAGATTTATATGATATTACCGTCTCACGATCACTCGAGATAAATTCCATGAAGTGATACAAGTGAGCGTGGGTTTATTCCAATACTCATAACTTATGAGCACTCATGAATGTTGTAGCAACCATTGCCATGACTAAACCCATTTAGCCATCTACAAACCCGATTCATGACAGTCTTGATTCATACCTACTTCCAACATATGAACGATTGTGGAGTGTTTAAATAACTTAGTCATTCAGAAAGAACAACCTAGCTATTTTGGAAGTCAAAACATGCAAAGTGAAACACAATAATAATCGAATCTAATATGGTCTCAGAACCCTTTTGAATATAAATAAAACCACTTTTTATTTATCACCATATTGATTACACATTATTCAATGTTTCAAATAATCAACTTAAGACTTGAATAAAAACAACAGTCGTCCCATGCTCCTAGCATGTACACTTTGTTTTTCTAAACAATAGTTATGTCATACCCCAAGTATGCACACTATGTTTGTCTATGATCCTTACATTGTGATGTAGATCAATTGAACATGATTCCAATGATACTCATTTCACAATCCCAAATCCTTATTGTAAAAGTAAGAATTTCCGATTCCTATCATTTACCAAAAAAAAACTGTTAGATTTTAAACTTTTATGCAATGTTCCTCTTGTAATGATTATTCACAAAGTCACCAAAACCTTGTCACCAGCCATTACAGAGTATTCCAAAGAAGATCAACTCTATGGAAACGAAGTCTCATATTCAAAGTACATTGCTTTGAATATCCTTCTTGCATTAAGTTTTCTAATCTCACACAGATTGAATAACTTCCACCTATGGAGACATTTCCATAGTCCCATTTTGACTATCACTTCTGAACAAGAGTTACTTTTTTTCAGAATATGTCAATACGGTCCTGCCAAAATTAACACTATACTTCCAAATGTCCCTGAGCAACCAATCTTTGGCAAACCTCAGATTGTCCTCGACAATTGCTTAATCACTTTAGTCATATTCAGTTCTAGACTTTTCCCTTCTAAATGCCTTAAGCATTTGGAAAATTTAGAAATGATGAATATTATAGCACATGAAATCGATCCTATATCTGAAGCATATGGGACACGATTCATGATGTCTCACATAAAGACATGATACTAGACCGGTCTTTTGCTACAATATTTTTTATTTTCCATGTTTTCAAAATTTAACTATGAAGAGGGATGCCATAGTCATAATTGAATTTGAAAACGCAATATATATATATATATATATATATATATATATATATATATATATATATATATATATGAATTTCTTCAAGTTGAACCATTCCAACACAAAATTCATATATATTCTTGACTAAAGATGATTAAAATCTCAATCTAAGCTTTAGAATTGAAATGAAGTATAATTTCCTCTCCCTTAATTATAGCAAAACAACTTTTCAACCCTTGCAACTTCACGGATTGAAACTTTGTTTTCTATAATTAACATTGCTAGCTTGCAATACTAATCATAATAATCATGCTCCCACTAACATGATGATTATTAGCATAACACTTATGCTCCCACTAACTCTGACATATTTCCAGAAATCTGCTGGTCTTCTGAAATTTAGATTCATACACCTTTCCGTAGATAGCTCAGCTGTGTGTCTAAGCAATTTCAAGAACTATGAAAAGGGATGCCGTAATCATAGTCTCAATTGCTTAGGCATTTTCCATTTCTCACAAGTCCATGTTAGTGTGCCGGTTAACCACACGCGCTCCACTAACGACTTTTGAAAATGCAAATAATACAATTGATATCTACGTAAAATCTACTTAGTGAAAGTGTTTCCTCACCATCATTTTCATGAATCGGAGAGAAACCTTATGACACTTAGATTTTAAAGTGTATGAGTTCCTATCCATGCGAATTTGTCAAAACCATAATCACAAGATAAGGTTAGTGAGAAATTCAGCCTTACATGGATTAAACTTGTTCAATCTTAGTTTCTTGTCACCTTGGTAGCACATGTCCCACCAATGCTTCCAAGTTGAACTCTGATAACTCACATGCAAATTCAACTTATTTGAAGTAGGTACAGAAATAAGAAGTATGTCAACACGATAGGTTGCAAACCTTAAGTCGTGTGCCAGTGATAAATTACAGGTTTTACTCTTGATTAAATCTTAAAACTCTTTCAGGATCTTTAAGGCTCCCACTGTCCCCTTGACATATAAGTTTTCCTAGTCAAGAACCATTCCTTGACAAAACAAATATTCAAGGAATAGTGCGGATTCTTATCAAGACTAACACTTCACACAATTGGTCTTAGTTGGTCTTTATCTCATCCAAGACATCACAACTTACCAATCTCAAATGTACAAGAGTAGAAACATTTCACACTACATTTGATAAGTGTTTTAAACCTTACTTTATGTCACTCAATGTTACAATCTTGGAGTATGACTCTAAGAATTGTTTTGGAACGAAGTATGACTCATCTCCTTGATCTTAACCAATCCAACAATTCATGACCTCTCTTCTTAGCCATAATAATGCACTAAGACGTCCTTAGAGTATGAATTTGTGATATGGTTTCTAAATCATTAAGATGATCATGAAATATGATACTAAAGTACTCTCCCATCTTTTCAGATTTGAGAAACTTTTATCTTTCTGCCTAATTTGATTCTTCTTATTCGCTCTGCCATACATTGGAACCTTTTCAATGTTACAGAATTATACTTAACCTTATAAGTATAATCATATTTACTAATCTTTAGTAAATCATGACAAATCAATCTTTGTGGTGGACCTTGACCAGTGCACACCCAGTGTACCTAATTCCTTCGTCCTTCAATTGACTCACATATACATGTGATCAAAGAATTAGTCTTAATTTTCTAAGATGAAAATTTCTCATTCATCATACAATACAACTTGTATGATTCCAATTTTCTGTCCAATTGAAACTTGGGTGATGAAAAACTTTCTTCATTTGGTAAATTCAGACACTACCGCAAATGAAAGAATCAAATCCACTTTCCAATATTGCTCTTACTGGAAACATATAAGCAACAATTTTCCACAGATGTCATTGTAAGGATATTTTTAAAATAAATAAAATTAAAACCTTTTTTTTCTTTTTTTTTTAAAACTTTGCGGAAAAAATTATCCTTACAATCCATATGAAAACCTTGTTGTTATCTATTCATAAGCAATATATTATAACTCCTAAGAAGTAGCTCAAGAATCCGATCTTCAAACTACGCGATAGAAATCCATCTACGCGATCAGATTCAACATATTCTTTCTTTAAGTTTCTTTACCTTTTCTTTGATTCTTAAAACATCACCATGTGACCCAGTCACATCATGTATCAAGAATCTCAGAATAGAAACTTAGCAGAGTTAGATAGTGGACTTTACCTGAAGTAGAGTCAAACTTATCGACTTTAACATCCTTAGGTAAATTATGGCAGCTTTGCAACCAATGCCCCTTTCTTTGGCAATATAAACATATGGACCCTTTGATAATGGTACACGGGACTATCACAGACTTAGTTTTTCTCTTTACCATTTGGTCAACCGAGTTGACTATGGCCTGTCCCTTTCCATTGGGAAGAGAATGCTTTTCTGGATTTCCTGTGTCACTATTGTCAATGTCCATCAAGTTTTGAGGAAGTTGATCTTAACAAATAGATAAAATCATTAAGGGTCTTGTCATAGTCTTTTTCATAGGTGTTCCAAAAGAACTCACTATGTGACTTAGAAAGTGATTGAACCACCAACTTTCTCAAGACTTTGACACCCAACTCTCCCGGCTTGTCAATATGTGACTACATCTCCAAGATGTGACCACACCAAGACCTTTACTTGCCAATAGGGATCGAGTGACTTTAAACTTTTCAAGAACTTGTGGGTGAGGGAGAATAATTGGTGGAGATCGAGGAAGTGAAGCATGATGTTGAGGAACATCATCTTCAAGAGATTTGGGAAGATCATAAATGTCTAAACCAGACATGTTTTGGGAGATATTCAAGATAGTTGATTTAAAGTCCTTAATATGACACCCAATATGAAATATTAAGGCTAGGACCCAACAAACTATTTTATAACTTAGAAGAGGTATGCCGTAATCCAAGCTATAAAATATTTGAAGGTAGGCGAATGACGATTCACCAATTTCCACCATGAAAAACGAAATAATTTATTAGGTTTTAATTGGATTTGAAATTCCTAGATCTTTTGAGATTCATTGAACTTTTCAATGGCATGTTTCAATCTCGAGTGTGCCCTCTCAAATTTTGTGATTGGGATGCCGAGGATCACAAAACAAGGTGTGAATAACCATACCAATTCACTTGGTACCCTTAATATTATCACCTAATCAATGTGCCGGTTAACCACACACGCTCCATTGATCTATGACAAACATTAAGTCACCTTTCGTGGTCTTTACTAGTCCAAGTTAGTGTGCCGGTTAACCACACACGCTCCACCAACGACTTGGTAAGGTACAAAGTGTGAATTCCATGGGCTAGCACCAAATTCACATTTTTCCTAAAGTAACTAAGATTGGGAATTATTAAGATTTTAGTTACTTTAGTATTTATCATTAATACTTTTAATGAAGGGAGAATTTAAAGTCATTGTCCTACCCGTTCGCCTAACGACCCTCCACCAGTCAAGCAAGCGGTGGGTGAGAGTATACACCCATTAAGTCGCCATTTTATAGGCAACAACCTTATACCCACCTTATAGACCGACTTCGTGAATGAGGCCTACTAACGGTAAAACGACTTGTTCTTATACATATATATATATATAATTAACCATTAATGTTATAAATAGTATAAGTGTTGAATTTTAACTCTTTAGAATTCTAAGGGCTAACTTGGAATTAAAGTATTCATAAGAGAAAACTTTTCAAATTCCAAAACTTGAGGGCAAGTTTTGAAACTATTCAAAACTAATTAATTCCATAACTTATGTGCTTAAAGTAGTTTTAATCCAAAAAACTCTTCAAGTTCCATAACTTATGGAAGACTTTAAACTAATAAAAGAATTAACTTTTCTTTATTTTTTTATAACTTATGGAATTAATTAAGGTTACACTTTATTTATTAATGAAGTGACTCTTGAACTTCCATAACTTGAGGACAAGTTATGGAGTCATAAAAAAAAAATTCAACGACACAAGACTCTTCATTTTGTAACCATTACCAACATTTATGAGTTTTATGAGTCTTTAATGTGACTCTTCATGTAACTTGAGGACAAGTTACACAAACACATTTTATACTCAACTCTTAGATTAAAATGGATTGAAAACAACTATTTCAATTAACTTTTCTATTAATCTAAGCAACTCATAAGAACAAGATAATTCATATCAAACTTCTTCATGTAATTAGTCTAAACCTTAAACTAATACAAAACATGAATCTATTGACAATTATCTTTGAAAATGGATTAGCATGAACATTATCACATTAAAAAACAAGTTTATAAGTTCAAAAACAACTTAGGGTAATGTTCCTAGTCCATTTCTAGCCAAAAACCTCGAAAATATGCTGTCTGGGGGTCCAACTCGTCAAGTGCATGAACCGACTCGGCGAGTTGGATTGTTTTGATCAATTTTTAGGCATGGACTCGCCGAGTCTGATGATCAAACAGCAACACTTTCGATTTTTTAAGCAGTTTTGCAGGTATAACAAGAAAACAAGCCTAGGCTCTGATACCACTGTTGGGTTTTGAGCATTCTAACACTCCTAAGTGTACATGCAACCCTAAATACCTTGGATCTATGTTTTCTCTATTATACATGCAAATAAGAACATTCAAGGTATTATCCTAATCTAGCATACAAAACAAGGAGTGTAACAAGATAGAATACATACCTCTTTGATGTAGAAAGTCTTCATGAAGCTTGAGTGCCTAGCCCCAATAGTGTGGAAGCCTCAAATGGAATCACAATCATCAAAACACTTAGAATAACTTGAGAGAGTTCTACACTTCATGAAATCGGCTAGCCCTTTTTAGAATAATACTAGTGGCCGATTTTGTCAAGAATAAGATCTTTATATAGTGTTACAATTAGGGTAAATCCTTAATTGTCATGGCTTTCCATTTCCTTGGATCCATGGGTTCAAATACACCATGGAGCATCCATGGACCATCCTATGGGTTTTAGCTCAACTTGATTATCCATGGAGCATTAGCCCACTATATAAGTATGGATGATTTACACAATCAACCCATATATTTAATTAGTCTTCTTTTGATCACTTAATTAATCCTAGATTAATTCTTGATCAATACTAATTAAATAATCTTATTATTCTTATTATTACTATACTAGAACTTATAATATATATTAATAACCATAAGTGTCTTATTTCTCTCATTATAGTCTATCCAAGTGCATGATGGTATGCAACCCAAATGGACCATGCCGGGTCGGGTCAAGTCTTACCAATTATAGTTATGGACTTAGACATTAATCCAACAGTCTCCCACTTGGATAAGTCTAAAACTATTTATTGCGTATGACTTCAGGAACCAACTGGCAATCGTAGCTCTCAAAAGCTTCCGTCGAACTCTGACCTTGTAGATGAACTCTGATCTTGTCAGGGACTGGAGGTAAGGACTTAAGGTCCTTTAAATAGGGTGCACACCCTAAAAGTTAGGGTTTCATCTTCTAGCTCCTACTTGTTAAGTCTGGGTCTGCCGACTCGCCGAGTAGGTCCAATAATCCACGCGAGCTAACCCGCATCCACACGACGAGTTGGGGCAACCAACTCGTCGATTATGGCCATAAACGTGCACATAATGTTTTAAAACTTATACCTGAGAGTCGGGGCGTTACAATTCTCCCCGGCTTGAACTAGACATCGTCCTCAAAGTCTGTTACGGCGAACAAGTCTAGGTAGTGCTCCCGCATCTTAGCCTCTGGCTCCCATGTCAACTCGGATCCCCTCCTACGCTCCCACTGTACCTTTACCAAAGGTACATCCTTATTCCGTAGAACCTTCACCTTCCTCTCTAGAACGGCCATTGGCCTCTCTACGTAATTCAGATGCTCGTCGACCTGTATATCGTCTAATGATACCACTTCCCCTCATTTGCTATGCACTTTCGCAATTGTGATACATGAAAAGTTTTGTGCACCTGACTATGCTCCTCCGGGAGATCTAGCATGTATGCCACCTTGCTGACCCTGGAAATGATCCTGAACGGTCTGATGTATCGGGGGACCTAGCTTCCCCCTCTTCCTGAAGCGAATCACACCTATCCAAGGTCAGACCTTAAGGAGTACCATATCACCGACCTGAAATTCCAACTCAGATCGGCGTCGGTCACCATAACTCTTTTGTCGACTCTATGCGGTTTGCAACCGTTGTCTGATCTGTTGAATCATCTCGGTAGTCTGAAGAACTACCTCGTTCCGACCCATCACCCTGTGACCGACCTCGTCGTAACAAATCGGGGTGCGACATCTCCGTCCATACAACAGTTCAATAGTGAGGCACCAATACTGGAATGAAATTTGTTGTTGTAGGAGAACTGTGCAAGGGGTGAGTAGGAGTCCTAACTCCTACCGAAGTCAATGACACAAGCTCTCAGCACATCCTCGAGAGTTTGTATGGTCCGCTCACTCTAGCCATTTTTCTGTAGATGATAGGTTGTACTGAAGTGCAGTTGCGCGCCCAGTTCCTCATGGAACTTCTGCTAGAAATGGGAGTTGAACCGAACATCGCGGTCTGAGACAATAGAGATCGGCACCCTATGGCGAGCAACGATCTCGTGGATATACAAGCCGTCCAGCTTCTCGGCCGATGAACTCTCCCATATAGCTAAGAAGTATGTGCTCTTGGTCAATCGATCCACGATGACCCAAATAGCGTCGAATCCCTTCGCCGTCCTCGGCAGCTTGGTGATGAAATCCATCGTGATATGTTCCCACTTCCACATGGGAATCTCCAGGGGATGTAGTTGGCCATGGGGCCTCTGGTGCTCGGCCTTGACCATTCTGTAGGTCAAACACCTCTCCATGTACCAAGCGATTTCTCGCTTCATGCACGACCACAAATAACTCGATCGTAAATCCCAGTACATGTTGGTGGCCCCCGGGTGATTAGAGAAGCAAGACTTATGAGCCTCCTCCAGAACTATCTGTCTGACCCCACCATACATCAGGACCCAGACTCGACCACAACAGGTCAATAATCCCCGACTATCCTGCATAAACCGAGTGTTCTCACCGATAATCCGCTCAAGCTTCCAATTCTCATGTCGTATACCCTCAGCTTGAGCTTCCCTGATCAAACTCACTATTGGAGAATCCACTAATATCCTCATACATATCACCGGAGTAGAAGATCCAGCTTACTTGTGGCTCAGAGCGTCCGCAACCACGTTCGCTTTACACGGGTGGTAAATGATCTCACAGTCGTAGTCTTTGACTACATCCAGCCACCTGTGTTGTCTCATGTTCAGGTTCAGCTGATTCATGATGTGTCACAGGCTCTTGTGGTCCATGTATATGGTACAACGGATTCCATAGAGATAGTGTCTCCAAATCTTGAGAATGAATAACACTGCTCCCAACTCCAGATCATGTGTAGGGTATCTCGTTTCGTGCGGCTTCAACTGTCGCGACGCATGGGCTATCAACATCCTCTCTGCATGAGGACCGTTCCTAGCCCGCCTGATGGATGCATCACAAAACATTACAAAATCCTCAACCCCCTCCGGACAGTCAAGATTGGAGCCTCACAAAATCGTTGTCTAAGGGTCTCGAATGCCCTCTGTTGCTCAGGGTCCCACCGGAAATTGCAAAAAGATGGGACATCGACGAGGCCTAACCGTTAAAAAATAAAAGTGATTCCCATAAAAAAAATCTACCGGATAGATTTCCTATAAAAATGATATCTTATAAAGTATATGTCAATTATCTAAAAATATATTTTGAATTATGTATGTTTAATCAAACTTTGCCAAAATAAATTCATCCTAATAAAAACGATTTTTTTTTGTAGTTTTAAAAGTTACTGCGTAAACATTATTAGGCATTTAATATCACTTTATTCACATATATAGTTAGAGTAAGAAAAAAAAAAAAAAAAAAAAACGTACTGAAGATTCTATACAAAAGAATATTTAACTTTTTTATTAATTGCGAGAAAAGATGAGACATCGAGGAGGCCTAACCGTTAAAAAAATAAAAAATATTTAAGAGGGCACGTAACCATGACACGCGTCGAATGCTAAATACACGTGTCACGCAGTCAACTCACATGCATCTCTATATAAACCGACTGTTCTCCTGCTTACTAAATCATCTTTGAATTACACAAATTCTCACAGAAAAAAAAACACACACACAAAAGTTTTCCGATCAACCGAAAACTCACTTCAAGAATGTCGTCTCACGATCAGCAGTACAGAGCCGGCGAAGTCAAAGGCCGAACCGAGGAGAAGACCAGTCAGATGATGGGGACAATGAGGGACAAGGCGCAGCAAGGGAAAGACAAGACGTCCGACACGGCAGGAGCCGCCTGGAACCGGACCAAAGAGTCCACAGACCAGACCGGAAGCTACGTGTCAGATAAGGCCGGTGCTGCGAAGGACAAGGCATCGGAAATGGGTCAAGCCACCAAAGACAAGGCGTCGCAGATTGGTCAAGCGACCAAGGACAAAGCCTCGGATACAGCACAGTGGACTAAAGAAACTGCAGAGAGTGGAAAAGAGAAGACCGGAGGGGTGATGCAGAGGACTGGAGAGCAGGTGAAGAGTATGGCTCAAGGTGCTGCGGATGCTGTGAAGAGTACTCTTGGATTCGGGGAGGATGAAGGTGGTGATAAGCACACCACTGGCACCACCGGTGGCCTTGATACTACCACCACCACCACCCGGAGGACCAACTACTAGACGTTGAATGGTGGTGTGATATTATATTGCGTTTTTAGTTGTTTCGAGGGATGGTTTTTATTGTTCCCTTTCGTTTGTTTTTTTGTTTTTTTTTTAATGTTAGGTTGGTGGGTGTATGTATAGAGAATACTGGTGTGATCATATACGTATGTCTTACCACCTTGGTATCCTCATAGTTCTCGATACTTCACATCGCAAATAAAGTGAGGATTTTCTATAAATGGCTTTTGATTTTCTATAAAATTTTCTTCATATAGTAATTTATTATGTTTTTGTCTTGGCATTGCACCCATAAAACTGTAGAGTAGTTCAGAACATGTGTTCAAAGTAATTTTGCGTTTCTTATGATATCGTCATACAAAAATAGGGCTGAAATGGTCTTGCTAAATGGTGAGGGAGGCTGAAGGCGGATGGCAATGTTCTTCATTTCTTTGGTTCGAATGCACGAGGGCCATTCATAGGATTTCCCTTGTGGATGGGAAGCCTATTGCCAAAAACGATTATGAAGGTTTGGCTTAATATCTTGAATGTTAATTTCGATTTTGAAAAGCTTGGGATCTATCTTGATACTTTTTTCGAAAGAGTGGTTGGCTTGGGGGACAATTAAAGTTTGTTTTTTACTATTTAGTCCTTGCAGTTTTTTTCTTTCACTTTTTTCCTTTAGTTTGTAAAAGGACACTTTATACCCTCTACTTTTAAATATTACACTGTTACCCCCTTTAACTTTGAAAAACTTTCTAAATTATCATTTCCAGCCCTTTCATTGTTAAACTTCCATTTTTATAAACTCCCGTATGTTTTTTTTATAAAACTTCCATTTTTATAAACTCCCATATGTTTTTTATAGTTACCACAAAAAAATATAATTTTTGAGAAAAATTGTTTGTAAAGGTCAGGAAAATATCACCAGAAAAATATAAATATTAGTGAAAATATACTATAAATTCTTTATTCTTTTTTTTTAGAATTCAGAACACAGAACGAATTCTTTTTTAGACATCTTATAAGATGGAAACCTGGTCTATTTCTTATTATTAGAATAGAGACAGTCAATTGTTAATTTCATATTAAAAAAGTATTGAGCCAAATTTGTGAGTCAAATCTACCATTGTTAATTTCATATTAAAAAAGTATTGAGCCAAATTTGTGAGTCAAATCTATTCCGATTATTCCAATATTTCAGAACTTATTTGTTTGTCGTACAAAAAAACTTTTGAAATTCCTAGTTAAAAGAGATTTCCCTATGGTATATATGTAATCTGATTTTGATTTTCCTATCCATGTATTATATGTTTCAATGGTCTATCTGTAATCCGATCTAAATGTAATTTGATTTTGATTTTCTATTATATGTTTCAATGTATTTGGCATGGTTGTGGTTTCTAGTTTTTGTGCTTTGGCAACTTAACTCCTCCTAAGTTTCTATACATGGCTTTGGTACCCGACTTTTGTTGTTTAACGACTTAAGTTCTTCTGAACTTATATTGCTACTAAGATTGTTATTATACTAAATCATTATTGTCGCTGCAACGCGAATGCGTAGCGAATAAAATCCTAGTTAATGTTCTAAAAGCCACTTGTTTAGTTAACAATCATCCTAGTTTAACTGGTTTTTGGTTTTTAGAAATATATGTTCTTGATATATATATATATATATATATATATATATATATATATATATATATATATATATATATATATATATATATATATATATATATATTCAAATACATAAAAAAACATAAAATATATAATTACATACATATATTTGCATATATTACATCAATTTAAATTCATAAAAAAATATAAAATATAATATAAAAAAATATAACTTTATATATATATATATATATATATATATATATATATATATATATATATATATATATATATATATATATATATTACATCAATTCAAATACATAAAAAAAATATAAGATATATATAAAAAAAATATAGTTTTAAATGAATACAAACATATTAAAAAGTATTATAATATTTATCATTTTTCATTTTTGTAACAAAATCACATCAATTACGATAAAAACTTATCAAAGATTAAACATAAATAAGTTATTGCCATTTTGAGGGCTATAGAAATTAAAAATCAAGTTAAATATTACCGTATTGTGGCATATTCAACAGGTTCATATATTCACTCTCTAATATAGCAAAAAAAATTGTAAATGATAACCAAACAAAAGATATCCACAACGATATCTAAATTTATATGGAAAAGACCATCATAGTTTATCAAAGTTTATTCTTATTTTATTCAATTTAACCGGTTCAATATACTTTTAACGGTTTACTTTTAACCGTTTTTTTTTCGTAAAAACGGTCTTGGATCCATAAATATAACATAAAACTAGTGCTGGTTACCGTTTTCTTTCCCGATTTGCGGTCCAAACAGTTCGATCAAACGGTTCAAAGCGGTTGTTAAAACATTACTTAATATTTATGTGAAGGAATCCAATAAAAATTGTTTTGTCTCAAATAGGATTAGGTTAATGATTGATGCAGATTTTCAACTTATGTGGGAATGGTGCAGAAACTCAAGGAGAGGCATAGAAACCAGCCAGTTGGAGGAGATATATGTTTTGCTGGTTAGTTTTCGGTTTACAAGGATTGCTGATTTGCTAGAGGTGGTGGGATTGTTCTGAAGTGTGCAAAGTCAAGTCCTTTAGGACAATCATTTAGGTGTTGTTTGGTTCGTAGAATGTTGCTGAAGGAATTTGAATTGGAATTGGAAAATAAATCTATCATAAATTTGAATCCAATTCCATATGTTATTTGGTTGGTAGGAAATGCAATTGAACTTAATTCGAAAATATGTTTGGTTCGTATGAAATGGAGTTGGAATTCATGTAAAATGACATAATTATCATATTTGTCTGTTTTGCTTAATTTTATCTTGTTTTCTAACTTATATGTACAAATACATTATGAAAATTATAAAAACAATAGAATTTCGATGGTGGTGGCAGTGGTGGTGGTGGCGGCGACAATGGTGGGTAGCAGTGATAGTGGTTGCGACGGTGGTGGTGATGGTGGTAATGGCATTGATTGTGGTGACGAAAGTGGTGGAGATAGCAGCAGTGTCAGTTGGTGGCGGGAGACAACGACGGCGATGATGGTGTCGGTGATAGTAGTGGCGGTGGTGGTGGTAGCGTTGGTAGTGATGGTGGTGGTGGTGTTATTAGTGGTGGTGGGTGATGGCATTGGTAGTGGTGGTGGGTAATGGTCGTGGTGGTGTTGGCGGCAATGGTAGCGGTGGTGGTGGGTGGTGGTGATCGGTGGCGACGACAATAGTGGTAACGACGATGATGGTAGTCGGTGGTGTCGTCGCGGGCAGTGGCAATGGGTGGTGATGGCGGCAGTGGTGGGTGGTGGTCATGGCGGTGGTAGCGGTTGTCGGTGGCAGTAGCGGCAACGGCTGCGGTGGTAGTGGTTGTGGCGGCAACGGTGTTAGTAGGGTGTTGGTGGTGGTCGGTGGGGCGGCAGCGGTGGTGGTGATGGTGGCAGTGGTGGCGGTGGTAGCAGTAGTGGTGGTGGTGGTCAGTGATAGTGGTGGGTTTACTGATAAGTACAAGGGGTATTTTTGTAATCTGTCACTTTCCTTAATGAGAATGGAATGTTTTTCATCCAACTTTGGAAGAAATTCACTTTCCTTCGTATAGTGGAAAGCTCATTTTATTTAGGAATCTTCTTCCCTCATCTAAGTCCAACCAAACGCATGAATTCGAGGGAATTAGAATCTTTTTCCCTCGAATTCCATTCATTTCCTGCCAATTAAATGCAACCTTAGGATTTGGATTGGTGGGCAGGTGACACGAGCTTCAAGTAGGTTAATTGGGCATCCCTCAAATTTAATTGTTTCATGTGGATCGAATTCTGACTACTGTGAATCTGATTAACAGAGGGGTTTCGAGTAGTCCGTTGCTTCTGTAACAAGATTGAGGATTATGTGGAGGACCTTTTCTTTGGTTGTGAGTACATGAAGGTGATTTGGAGCTGGATTTTATTGTGGTTCACAGCCTTAATTCATCGTTTCAAGAACTATACAGTGGCTCCTTTGAAAATGATGGATGATATTTAACATACATGTTTCAATTGGATTAAGCATAGATCAAACTTGGCTTTGTTAGATTGGTGGTGTTGGATTTGTTCTCCTTTATTAAACAACCTCTGTAATTCCCTCTAGCACTTTGTTACAAAATATCAATTGCAAACATTAATGGTGGTTCAATTTGTTTAATGTGTTGTCTCCAATTATGAATTTTGAAATTTGGTATTTCTGCGTTTTCAAAATTGCAATTTTTTATGGTTCGTTGTGAAATAATAAAAAAGTGTCCGTATCATATGGGATAATTCATTAGTTTGGCTTAAATGTCAAAAACAATTGTCGGATTATCAATACAGAACTCGTTACATAAAAACTAGTCCAAATTAAGCATTAAACTTTTTTTTTCTATTAAAGTCATCTTTTTTTTTTTTCAAACAAACAATGTTTTTATTTGCTGAATAACAAACCAAGTGCACCTACAAGACAATATTTTTTTCTAAAAATTAATAAAAAATTATAAATATTCTATACATGATCTTATAAAAAAAATCAAAGCTTTTTCAGGATTATGTCCATATAAGTTATTTTTGGGCTGATCTTTGAAATGTTCACGTCTTCTAGTTCGTTGTTGCTTAATTACCCTTTAACTATAAAATATGGTTTAATCCTTAATGTTGCATGTATGACCCCTTTATTTCCTGTGTTAAGGATTTTTCATTTTCGTTTAAAGATCATCATAACTAAAATACACTTATACGTTCGTCTTCTTTATGGAAGGTGCAGGAGGGCACCAGGAATTGATACGCCATACTCAATCATTGTTACATGGAATTACGATCGAATTGAAATCCTAATAAACAAGCAAGAATTCAATATGTGATCTAAATAATAAAGGTAACCAAAATTGCATACTATACCAACAAATCCTACAAAATTGATTATACAAATTCAAGCCCCAAAACAAAAAATTTAAAAAGTCTGTCTCAAAAAATACAATCTTCGTTTGATGAGCTTCACTTTATGACCAATTTTTTTAAAGATGACTTCAGCTCGTAAATCATAAAGGAATAGTTCAATTCTGAGTCTGTTTGTGTATTTATGGGAGGAACCATTAAACCCATTGAACATAGCGAATCTGAATTTCTATAACTCAGTAGTCAAGCATGCCATCATCACTCCCTTCAAGATCACTAACATTACTCATTGCTTCAAGTTCTTCATTGTCTTCTTCTTCATCATCATCAGTTTCCATGGCTTCTTCACCATTTTCTTCTTCTTCTTCATCACTCGTGTCTTCAAATGTAATAGGTTCCATTGGCCGTTCTTCTTCATCCACTCCATCAACCGTCTGCATAAAAACAACATAAAAATTCAACACAATGCATAACACTCATCATTCATCCAAAATAAATAAATAAATAAATAAAACTTACCTTTGTGTAAAGCAAGTCTAGGGAACTCGACAGTTGCACCACAGGATCGAAAGTTGAAATTCGAGACTCTATAAGCTATAAATAAGTAAATAACAACCATTTTTGAGAAAATTACTAAATTGAGATAAAATAGAAAAATAAGTGAAGTTGTTATACCTGATATAATGAGTTGAGAGCAATTAGAGATGATTCTTGAGACATGATGCTGCTTGCATGTTGAAGAAGTAAACTTTTAAGCCATGGCAGGGCACATGCTACTACTGTACCCCTGTTCTCACACGATCAATTATTTGTTAAATTCAGACCCATTTAATAAAACTGCTTATTTTAAGAATACTCAAAAAAAATCACCAACATATATATATATATGATTTAACATTTAGCAAATCACTTATTGCGAAATGATGATGTAATTTCGTAGATTATTTTCAGCTTTTAATCAATAAAAAAGTAAATATGCAATTGACCCATTGCAAAATAGTTTGTACTATGGGTCGAAAAGGGACCATGTCTAATTTTCAACAATTTCAAAAAGGAAATGAACAGAATAGTGTAATCATGTCAAATTTTCAACTTTCTTAAAAGGGAACAGTGGATTGCACCTGGATTGGATCATAGATATGAGAGATTCTAGAAGCTTGAAAACATCTGAAGGATTCAAGAAAGCAACCGAGTTTGAAATAATCTGAAAAGATAAACAAAAACAATCATGTAAAAAAATCTTGTAAAATTCAACTAACATCTGAAAACTTTCCTATCAAATATTAAAATATTAACCTTTTCATCTTGTCTAAATAAACAGTCAAGAAGAAGGGACCGATCGTCTGCATGAAGTGCTTGTTTAAGAAGCACATGGACAGAATCTGCACTAGGAGGCTTTGTATCTGTTTTCTCTTTGGGTGCCACGTCATCATTCTTTATATTTAAGCTAGCCAATTTCTCTCCCATGGTTGGTTCATTAATGTCATCATCAATTTGAACCCCATCCATAGGATCACCATGAGCTACATCAACATTCAAACAAAATTTCATCTTTCCATAAACCCAAAAAAACACAATAAAAAAAATATCTTTTTGCTTACATTTATCCGGTTTTACAGAGTCTTCTACATCAGATGCAGCCCGTTTCTTTCCCCTTGCATCTTTTTGGTCTGCAAAGAATAAAGATTGTTTTAGCCATTTTTGGTTATTTGTGTAATTAACCAATAAAAAAGGGTCTATACTCTATAGAAAATCAGATTGGTATTTTATGTACCTTTTCCATCAATCAAACGATTTTCTTGAATATCATCAATGACAATATCCTCCTCTGGACTAGTAACATCAAGTAAAGAGAACTGAGGAGAGTTTATTGAGCCATAAACAACAAGAACTGTAACTCGATCATCACCATCAATGGAGTTCAACCTTGCAGCCAATATGGAAGCCTTGTTTTTCTTCTTTTTTCCACTAGCATTTGAGTCAGTTTCAGATTTACTACCTTCAACTTTGATTTTGGTTGGAACTACGTTTTCTGTAGATGAAATCTTCAAGTTCCAGATATAAGCAATACCCGACTCTGAAACAGAAAGTACCACTAAATCATCTTCATTGCAGCCATTCTTGCATTCAATAGCTAAAGGAGGGTGTCTCATTGATAGAACAGGTCCACTTGATCCATTTTTCCACACGTGCAGATTCTTGTCACTAAATACAGATGTAATTATGGTGTTTGTATCATCCAACATAGACATATGATTCACAGGACCCTAAAGAAAAGACAAAAAAATATATATTCATCAGAACTGCAGTAATAACTTTAAAAATGTACATACAAAAGGTAGTAGTAACATACAGCATCTGTGGAAAATTTAAGTAGTTCTTCTCCATCTTCCAAGGTGAGGACTCTGATCTTTGTATTTGATGCAGCTAATATTTTATCATCTATCATTACAAGAAACGCATGTTAGAATAAAAAGGTTGAGATAATTTTAAGGACAACTTGTTGGGAAGACTCACCAGAAAAATATACAGATGAAGAGATTTGTTTCTTTGAGATTTTCATTTCTTTTAACAGTTCACCAGTTTCAGAGTTCATTTCGCATGTTGTTCCATCTGTACTTATAGCACAAAGTTTACGCCCTTTGTTTGCAAAAGAGATAGCAGCTATTCTACTGCATACAGAAAAGTTCAGTAATTCAGGTATTATTCCAAATTTGATTTATTTAACCATCAATAATCAGAAAATTTATGATCATGATCATCTTATTATTCTTCATAGCATACCTATGATGATGTCCAGAAGATTTCCATTTTAACTCTGCAGAAGAGGCATTAATGGTGAAGATTTCACCATCATCTGTTCCCAGTGCCACCAAACAAGTACTGTTTTCTTTTCTGCGCTGAGAATTAAGAGGGAGAAGAGGAGATAAGAGATTATGGAGTCGGATATGAAACTAGTAAGGCAAAAATGGAGTGTTAGAATTGAGGTTTCCAATGCACTGTGTTACCTTCTTTCCCACAAAGCTACATGCAATACAAGAAAACTGAGCAACAGAATCTCCATCTGACTGCTTCCATTCTGCTAATTGACTCCCATCACTCGTGTTCCAAACCTTCAAGCATGAAATGGTGTTTATTAGCTTGGTACAAAGCTTTGTAACGAATCTAGCTTTTGAGGATAGGTTAACAGCAAATTTAGAACAATGAAGCAAGCACCAATGGTTTTGTCATTTGATAATAATGTTATACATAGATAGAACATCCTGTTGTTCAAATACAAGCAAAATTCCTTCAAAAACATAACCATATCCCGAATTGGATATCAAGCAAGTTTAGTTCAACTCCAATAGGTTTATGCATATATAGCATAGAAAAATGGTTTAAGACCTGCACATAGAGAGAGAAAAACAGAGAGGGAACTTACTTTGACGAATCCATCGGGGAGTATAGCAGCGAAAACTTCACCTTTAGAAGTGAAAGAAGACATCGAAACTTCTACTCTCTCTTTCACCATTACCAGTAAACAGAGAAGAACCCTAGAACTCCTGTTGCAAGAAAAGAAAAGGAAGGGTTTTGGCTTAGGGGTTTAATTAATGGGCCGGATTCGGAATACACATTCCCACAATATGAACCTTGTTTGGGCCGAACACGAAAGTCTCTTTTGGCGAGTCGCACGCAGAAAAAACGAGACAAAAGAGAGTGAAAGACGTCGCAGCCCGATATGTGTTCACTGATGTTATGAAGGAGAATCGTTGGAGGCGGATGTTGGCTATTTTTAAAATAAAAAAAAAAAAAAAAAAAAAAAAAAACCTTAATTTTCCTGAAACTCAAAAAAAAATAATAATAATAATAAAATAAAATAAAATAAAAAATAAAGTTTAAATAAATTAGCTATACTATCTTTACAACATCTTTTTATGTTCTTATAAAATTATGGAACAAATAAATTTCGTTTTATCATTTTATACAACTAAACGAATTTCTTGCTTATTTATATATCCACAAATTCGTATTCATTTCATAACAAATTAAAATAAGGCCAAATAACCTGTCCAAAAAATCTAATTTTCCTAGTGTATAGATTGATCAGTTCATTTTGTTTTTTACAACAAGTACTGCAAATTTATTTCTAGTTGTGTACTTAAATCCATATTGGTTATAGATGGGTTGGAAAAAAAATATTTGTGATTTTTTACTTGGAACTATTGAATCTCAAACAATTAGAAAATCTAAAAATAAATTAATAAATAAATAATAAAATAAAATAAACATCAAAGTATCATATTAGTCTAGTTCTACATATCATATTTACTTTTATAAACTTTCAAAATATCATATTTACTCAAATCCTTATTTTAATCATTTTATAAACATTTAAATTCCTTATTTTTATCAGTCGACTTATACAACTTTTTTTTATAAATCTAAGTTTAAAGATTATATTTACCTAAATTATTATCTAATAATAACTAGATTGTGTGTCCAGGATGAACCACTAGACAGTTTTTCTTATTAGGCAGTTTTTGTCATTTTCTTCATCACAGTTAAAGGTTTCTCATCTTGAAGATGAAGTAATTTCCTTATCGAATATCATCTATAAAAATAAAAAATAAAAAACTTTTCCAACTTTTATCCAGTAGCATCAAAATTAGTCATATAGTAGTTGGTGAAAACTAAAGTACACATCTTCAAATTAACACTTGTTGATATAAATAGAATATCATCCGGGTTTCACAGTAGTCCGATTTTTTTTTTCATGTTTACATATTTAGGTATTTCTTTGGTTTTTTTTCTTATCTGTTGTTTCTATTTTGTATGTGTATAATGTTTTGAGGAAATTAGGATCGTATAGTAGAATATCAATGGTGGCGAAATCAAAAGCGCCAAATCTACAAACAAATGTGGCCAAATCCACAAACAAATGTAGCAAAAACTTGAAGTGTTACATTTGATAAATGTCAAAGACCAAAAATAGCAATCTATTGAAACCTTTTAGGCTAGCAATAGAGAATATCAAAAGTGGGAAACCAAAAGAGTTAATTCCACAAACTTATGTGGTAAAAAATTGAAGAGCAACAAAAAGTAACAAAATATTGAAATTTTTATGACAAAACTTTGAAAAAGTTAATGATAGACTAAAAATAACAGTGTTTAAAATTTTATAGCAAAAGTTTCGAGAATAGAGACTAAATTATTCATAAATGTTTTATGAATTAATATAATATATTAATTTAGAAAAATATAGTATTTTAATCAGATATAATAAGTTACACATTAAAAAAACTAAAACTATAAAATAATAATTTAAAAACCAAATTTGATCAAAATAATAATTTGAGTAAATAGAATGAAGTGTACAAAGGATAAAAAGAAAATTTTTAACTTATATTTATAAAAAAGTTAATTGATAAAAATAAATATTTTAAATTATTATAAAATGTTAAAAAGTAAGGATTTAGACAAATCAAATATTTTAAAAGTTTATCAAAAACAAATATGTTATTCAAAAATTAAATTGAACAAATATAAATTTTGATGTTTAAAACATACACCAAATACATGCAAATACTTCGGTTATGTAATTGAGTAATCGACTCTTCTTGCAGTGATATTTCTCAATTAAGTTGGTCAAATTTTAGGGTTTGACCGTAATAAAACAATCTTTCTCATAATGCAAAATTTTAAAATTGAGCTTTTACATTTGACATCTATTAGCTTTTGAGATTGTCATTCCTTGTGTATCAAAATCAACACCAATACCAAACAATATTTTATAAGCATCTATAAAACATAACCAAAAAAAAAAAAAAAAAAAAAAAAAAAGCAAAATTCCACCTTAATAAAATTACAACAGCATCCGTACCCTAAAAGGCTTTTATAACAAAATCGCCATTTCAGCAACTCTTAATAAGCTCATGGCTTAGAGCTTGTAGAGCATAAATATCGAAGCAAATACTCATTAGAAGCACACGTGTCTCCTAAATCTTGATGTAACCTCGTAATCGCCTTCTGCAACGACTTCAAAGCAGGCAGCAAATTCCTCGAGTTTTGCTGAATCGAGTGTCCGTGACATTTAGAAAGCTCCTACAAAACCAAACAACAAAAATCACATCACACAGGACAAAACATAACAACAGACTGCATTTGACATGTATTGAACTAAAACCGATGTCAACAGAACATTATACCTGACACCATCGAAGAATAAACTCCAGATGAGGGCAATTTTCTAGAAGCTCCGCGAAAGCCATGATCAATCTATTTAAATATTTAAACGGCACCGATGCAACCACCACTCTTATATCCGCAGGAGCAATACTAATAATACACTTTTTAATCAATTCATCTTCATTTAATCTTAAACTCAGAATCAAAGCTCTACTTGGCTGATCTTCCTTAAGTGCCGCTTCAACTGCCTGTCAAATAAGGAATAAAGTGTACTGTTTGGATAAAATATTGCTTCTTTTTAGTACTGAATGAACTGTCTGAATCTGAACAAAAGACTGTTATTGTTACCTCTGGTGTAACGTCTATGTCAAGATCTGTGGGGTCAAATATGAAATTATCATCCATGGAGTAAACTAAAACCCCTTCGGTTGTTGCAGCTGCCCAGCTACGACCCGTGGGCGCGATCCGTAGGCATTTTGTTCGGACAATAGGCCGCCCGCGATTAGGCATAGATCCGGGCAGGTCATAACCCGACTTGACCCGTGTTTGTTTCTCAACACCATCATCAACATCGCTGTTATCATCATCGATTAAATTCAAAGCACCAGCATCCGTCATGTTCTTTGAATTTAAAACATCAAGAACTCCATCCAAAGAAAGATTTAAAGTTATTTGGAATCTCCGCAGCAATACCTGTAAACAATTATAACATTTTGCACTTTTACTATTAATAATAAAAATTTGACTATTATAATTTTTTCAAAAAGAGAAAACTAACCTGGTCAGCAACATCATACATACAGATGTATTTGCTGCTTCCTCCAGCTAAAATGTAATTTCCATCAGCTGAATAAGATAATGTTGTGAAGCATTTTCCTGAAGTGGAATTGGCTGCTGACCTACGATCAGACATTAGGCGTCCTCCAGCAATGTCTTTTCGCCCCTCAATGGTGTACATTAGCAAGCCATCAATCGGATCCCAGAAATGAATTTGTCCATCTAATGTGCTGCAAGCTAATTGCTTGCCATCTGGACGATAAACAACTGTAAGAACATCGTGAGTGTGAGTGAATGTTTCTACTGAACCTTTTCCATCAAAAACATCCCATAATCGAACAGATCTGTCCCATGATGATGATGCAAGAATCGCCTGTAGGATATTAAAAACATAATTACGTAAATAATAAAGTCTATAGAGTAAACCATAGAAATATGAGATATAAATACTTACATTTGTTGGAGAAAACATTAATCCATGAACTGGACCTTCATGTCCACTTAGAACATCCAACAGTCGCCCAGTCTTCATTGACCAAACAAAGATCTAAGAGAAACAGAAAAATGATGTGTTAGAGTTTCTTAAATAGTTTTTAAACATCAATTTTAATTTTATTACCTCAAATGAATCGAGGGTTCCTGCACAAATCACTTCACCACTTTGGTCTGATGCTAAAGAAACAAACTGTCTAGAAGAAGGGGTAGTGAATGTTCTAAAATTACGATACCGGAATAGATCCCAAGCACGAACAGTTCCATCAAGGGATGCACTTAGTAAACAGTGGTTGCTAGCCATGAAATGAAGTGCAGTAACTGCATTTGTATGCTCAGAAAAAGTCACAAAACAGAAGCCTGATGACACAGTCCAGACCTGTAACAAGAAAACAGAGATCTGTAAACATACATGTTGTTGTAATGTGTAAGAGATTGTATATTGAAAGTAACTTACCTTGATTTTATTGTCATCTGCACCAGTGGCTAAGAGCTGTGAATCGGGGGAATATGCAAGAGTGTTGACATCAAAGTAATGTCCTTGTTGCTTCAATATATAGCTTTCAGACTTCCACTCCCAAACGAGTAATTGTCCAAGTCTTGCACAGCCAAATGTTAACCAGTTTCCAAGATCATTAAAAGTAGCAGTTGTGATCTTCTCTCTGGATATAGATAACAAGTGTATACAAACAAAATCAGGCATCTGATATAAGCCAAAAACACCATTTGAGAATCCAACCACCACGATCTCCAAACCTCTGTGATAATCGCAGGATGTTAGTTTTGCTGGGGTTTGCATAAAGAAACTCTTCTTAGACAATTCCCACTTTGCTGTATGCAACAAAGTGGAAGTTTCTTCATCAATAATGGCGTCGGAATTCTTTCTTTTCTTCGCATTACTAGTTTGCTCGACTTCCATGGTTTGTTCAGGAGTGCCAGGTGAAGGTATTTCATCTGGTGTTTCATCTTTCGCCGTATAAGTCCAGCTAAAAATTGCGCCATCGCGTGATACAGTGTAAACCCTAGAAACTTGTTTCGTTTTCTTCTCAATACCAAAAAATGCACCTACGATAATATCTCTATGACCTAAAAAGAGAAAAGGTTTGTTTGAACCACTTAATTTCTTCAGACAAAAAAGCCTAACCGTCAAATCCTTCGAACCAGCCAACACATAGTCTGAATCAGGACTCCAATCAAGTGCAGTAACTTTATCATTACAATTAGCGAAAGTTTTTACCAACTCGAACGGGAAAAACTCCTTCTTGAACCCTGGGGACCTCCATATTTGAACTAACTTCCCGGAGGCGACAGCGATGAAGGAGCCATCCGGGCTAAACTTCGCGGATGCCACGGGATTCTTAAAGGCGATGCGATGAAGTACAGCACGGCGACGTAGGTTGATGAAGAGGCAGCGGGAGTTGTCATCAACGGCGAGAAGGAATACGCCGTCAGGAGAGGCGGCAATTCTGGATATGTTTGAGGAGGCTTGACAAGGAAGAGTTATAGTTTCTGATTTCACGAGGTCTGTTACAGAGATACGATTGCCAACTGGTGATATAAGAAGTGTGTTGTTGACGACAATGGCATTCCCGCCCCTGTATGGAGCTCCGAGGAGGTTCTGAAACCTGTAGTTCATGGTAAAGCTTCGGGAGCTTGAAGACTACGAAAAGTTTCCCGAGCTTGAAGACTACGAAAAGTTTCCCGGCGCTTCACCAAAGTAATGGTGCTCTGTTCTTAAACCCTAGTCGTCAAATATTGGTGACGTCAACAAACTAAATAACGAATTATGCATGTAATCCCTAAACTAAACCCTAACTTGCACGATATGCCCCTTAAATTATTTTCACATTTTTTATCCCAGCCGTAATGACAATCATTTTCATAAATGTGTAAAAAAAAAAAAAAAGAGTTGGTTTGTTTCCCAGTTGTTTGAGTTGGTATTGACCGGGTCTAGATGTTTTTGTTTGACTCGGTTCGATCAGGGGTATTTGATATGCATATGATATATCCCACACTTTTGATTCGGTCCACAAAATAACTGATTCGCTCCACCAAAATAACATATCTAACTGATTGAACGAGAAAAAATATACATTTTGCCCCATGTTACCCGTTGTAACATCTAAGGCCCAAATATGGCCCAATTTTCCAAAATTGATCCAGTTCCTTTCATATGCCTTTACCTAAGAAGGCCCAACAAATCACAACAGCCCAACTATAAATTTTCAAATGGCCCAACACAACCAAGCCCAATTCACAAAAATACCCAAGTTTGTCGAGTATGTAGGGCGCACTCAACCAGTGCGCTCAACGTACATGATGGGAGGCTTGTATGAGCAGCATACATACTTGTACGTCCAGCGTACTCACCAACCATGACCTTCTTTCCAAATTTATCACTTAATCCATTAAGACTTGGATCCAAGCTTATATCTAACTTCTCCAATGCGGTTAATCACATAAAGTTGCCAACTTTATGTGCATGCATGTCTAAATGGGACTTTAGGGCTCAAAAGAGCTTTAACACTCGATTTAATACATGCATGGAACCAAAACCACCATAAAGGTTGCAGCTTTATACCTAGGGAACTCATGATATATCCAAATTTTCAATTTCAAGCTTCAAAAACGATTTTAACTCCCACTTCTTAACTAAAAGGGGTCAAAATGACCAAAAATGCACCAAGAAGAAGATCCATGAAATGAAAATACAAGGTTTGAACTTTATATCTGTAACGCCCGTGTTTTGGGGCTAAGCATTAATTAGATGATGTAATAGTCTAGTTCAACTATTGTAACTCTTTTTGAAATAATAAAGATGAATTATTTGAGTATTATGTGAATTAGGTGAAATTATGTGCTTTATACTTAATTATAAAGGTAAAATAAATAAAGGATAAAATAAGAGTCAAAATTAAAGTGTGAGATAAACCCAATATCTTTACATAAAGTTATAGTGATAGAAACAAGGATTCCGGATATATAAAGAACGCCGAAATCCGAGTTATAACGCAGAAGTTATGACCCGTTGAAATTTTACGGCAAAACCGACACGACACCGGGAAGCGTAAATAGTGAATTTACGATGAAAGACTTTTTTGCCTTAGTGATCTAAACAAAAGTTTTAGTATACGTTAAACCGAGAACATACAAAAAAAGAACGCCCAAATCTGACTTCGTATGATGAAGTTAAAAATTTTCTAAGATTTGGCTAGCAGTGCACAGCCCGAAACTCGAATTTTATTTCGAGCGGTTTTTGGCCTACGCGACCTAAATGAGAATTGAATATCTCATTAATAGGAACTCAACGGTAAAAAGACAGACTAAATCAGAGTTCGTATTTAGAAGTTATGAATTTTACACGAACATTTAACAGTATAATCTTCTCGTACTGTTAAATTTAAGATCGGTCGAGAATTAGCCAACGGAGTCAAAATGAAAGTTGTAGATCTTATTTCAACCTACACGTGGATATAAAGAACATAAAAAACGGAGCTTGTATGTGAAAGTTACGGATTTTAGAAGTCAAAAGTGTGATGTGCGAAAATGGGTGACGTGACACAATCTTGACCATTGCTTTCTCCCCAAGGCTTGCCACCAGATGGTGACATGTGGCACCAAGTTCAACCATATTTCACCCTATAAATACTACCTCTCCCACCCTCATTTTCTTTACAACTTTCCCATTCTTTCTTATCTTTACTCTCTCTCTCTCTATCTATCTCTCTAGAACCTCTCGTTAGCCCCATACCCCCCCCCCCCGGAAAAGCCTAGGGAACCTCCCTAGCACGAGGCGGAATCCCCGGAGTGCTCGACAGCTCCGAGAAGAAGAAATTTTCGGCTTGGGAACGCTGCTCCAAGCAAATCCCGATTTTCTATAAAACTCGTTGTAAGTGAACTACGCCTACGCTAATTTTAATATAGCTTTTATTTAATTATAGTAACGTTATTAGGAACTTATAATAAGTACTTGGGCTATTATTATGTGTTATATAAGTATTGTTTAACACTTATATAACAGTAATGATAGCTAAACTATTAATTAGTCTCAGCGAATAATAGACTAAACTGTAGTGGTAATAATACTAGGTTTCATCAAATGAAATATTTTTTAAGAAACGAAGCGTTGTCTGAGTTCGGAATCACCACCTTTTCAGGTGAGTGCATAGTTACTTTCATCTTACACATAGATATGAAATATTATATATAAATTACATGCTAAGTATGCATATTATTTGAATACTTATTGTCTATGCTGGATGAACGATTTTATACATGTTTTAAATGATTTAAACTGTATAAGTATTTTATATCTACAAAAATGCTGGGGGTAAAACATGGGTAGATGTACTAAGACGATGTGTGATAAAATAATGAGAGGCCTCGATGTTGTTGTTGTTGATTCTGTCATCTAGCAGAGTATGGATGATGACCACGGACTTTTCTAGACAGTTCAGTGGAACGCTAATAGGCTCGTAACCTGTAGGTGTTTGTGAACGATGTGTTCACCGGTGTACTCCATCCCCCCTGGTTGCCTTTAGGACATTTATTGCTGAGAAACCCCCTTGGCAATAGTGTCCATCCTGATGTTAATCCTTAGTCTAGGTCTCTTATGATAGGGTAATCGGGTTATTGTTGGTTGATGAAATTAATAAACTTAATTATTGTGGGTTGAAAACCCTATGTGCTCGCCAGGCTCTCAAGTCTGACCCACTCGGTTTCATGTATTACAGGTAGTGGCGCTCGAGCATAGATGTGATGTTTTTGATGAGGGATTACGGATATAGGCCTTTAGATCTGAAATAATGTAGTAAGACTTATATTGTACTGTTTATGCTTTTGATCTGTATCGAACATGACATCCCGAGTCTTTTTAATGAAATACATTTCTACGGAAATGATTTGATAAATCTTTATCATATTTTTATTTTGGGAACAAATTTCACAACACTTTTATGTAAAATGTTACTCTGATTTTTAAACAAGCATAAACAAAATCGGTCTTTTCTGGCCGTGAAAAATAAGGATGTCACAATACCTCCCAAACTACTAAAAGGATATGAAAATGTTGGATCTCAAAGTTTTCCGTCAAAGAACAAGTCTTCAAGTTTCTCTTTCTTCTTCTAGATCCACAAAACACTCCACAAATTTCACAAGAGCTTCAAGATCACCAAACGTGGGCTAGGGGGGTGTCAAATTAGGGTTTTTAGAGCATGGAGGATGTCTTAAAAATGATCAAAAGGGACTATCATAAAGCTTATATAGGCACAACACAAAATTTAGGGTTTTCTATCTAACCCTCGTATGCCCAACGTATGAGGCCTCACACCCCCGTACCATCCTTCGCAGTACGCCCTGCATACGTCACTTTACGCCAAGCGTACTGACCTCCGCAGTAATATACCCCGCGTACTCCCTTTGTACGCCCCACATACTAGGGTTCCCTCTAAAACGCTAAATACTCTAAAGGCCATAACTTCCTCGATCTAAGTCCGTTTCTGACGAAATTTATATCTACGAAAAGGTGACTATAAGCCCTATGCTTCTAACAACTCATCATTGCCTTAAAACTTTCCGAAAAAGAACCCAAAATTCATAAAGGCCCAAACTAAAAAAGTACAATTATACCATTGGGCTCTAAAACACCATCGAACACTTGGATCACTTAAACTACAGTGCCCACACCTAAAAAGGGTCAAATCATTTCTTCCCCAAGGCCCTAAGCCTTATGATAACTGATGATCGGGCCACAACCCCAAATAAAGAAGTGATTCGAAACCAGATGTTACAGTTGATTTGGTGGATAAGAGTATGGGTTAGATTATTCAAAACCATGCGGGTTACAGAGCAAGTTTATATCGGATTTGAAATTTGTTAAAAGGGTTCAGATCAAGGTCGATTCGCTCCAAACCCGCCTCATTGTCAGGTCTATCGTTTATTTTAAAAACAACGTATATCCACGTAGCAAGTTTCAACAACTTTTGTGGGGACTAACAAGGGTAAGGATAAGATGCACTAGGCTAGACTTAAACTTTTGCAAGGATAATGCTTATCGAAAGACAGTATTTTGTTGAAATAAAGTAATGTTCGTGTTTTAGTCTAGTTTAACCTAATGTATTATGCTTTCAATAAAGCGTACTTTGGTATTTTACTAAAAGTTTTTAGATCCATGGGACAATGTTCACCTATTTAGTAGAATTTATATCTTTCGAGAATGAGGGTGTTACATATTATATCATATTTTAAATCCATATCGATATTAATGCTAATTATAATTATACTAAATTGTAAGGTTGTAAAAAACATTCGACATTAGCTAGTTGGTAAAATGGGGTTAAGGAATTAATCAGCTATGTGAGGATTAATAAGGGAATCAATCGGAGACCCTAAATTGCTAATTCTTTGATTTAAAATATATATATATATATATATATATATATATATATATATATATATATATATATATATATAACTAATATTATAAAAAAATATGTTAATATGATTAATACAAACTAATCATTACTTAAATAGTTTTTATTGAAATATAACTTCTTTAGACAGTTAAATTTTATTGTTTGCTACTGCCTTACTTATTCTGTAGGCATGGATTAATCGTTAGACGTCTTTTAATCGGTAGCGCCTAGAGAATAATCATATTCGGAGATTAATCGATACCTAGTCGGGATTTTTAGAACACTACTAAATTGTCAGTGACACTAAAATCACCATCATAACTCACACCAAATGTCAAAAATCATTGATTTAGCAACTTAAGACAACTAAACCACCAAAAACAACAAATTTTCAAATAATTTGAGTTAGAATATATTTACAAACTAAAATCAAAGATTGTGTTGATGCCAAAATGCAATTCTCATATCTCTCTCTCTCTCTCTCTCTCTCTCTCTCTCTCTCTCTCTCTCAAACTTCATAAATATTTGCTATATAATGAACAAAGTGAGATTAACTTCCTTTTACATCTCCCACTACAAGGCCATTTCCTGGCGATTCAAGGTTTATGATCTTTCTAATAGTTGGTGATATCCATCCCAAAAAACTTAATTATTACAGAATATAATGCTTGTTTTTTCCCTTTACGGAAAGGATTGTTTGTTTACCACCAAAAAAAAAAAAAAACAAATACAAGTAATTAAATAATTATTGCAACATCAACAACCCCTCCAAAACTCAAGATTCACAATAAATTCCATCTACAGCCCCTACCACAAAGATCACAAGAACAAACTCTTTTCAAATCTTTATTTTACACCAAGAAACTCAAATACAATACCAACATATTCTCCATTAAAGCCTAATAATTTTATCCCATCTCAAAATGTGTATGTTTCCCCTCTCTTCTTCGGTTACCATCGACCAATTGTTCATCAAACTAGCTGCAAGAAAACACTACTAATGCCATGGCATTCACTTAAGCTACAAGCCTTGCATTTAGCCATTGGCACACCTCTTCCATTTCTTTAGGGACAGTGTAATGTCCAAGCCTACAAATCAAACCAAATCATGTCAATAAACTAGTAAGATGTTGTTTTCTCTTAATGGGCTTGTTAGGACAAGATTTAATTCGGTAAAGCTTATATATGAGTGCTTATGTTAAGAAAGACTTAATAGAGAAAGTCATTCTTTTCAATGTTGTAAGGCAAATGGGGTTATTTTATTTAATACCCTTCATATGTTTTGAATGCAACATATCTAAATCCAGCTGAACTCAAGATCTGAGAAGACCTCTCTCCGAATTTGTATGGAACAACCTCATCACCTGCAAACAAACAATATGATTTAGTTAGTTTAATAGCGTCTTTTTATAGTTATTTCTCATTAAATGATATATTATGTAATTATGCATAGTGTACAAATCTTGTTTAATAAACTTACCACGTCCATGACATAGCAAAATGGGCAATGAAGCAGCACGTCTAGCACCATCATGTGATCCTTCAATCATGCTTCTCAAACTCCTGAAAAAATCTCAATTAAATCTTAATGTTAAATGTCCAGATAAAGAAACAAATATGTTTGATTATTAGTCAAACATTCAAGATAAACCTCAATCTCGACAAAAGGGAAAATCTTGTGGAACAAATCAATATCATCAGTATCTTGTAACTGATAATCATAAACTTTGGAATTTTTATAAAAAGGGAAATGTTTGAAGGAGAATTTGGTAAAATCATACCTTCCACCAGGAAGCCAGCCACTCAATCCTACAATAGCCTTTAAGTTAACTGGATAAGGGCTGCCATTTCCATATTTACCCTGGGCGAAACAAGTTGCAGAGTAAAGTGCACATGCAGCACCCATACTAAATCCTCCAATACCAAGTTTAACTGTTAAAAAGATAACAAAATTATGTTTACAATAAAGTTAAGCTAGAAATTGACCTATCAAACAATATACTACAAGGAGATACTAAGATCAATAACAGAAGGTAAAATTATATAAAAACTAAAAAGCATTGTTTTTTGGGCAACTTTGCGGTTTAACCACTTAAACTTAATGTTTTCCAATAGTTTCAGCCATTTTGACTTGGTCAAATGGTTAATCTGGAAAATTATCACAGGTGAAACCTGATATAACATGTCAAAATGGTTGGTTAATTTGGAATAATATCTGAAACTTTTATAGTTTGATTGGAAAAGGAAAACATCACGGTGTTTTTGTAATTTGCCCATAATAGAACTATATTTGCATAAAGATTGAATAAAATACAACAAAAATGAAACGAAACGAAAAGGGTATTCACAATATATGTAATCAATATCAGGGAAACAAAAAAGTTAGAAACTTTATACCATCAGTGGGCTCCGTTGATAACAAGTTTGCTATGTGTGATACTGAAGCATCTAAACCTTCAACATCATTTGGACCATCTTCTGAGAGCTCTCCCTCATCAAACCCTGTTATGGAACAAAAATTATCATTAAAATAATATTTTTAAATTAGATTATTTATGGTTTAATCTTTAAATCTTGATATCTTACATGCAGTGCAAGGAAATCCACCAAGAACAGTCACAGGGCGAGTAGGAGCAGTTGGGCATATCCACTTAATCTGCAAATATTAATATTTTACATTATAATTTTAAAGTTTTTAAGGGAAAGTGGTGTTAATTGAGTGCATATGCTTACATTTGGAAGAGGAAGGTTATCCAAGAGTTGAGACCAACTGCAATGAGAAACATGAAACTAGATGAGAAAGTATGCTTCTTAAGTGGGATTTTGTTCTTTTTGACTTAATATAAAGTATAACCATATGAGCTTAATGGGTTAAGTGGGAAGCGGGTGTCTTTATCCATTAAGACCTCATTTTTACACTACTGCCCTTTAAGCAAACTCTTTTTTTTTGTTCTAGTGTTATTATTTAACATCACTTCTAGACAAAAGGGTAAAATGGTCATTTTAATTAATGCAGAAAAAACAACTTAATAGATTTTCCCTCATTTGTGTTATCCTTTCATTTCTTTTAAAGATCATTTATCGATACAAAACTTAATGAGGTTAAAAAAAGAAACAAGGCCTTAATCATAGTATGTTAACAATAGTCCTTTCAAATGTATCTAAACTTAACAAGTCTCATGCACTCTTAGGAAAGTTATTTAACATTGCTAAAATGTCTTAAAGATCAAACTTTTTAGCTAGTGGCCCTTGTCCCTATTTAAGCATATATCATGATTCATAAATCTTTATAATAAACTACTTTTTGTTATTCAAATAAAATAAAATTCCCCTTTTACCTTTTTGTGAATTGGATTGAATCAAGATAGCACAATCAAGTATCAAAAACAAAAGAGATTTATATTTAAATCATTTCACATCACAAAATAGTAATACTTTACGTCTCTCAGTTATAGAAGTTAATTTAAAGCATACACAAATACACGGCACTGCGGTTGTCCCCCATCATGTCAATCAGAATAAGAATCAATCGATGTTTTCATACCCTAATTCTCATTCTTGATATTTTTTATTGAAAAAAAAAGTATATTCTTTTCCGTCCATGGACAAGAGACTTCACACTGAAAGTGACATCAATAACTTGAAACTCGAAGGAAAACAACAAACAAGAACCCATGCATAGATGTTTAATCAAGAGTATTGAAATTTAGATTTTCCAAAGCTTATTATTATCTAGAAAAGTCTTGTAAAGAGTTTTTACCATTGAAGTGAAAAAGTTTTCCAAAGCTTTTAGCATAATAAGTTAGTAATCTTCACATGGTATTAAAAAGATTAAATATGAATACAAAAAGGTTAATATATATATATATATATATATATATATATATATATATATATATATATATATATATATATATATATATATATATATATGAATAGCAAGAAATGATGATTATTATTTCTACCTTGAGCCATTATCACCAAGACCATGCAACCAAACAACCGTTGCTTGGTGCTTCCCTTTTGGCCTCACCACATAAGTCCTACCAAACTCAACGGTTCTCCTAGGTGTTCTACTACCTGAAAAAGTTGTACATTTTGGCACCAATTTACAAGATTAGAAACAACCATATAAAAAAAGGATTTTAAAGATTTAAAAGAGTTTGAAGTAACTAACCGGAACCAATGGAAGCATTTGTATAACTACTCATTTGTAAAGGAAATGCAAGAAGCAGTAGAAGGTGTTATGTGTTGAGGAGACACAGACACCCTTGGTGGTGTGGGCTTAATTTATAGGGAGCTTGGGTGGTTACAAAGAGAATAAAACATGTCAAGATTCAAATGTGCACCAGCTGCACATTGTGCCTAAAACCCAATAAGAAACAAGAGCATCCATGACATGAAGAGAGAGAAAGAGAATCAAATGAAGAAATTAAAACACATAGATAGAGCACAAAATCAAGAAACCCCACTTCATATCGAAATTTAAGGGCTCTAATTACCACATTCCGATAGAGAGAATCTATGCTTGGTGGTGCAGTGGACATAAAAAATTATAAAGCAGACTCCATATAAACCCTTGAAAAAAGAATATTACTGAAAAATGACAAGCGACATCCTATTTGGCTCTCTTTTCTCTTCTTCAATCATTTATTTATGCGATTCATGATGGTTTATGGGTACCCATTATCTTGAATGTGAATTCGAACTTTCTGACTTGTCATCATTGACATTTGTGACAATCTTTTAATCAAGAACCTGCAAATTTTGGTACCAATGTTCTGTTCGTCCCTTTATGATAATTTATGGATATTAACTGTGAATTCTAACTAACTAACTAACTAACTACCATCATTGTCGTTTGTTACGATCTTTAAATAACATGAACTTGCGAAAATTGGGTGTTTATTTAAAGTTTTAGCTAGAAAATATCTGACGGTAATCTGAATGGAGCACCAACCTGAAATCGTGGGTGGAGAAGAGGCATAATGATCACAGAAAGTATGTGGACTTTTGCGTGGCGAAATCTGAAATCTTTTTGCTGAATCTCTTTCTAAATCTGTAAATCGCTTTTGTTGCTTGCCACTATATCTATTATATAACGAAGGCAGCTCAGGTGTAGGTAAAGTCTTGAGGTTCATAATTGGTTTTTTTGTTTGTTTTTGTTAAAAATTAGGATTCCCTACCCCGAGCAATGGAGCTCAATGGCACCTGCTGCCATTTGCATTCAAATTTCAAATTCCGATTGATTTGACGGGGCCACAATCTAAACCATGCCTGTTTTCGGGTACATCCCCGTGCTCATAATTGGAACCTAGTAGCTGTCACCACCAAACCCTTCAACCTATGCCCACATGAACCCATAGTTTATGCCTACAAAAACCGAAGCTCTCACTATAATGGGAAATGACATTCTACCCCTATGAAATTTTAGAAGTTTGTCAAATCGGTTTTTTTTAATGGGAAATAAAGTTAGATGTTCATCTAAATGTCACTTAAGTCTTATTATGGAGTTTCACTTTTGGTCTTTTGGTTTAAGTGATCTATTTTATTTTATTTTTGATTTATCTTTTTTGCATTTAAGGGGTACGAAACGTAGTTTTACCGGCTAAAATGATCCATTGATTTGTTTTAAGTGGTTTCGAAGTCAAGTCATGGTCTAAGATAGTGTTTGTTTTTTTGTTTGCAGATGTTTTTGGCCTCTACTGTCTACGCGGTGCAGACCACGCGCAAACATTAACCTCCACAGACTGTTTGTTTTTTTGAAAATTGAAAACCTAAAAATGTCTGTGCGCCCTCTTTTTGGCGCAAATGTGGACCGAAGTCTTCTAACATCTTCAAACATCTTCTAACATATATATATATATATATATATATATATATATATATATATATATATTAGTTTTTTTGAATTTATATTTATTCCAACTTTATTAGTGATAAACAATTTGAAAAAAAAATTACAATACTTAAAAAAAATTTGACGACACAAACATGATAATTTTGATAAATTTATAAATAAAAATTTATTACAATAATGGTCGTCGAAGTTGTTTATATAAATATGAAAAAAAATCATAATATATTCATATATTTTTTGTGTCAAATTTTATAAAACATTATTTAATACAGTATCGTCAATTTCTTAGAAAAATATTTATGGCACATTTTTAATTGATTTAATTAAAAAAATCGAGGTTTATTTCCATCCATTTATGTATCAAATTTTTTGATTCCTAATTATAATGTTTAGGTATAACTTTACGACAAAAAATGTTGGTTTTTATCAAATATATATATAGTAATTTGTACTATTTTTAGTTTCACTTTTATACAATAATAAATAAAAGTTGATATAGATTTGTTACTTATTTATAACAAGGTCATAAAAATATTTTAAAAAAAAATCATTTTGTAGTTTAAAAAAATCAATTTATTTAGATTTTAGTTTATTTTAGTAGCATGCAGATGTTAAAAAAACAAACAGTCTTATTTTTTCAAACTGTAGACGTTTGATTCACCTCTTCTGCTGCAGAGGTCTACAGATGTGGTCCGCAGACTACAAACATTTTGCTTCAGAAAAAACAAACAACACCTAAGTCATCTAAAGTGTTAACTCGGAGTCAACTTGCCATACACGTCACCGAGTTGAGTTGAATCATTTGCTTGGCCCCTAAGGGTTACTTAGGACCCAATGTTTATAAAAGGGATGATTTAATACATCAAATCCTAAAACTTTACACCTTTTTCGGCCAAACATTTACTGACAAGGAGACAACAAACGTTTTTACGAGATTCACGAGATGTCTACCCCACCATCCTCACCAGAATCGATTTCGATAAATTCTCGAGACATAATCAACTTCAGTGACTTACACATAATATTCTACGATTGTCAGGAGAAAATAGTCAAATAATAGGTGGAGGGAGATCGCATTAAGGAGGAAATGGAGCGTGATTTTGCGATATCAAGGGTCAATATGCTCTCTATGCAGCGCCGATTAGACCATAACAAGAAGAAGGTACATGCTCTGACTTTTTTGGTGGTACGAATTGTCACAACTCAAAATTTTAGACCCAGTGAAGCCTAAACCCTAACCGAACACAAGTGATACTACATTGCAATCCTTGTTGCATTGTATCATCTATAGCCTTAGGGCTTGTGAATAGAGCTAACAAAGAAGTATGGATTGAAACCTAAGCTAAATTAGAGTAGTATGAATGAACATAAGTTAAAAGACTAAGGGTTTAAACCATAAATAACCCTCATATACGTGTTTTCGCCAAATTTAATCAATTCAAATATGGTTTCGGATTTAGAATCAAAATCAAAGGGGTTTACGGATTAGAAATGACACCAAAAGGGTGTTTTTGGTTTGCCTAGATCCGAAAACACAACCCCAAGGCCCATTTAGGGCGAAAACCTAAAGGGTAGGACCGAAAACACATTTGAGGCCCATTAAAGATCCGAAAACTCCTTTCTCTTTGACTTTAGGAACGAAAACTCATTACTAGGAGCTATTAAATCCGAAAACCCCCTTTAATATATATTGTTTCATCCAAAAACACTCCTAAATATCTTACATATTATCCTAATTTGGCCTCCCAAAGTGATTTGATTCATTTACCAATGCAACCGTCTATCTTTCCTTCATACTTAAGATACTTCATAGAGGACATTTCCATTTCAAAGTTCCATTGAATGAAATCTCCATAAACTCTCTCAAATCTCAAACATCTTTTGCTCTCAACTCAAGTACTTCACAAGCATATTCCCAGCAGACTTTTGATAAATAATACTCCTTAGTATTTTGGGTAAGTTTTATTCATAAAACTTGTGTTAGGCAACACTTATATACTTGTATCATCTTAATCACACATTCTTATGTGTTTAAAACCATTAGGATTATGATATCCTTCCCGTAATCTAGTCGAAGGTCACCATTTCTTTCCCGTTATCACACTCGATGTGAGTTCATACTACTACACTTTTCAATAACCTTTTCCATGTTTTTAAGGAGGAATACAAGTAAAACACAAGAAACTTGTGTTAATATACAAATCTTCGTTTTATGTTTTATTACGGTTAAGTATCTTTTACGTAGAAATACCAGAGAGCTTGATAATTATGTATAGATCTATACGGGATTGATGACCCCGCACCTTGGTTGTTAGCTACAACACGACTGGCAGGTTATGAGTGACAAATATCAAACATAACGACGCCTGAAGAATGTCGCGGCAGGCAAATCATTAGTTAGCACGGTTATGAGATCTCACATGATAAGCGACAATACGTTATTTTAAGTGAAATTAACAATACACTTATTTTTACGCGAAAACACAACTCTTCAAACGGTTTTATAAACAAATAAAACTACATTTCATTAAATTAAGTATGATAATTTACTTACACTTTTCGGTTTTGGTTCATATAAGACTACAGTTTAGTTTACAGTTCACAGTTCAATAACAGTTTACAGTTCACAGTTTAGTTTACAGTTTACAATTCAGCTTTACAGAAAGTATAGGATTTTTCAGGATAAACATAATAATTTTACAAGTAAACAGTTCACAGTTCAGTTTACAGTTCACAGTTCAGTTATAATTTACAGTTCAGTTTACAATTTACAATTCAATTTTATGGAAAATATAGGATTTTTCAAGATAAACATAATCATTTTACAAGCAAACAGTTCACAGTTCAGTTTACACTTTACAATTCAGTTTTATGGAAAATATAGGATTTTCTCGGATAAACATAATCATTTTACAAGCAAACAGTTCACGGTTCAATTTACAGTTCACCGTTCAGTTTTATAAAAAATATAGGATTTTCTGGATAAACTCACTTACATTTTTAAAGAACAAAGAACATATTTTTACATACCAAAGGCTTATAAAACTCACCAACTTAAATGTTGACACTTTTTCAAAATTACTTGTATTCTCTGGAAAATATTAGGCAGGCACACATACAGGGTCCGAGAAGATGGAGCATAGTATCTTCAAGTCTTTGTTTTGCTATTTACTTTTGGAATCAATCAAGTTGTGATTCAAATACAATGTAAACACTTTATTATTAATATAATGGTTGTTGTTGTTTTGATTACTATTATTCATTGTTATGATATTGTACATGACGTCCTCCGCCCCCGAACGTTTCTGTCGTTCCGGTTTGGGGGTGTGCCACGACTCGTGGTGGTGATGTTTGGTATTCTCATAGAGAAAATGCACTATCTAATCTAGTAGTGAATCTAGTGGTATTTGTTATCGATGTGGTTGTGTTAGGTTATATGTATGTTTGTGTTAGGGTTAATGTAGTTGTTAGGGTTAATGTTGTTTGTTGTGTTGACTATTAGCGTTTATGTGGTTTGTTGCCTACTACCTGTTATCGTCTTTTTGGTCCAAGTGTTGTGAAGTGGATGTTGAAGACAACACAGACAATTTTGTATAAATGACTATGTAACCGTGTTTAATGTAATGGAAATGATGACCTTTGTTAATTAGGATATGTTTAATGTCAAACGTTGTAATTGCTAAGCTAAATATTAGTTTAAAATTTAAATAAACATTTTTAATAGCACTAACCCTAGCCTCGAGTAAATACTACTAAGACAGATCTATGATCATTTTTTACCTTGTTTTCCTTGCTTGTCCTTCTCTTGTTGGAATTTACAGTATGAAGGGATCGTTGATTGCAACTTTGTTGGGTAGACGAAGTTGAGACTACAAACACAAGTCATATAACAGAGTATGGATGATGACCATGGACTATTCTAGATAGTCCAGTGGAACCCTAGCAGGCTCGCAACCTGTAGGTGTGTGTAACACCCAGAATCTAGAAGATTAATTATGGAATAAATCCCCTTTTCTAAGGACCAACTCGTCGATCTGATGGTGGGAAACTCAACGTGTTGTAGGCTTTTGGGTCTCGGGTTTTTATGAGAAAACCCGACGAGTTGCTGAAGGGAACTCGATGAGTTGGACACCGATTGGAAACCCTAATTTTAGGGTTTTGTACCCTATTTAAACACCTTAATTCCCATGTGTTGGCCTCATTCCCAAACTCTATAGCCCTTAACCCTAATATCGAAACCCAAGAGCCTCCTTGAGTCTTGTGAGCTCATTGTGGGTGTGTTTCGGTGTGTTTGAAGCTCACTGAAGGAAGAAAAGCTTGGTGCAAGGTGGTGGTTCAAGTATGATCTTTCAGATCTTGGTTCTTTACTCCATTTCCAGCACATTTCGGGTATAAAGTTCTAAACTTTGCTTAATATTTGCTTAGATCTCTTCTTGGGATAGGTTATATACTTTTAGCCATGGATGGGTGGTTGTTGGGGAAGTAGAAGTCCCAAGTGTTTATTCTTCCATATCTATGATCTTCATGAGCTCTTTTGGCATAAAGGTGCCAACTTTATGGGTTTAATGGCTTCATGCATTAATTAAGTCTTTCATTTAGCCCTTTTGTCTTTTGAGCTCCTTCTATTCATGCTTAAGCGTAAAGATGGAAACTTTACGTGGCCATCTAGCCTTATGGGGTCAAATCTGCATTTTGAAGTATTGTCTTTGATGATTAAGTGCTTAATGGTTAATCCCTCGCTCTTTCAAGCTGGGGGTTTGGGTTTGCACCCATTTAGGTGGTTCCTATGGGTAAAGTTGGAAACTTTACCCTTCTAGATCTCATTTTGGTCAAGACCTGAGCTTTGGAGCTCTTGGATTCGATGAAGGCAACTTAATGCATTAAGCTGTTTGGTCTCGGGAGAACTCGACGAGTTGTTTTAGTTTTTCCCATTTCTAAGTTGATGTAGAACTCGACGAGTTGAGTAGACAACTCGGCAAGTTGGGTCGATATGGGTTTTGGATCTTGTCCTTTCGATTTATGTATTTGATCAAGTTTGTCCCAAGGGTTACTTGAGGTAATATGAATTATAATTAAGGGAATTATAGGCTTAGGATAAGACCCAAGTAAGTATTATGGATTATAGCTTGGGACCCAATTGTTAATTAGGTGTGTTGATGGTATTGATAGCCTGGGAAGCCGATAGGGCAATAGCTAAGGATTTCCTTAAGTGAGCTTCTACATTCTAGGTGAGTCTCCTCACTGTTCTATGGGTCGAAGGCACCAATGTCGGCCTATTTGGTTTAAGTATTGTTGTAAGACCAAGTGGTGGCCCTTGAAAATATGTAGGCAAGGCCAAAGTCTGAACTCTGGTAGTTAACTGGTTGTTAATGGTAGGATTGTATGTTGGTTGTCTTTGTGATGCTTACATGGAAGACCATGAGGTGGCTCCTGACACGTCTGTAAGACGTAGGGTTGTGTCCCCCAGACTAGCAAGGAAGACCATGAGGTGGCTCGTGGAATAATGGCAAGACTATGGATGGCACATAACACCTTTTCTGATTATGATATATGTATGCTAAGTATGGCTCATTGATATGAATGTTATTTAATGTTTGATTGTTATGTGTGGTATGTTGTATTTGGGGAACTCACTAAGATTTGTGCTTAAGATTTTCATTTTATGTTTCAGGTACTCTAGTTTTCAAATGAAAGATCTTGGGATGATCGCAATCCATACACCCGTGTTTTCCGCAATATGTGATATTTGGGACTGAGATCTAATAATTGTTTTATTTGAAATGTTTATTCAATGTTTGGACAAAGTTACAATAATGTTTTGATGATAATAAAAATGAAATTTTTACCCCTGATTTTTGGGATGTTTCAGTGTTTTTGAACTATGTGTTCACCAGGTGTACTCCATCCCCCTCATGGTTTCGTTACTAACATATATTGCTGAGAAATCCCCAAAGCAGTATTGTATTCTCAATGATAATCCTTAGGCTAGGTCCCTTGAATTAGATGCTTTATGGAAAGAAATTGAGGATAACGGGAACGGGTAATTGGGCTGAATGATTTGATGAAGATAAAGAATTTAATTATTGTGGGTTGGAAACCCTATGTGCTCACCAGGCTCCCAAGCCAGACCCACCCAGTTTCTTGTATTACAGGTAGTGGCAAAAGAGCACATGTGTGATGATCAGATGAGATATCTATGGATTATAGGCCATTAGAATAATAGATGTTTGTAAGGCCTATACTATTTTTGTTTATGCTTATGCATTGTATTGACAATGACATCCCAACGTCTTTAATATAATGAAAATACATTTCTTTGTAAATGCTTTGATAATCTACTTATCATATTTTTGGAGCAAATTTTGAAATATTATTCTTAAAAAGGATACTCTGATTTTAAATAAAGCATAAACAAATTGGTCTTTTCTAGCCATGAAATTAGGGATGTCACATGTAAATCCAACAATCTAACAACTTATATAGCAAATAACATTTTTTCCTTATTCAATCTCTAGTGGATTAGCACCTATATTGCCTTTTCTATTTTTTCCTTCAACCCTTTAGCCATTTTTTATAATCCTTTTAGAATGTTTCCTTTTGCTTGTATTCTCTTTTCCTTTTAGTTTTGTTCCACTACCTCCTTCCCATCCATTACCACCTCCATTTGCTTTTGTTCCACTACCTCCTTCCCTACCATTACCATCTTCACTAACTGCTTTCTTTCTCCTCTTGACCTTAAGTTTTTTGGATTTTATAACTTGAGGAAATGTAACTTTGTTATGTACTACTTGTTTACATACATTGCATAAAATTTTCTTCCCAACCTTTGACACCATCTGCCTTGTAGTCTTTTCACTTGGGTCATTTTTTCTATTCCCTCTTGGTATGCATAACATTTTTCTCCTCAAATGTGGTAGTGGTGGTTTAAAGTCAGTACATGGCCACATATTATTGCCATTCATCCCATGCATTGGAAACTTGTACGTGTTCCTGTAAAATGCTCCATAGTACATTAGATTCACATAATTTCCAACATCCCTATTAAGAAAGAAAATAGTTGCAAATGAATGCACACACCCATAGCCATTCAGTTGCCACACTTTACACAAACATGTCTTCTCTAAATCCACCACATAAGACTACAAAGTTTCTTGTCTCAAATTGGTTTAAACCAGTTTGTAGAACCTACCAAAATCTAAAAACATTGGTATGGAGTTAGTATATGTTAATAGTAATTAAATTAACCAACCTAAAACATTTTTACATTTGAGCTTTTTGTAACTGATTAAGTAAGGTTATAATTGTTGGACATAGTTAAAATTCAGGCCATGAACTACCTTTGATGCTCAAATTAAACTGGCTTTCCATAATATACAATCTAATTTCTTCTAACATATTGATGATTGGTTTTTTCCTTGCATCTCTTATGACATTGTTAAAGCTTTCATATAATCTATTTTCTACTACATCACACATCCCGCCCTCCTGAAAGAAAGCTCTGCACCTTGATTTTGGGTTCTTCTCCATAAGATATTCAAAGGTTACATGGTTAAGAAATTGGATTTCCTTCATTTCTACATTGAATAAAGGCTCTGTGGATGCTTTGCTTACCTTCCAAAACGTCCTCTCATAATGTATTCCTATGAATCTTTTCATAAAGTTGGCTATAATATGCCTTGCACACTGCATGCGTTCAGCAGTAAGCCAAATCTCTTTCACAACCCCAACACAATAAAGGGAAATTATTAAAACAAAATAACTACATTTAAGTTAAAATGAAAGGATATATCAGTTTATATACCTTATGTTGATCCGACATCAAAGTAAAACAAAAACCATTCACCATTCCTAGATTATCCTTTAAATTCTCCAAAAACCATTTCCAATTCTCCTTGTGTTCCACATAAAGAATTGCCCATTCAATTGGAAAAACATGATTATTAGCATCCATTCCAACTGTACATATTAACTCTCCAGTACATAAGCCCTTCAAGAAACACCCATCCAACTTTATTACTCTTGTGCAACTACCTCTCCATCCTTGTTTTAGTCACTAAAAACATACATAAAACTTACTAAAATAAGCCTTCCTATTATGCATACTGTTGACATCCATCGTCACAATTAATCCAGGGTTCGATCTTCTTATCTCCTCATCATAAGACCAAAGCTTTGCATAGTGCTTAACAAGTGTGCCTTCAATTAGCTGAATGATATGTTTCTTTGCTCTCCTACACTGAACCATACTTACATTTATTCCAAAATTCTATTTGACCTCATACCTACGTAGCCTAACACTCATTTTTTGCTTATGTAAGAACTCAGTTGTACAATGGATGCCAATCCAAGCATGCCCAACAATTGATACCAATTTGAATTTTCTTGCATAATTATGATCATTTATGAGCGATTTAATCTGGAAAGAATGTTCTTTACTTATCCATGAGGCCTAAAGTCAAGACTTACACTGACCAAAACAACATTTAACTAAAAGTCTCCTACTACCATTCTTGTAGCGCAACTAATAGCTATTAGCAACATAATTGCATAACATATGTTTTTAACTGTTTTGGAATTTCAAGTCTCATACCTTACAAATTTTCTTTTTTCAGTGAACAATTTGATTATAAGTTGCTACTTCCTCAAGAATTGAGTTATTATCATCCATCTGAACATATGTATCTTCATGAGGTGGACTTGATGGGATTGACTACACCTTGGGGCATAGCTTGCTAAAAAACATCATTTATGATCTTATTCATAGGAATGCAATCAACATGTTCAAGGTTATCATGTACATTACCTTTCAATTCATCAATGTCGTTCTGAAAAGCTCCCATACCAGGCAAGTCTTGATTATTCCCCCTACACCCGATTGTTTGTCTTTAAAACTATATACTTCAACTTGGTCATCCATTATCTACTGATGGACATTGACCCCAAGATGATCCATTTACACAGGAATTACACAAGCGTTGTCGTACCCTACTTCGATAAACTCATGGTAGTTTTTATCATTGGCTATTATCATTAATCTATCAGGAAACTTAATATCGGGCATGCAAAAGTTCACATTAATACATTCCTTATTTGCGAATCTTTGAATGAACAGTAGAAAGTCCTTCTTGTCCACTCCAACAAAATCAAAATCTTTAAACCTTTGCTCCGCTCCATCTGAGTAACTAATTACGGGGTACCTCGTAAAAATGCCAGCAAAATGAAGATCATTCTTCATATACACGACCATAGCAGCAATTTTAGAGAGAAACAGTAGAAGAAAGAAGGGGAAGAAAATAGCGACAAGTGAATATGTCCTTTACAAAAGGGTTATGTAGGTCAAGGTCGATTATTGATATGGTATGTGGCAACAAAAGGATCTAGGTGTTAAAATTTTAAATGATGTGTCACTTGTAACCTGGTGACTTGAACGAGGTTAACTGACTGACCCCTTCACTTTCTACAAAATGGCTTTAAGAATAGGTAAAACTACACTTCGTACCCCTTAAATGGAAAAAAGGAACCCGAAAGGGACCATTTAAACCAAAAGGTAAAACTTAATTTGTAGGATTACAATGACATTACCCTTTCTTTTATGCCCCAATAATAATAATAATAATAATAATAATAATTATTATTATTATTATTATAATAATAATAATAATAATAATAATTATTATTATTATTATTATTATTATAAGAACTAATTATACTAATTCCTGAAACTTTGTAGAGCTAGAATTTCATTTCCCCTAACTAAAAAACCCAAAAAGCCTCATAACTCGAAACCAAAATGAGAACAAGTGATGTGGTTTTTTATTTTTCAAAAATTCAAAGATTTTTGGTGAGGTGCGGTTTTTATTTTTATAAAAACCGAAACTAATTGAACCACTCATAATAGGTAACTAAACATGCAAATAATAACCAACCCGTGCCACTTTAAATACTTTAAATGATTATATAACAATTATTATTTATTCTATTAATATAATATAGAGGGTTGAATCAGTATGTTCAAGACCAAATGCTTATAGCCCAACGTTATCTGGTGTTCCTCTCCCTCTTTATGGTTAAAGGCTCAAGTCTCGTTAGAGTCATAGGTGGAATTAGGAGTAGATCATATATTTATTTAAAAAAAATCAGTTTATTTAAGGCTTTGAGCGAGATAATCAAATATTCTAATTTGTCCTTGCCTTCTACAATTCTATTTTCGTCTCTCATGCTCTAACTCTCCCCGACAGGACTCAATGTATTAGCCTCTCGCTCTTCCATCTTCAGCAGGTGGTAGTTACCACATCAGTAGGCATGTATATTATTAGGTTTATATTCAAAAACTAGTTTAAAGAATAAGAGATTTAGCAATGGAAGACTTAATATTTTGAATAACATAAACAAGTTAAACCCACCAAGGATCATCTTGCAAGTTGTATGTAACATCCCAAAAATACAGATAAAAAATTTGTTTTTAAATTCATTCAAAACATGTGATAATCATATCACAACAGTCGAAAGGGTATCATCGAATTAGTTTATCAGAGTACAAATTCCCAAAACCACTTAATGCGGAAAATCATAGGTAGACGCAGTGCGATTGGGTCGGGGCCTTCCCCTTTCGAGCTGGAAATACTTGAAACATAAACTAAAAACCGTAAGCATAAAACTTAGTTAGTTCCCCAAAAACACCACATGCCATACAAATATACAGCCAAGCATATATGGGTGCTTGCAATACCCTCCAGTCTATTTCACCCGGATACAATCAAGCATATCTGGGTGCTTGCAATCCATTTCGGTCTATTTTAACCGGATATCGGGTCTATTTTATCCCTATTGCTACCACATAATATCATAACAAAAGAATCATAGAGTCATCAAGTAAATACAGACATAAGTGACAGTTGTCACGAAGACAATGATCATACTACAACATAAACTAGTGGGTCGACATTGGTGTTTTCGACCCACGAATTCCTCTCCCTTAGTCACAAGTACAAACCCTAATTAGAATTTAGGTCAATAATCTAACTCGAGAGTCTAAAACCTAATTCTTGAATTAAAGCAAAAAGGGTTGCTTAACCCTTGCCTCATTGGGCCCACCCCACCAATACCCAAATCCAAACTAGTCCAAAAAGGCATTCCAAGCCCATCTACAAGGCACTTAGGCCTAATATGACCCAAGAGATCCCAAAATGGCCTAAATCCCAAAAATGTCTTATTACTACATGTAGGCCTGAGGCCCAAAACTATACATGGCAAAAAGCCCAATGAAACTTAAGCCCAAAATCTCTTAAACCTATAGACCACGTACGGGTGGCGTACCTGGCTCGTACGCCCGACATACATAGTTGATCCGGAATCAGGGCACTGGCCCAGTGTGCACAACGTACCCAAGAGTACGCCTGACGTGCTGGTCAATTAGCCCAAAAAATCTCCAATGTCTTAATCCATTAAGCTTTAACATCCAAAACTTAGATCCAAGCTCATAAAAGTGTCTTAAGTTATAAAGTGGCAAACTTTATGCTCTTCCATGCCTTAATGGGACTCAAACCATGAATTTAGCTCTCTATCTCTCTTAAGTGGTCACCAAATCATGTATGGTTGAGTTTTAATCTTCAAGATACGATTTTTATGACTTCATGCACCCCTGAGAGCCCAAAAGGATATCTCAAATGGTCTGGAGTAGCCCATACTCTAAAAGACCAAGCTATGGGAAAAAAAATGATGCTAAGTTCTTTCCTAAACCTAGATCTAAGCTTAGAATGAACAAGTTTTTGAATTTATACCTCCATTGAGCTAGAAATGATGCACCAACTCTAGATCTACAAGCTTCTTCTTATCCTTTGCTTCTCCTCAAGCTTCCAACTTCTTCAAAACCACAAAATAACACCTAAAAACTCTTTGTAAGATCAAAAATGCACTCAAGATGGCTAAGGTTTCGATATTAGCACTAAAATGTAATGAGGGATGAAAATGTGATGAACGTGAAGGACTTAATGATCTTAAATAGGGTGTAGACCTTAAAAATTAGGGTTTACCCCTGGCTTGAGTATGCCCAACGTACGCAGGGATCACTCTAATGCATGCATGCAAGGAGTATGCCATGCGTACCTAATGTATACCTATGATACTCGTTGTCCCTTAAGGAGAACCATATCCCCAACCTGAAACTCTAGGTTTTTATCGGTGCTTGTCGACATAGTTATTCTGCCGACTCTTAGCTATATGAAGTTAACTCTGAACCTTCCTAATCAAATCAGTAGTCTTGAGTACCACTTCAGTACTCCCCATGACTTACTGGTAGACCTCATCCCAACATATCAGGGTCCTGTAATTCCTCCCATAAAGCATCACAAAAGGAGATCAATCGATGTTGGCGTGATAACTATCATTATACGAAGACTACGCTAGAGGGAGATACGTATCCCAACTCCCACCGAAGTCCAATAAATAGGGGTGCAAACGAGCCAAGCTACTCGCGAGCTACTCGAGATCGAATCGCTAAAAGCTCGACTCGAAATCGATTTTAAACGAGCCCGAGCTGAGCTTGAGCTTAATATTAAGCTCGTTTATTAAACGAGCTCATGCTCAAGCCTATGTCATTAAGCTTGATTAGGCTCGCGAGCCTAAACGAGCCTTATATAATATAATCTAATATTATTTATATATATTAAAATAAAAACATATTAGGGGAATTATGGATTTAGGGTATTAGTAAACGAGCTTCTTAACGAGCTTGAGCCGAGATTAAGCTCATTTAGTCACGTTAGATAAAAAGCAAGTCGAGCCCGAGCCGAGCTTGTATAATTCTTTACGAGTTCGAGCCGAGCTCGGTACAAGGAAGCTCGAATCGAGCCGAGCTCGAGCTCGAGCCTCATATAACTTAAACAAGCCCGAGCCCGAGCCTGGCCAGGCTCGGGCTCGATTCGGCTCGTTTACACCCCTACCAATAAACATGCCCGAAGCATATCCTCTAATGTTTGGATACTCCGCTCACTCTATCCGTTGGTCTGTGGGTGGAAAGTCATGATGAAGTGCAGACAAGTACCCAACTCCTCATGGAACCTCTTCCAAACTCGGAAGTAAACCGGCCATCCATGTCTGAAATTGGAACCCCATGCCGTGCCACAACCTCCCTAATATAAATGTTAGCCAACTTCTCCATAGAGATTCTTTCCTAAATTGGAATAAAATACACGATCCTGGTCAATCGATCCATGATAACCAAATCGAATCCACCCCAAACGCTGTTCGAGGCAACTTTGTAATGATATATGTGACATCCCCATTTTCACAGCCAGAAAAGACCGATTTTTTATGTTTTATAAAAATTAGAGTACCCCTTTTAATAAAAATGTTGCGTAATTTGTTCCCAGTAAAACATGATAAATACGTTATCAAAGCATTTCCGAAGAAAAGTATTTTTATTCATTTTAAAACATTTGGGATGTCATCATCAATACATAAACATTAGCATAAACAACACTTACATTCATTATCACTAGTGATTTATATCTCCTTAATCTCTCAGTGTAATGTGACTTCATATCAACACATTTGATATAAATAAACTGAGTAGGTCGGGTCGGGAAATCTGGTGAGTACATAGGGTTTTCAACCCACAATAATATAATTATTATGTTTAATCTTCAAACAATTAATCAACCCAATTACCCATCCCCATTATCTTCTTTACTCTTAAGGATCTACCCTAAAAATTAGCTCTTCCTCGTTCATTTATTCCTAAGGATTATCCTAAGGAATTGACACGAAGTCCATCGTCACCGGGTTTAGGCACTAGGTCTGCATAGTCGCCAGGGTTTATACAACAGGCACTAAGTCTGCATAGTCTCTAGGGTTTAGGTACTAAGTTTGCAATACTCACCAGGGTTTAGCCATCAAGTCTGCATGATCGCCAAAGGTTTAGGCACTAAGTCTGCATAGTCGCTAAGGTTTAGAGTACACCGATGAACACATAATTCACAACACCTATAGGTTGCGAGCCTGCTAGTGTTCTACTGGACGGTCTAGAATAGTCTGTGGTTGTCATCCATAGTCTGCTAGATGATGGGTCCGTCATTTGGGTAAAAGGCTTCTCTCATTCTTCACCTCTCACCCTTATCTCTTGGTCTATATCACCTCTCATCTCATCATCCAACTCATATTTCATCTACCCATGTTTTACCCAATATATTTTGTAGATATAAAATACATATACAGTTTAATTCATTTGAAGCATGTATAAAATCGTTCATCCAACATAGATAGTAAGTATTCAGATAATATGCACACATAACACGTAATTTATATAAAATACTTTGGATCCATGTGTAAGATGAAAGTAACTATGCACTCCCAACATGTAATTTATATTAAATACTTCAAATTTATGTTTAAGATGAAAGAAACCATGCACTCACAACACATAATTTATATTAAATACTTCATATCTATGTGTAAGATGAAAGTAACTATGCACTCCCAACACGTAATTTATATTAAATATTCATATCTATGTGTAAGATGAAAGTAACCATGCACTCACAACACATAATTTATATTAAATATTTCATATATATGTGTAAGATGAAAGTAGCTATGCACTCCCAACATGTAATGTATATTAAATACTTCATATCTATGTGTAAGATGAAAGTAACCATGCACTCACCTGATAAGGTGGTGACACGGTTCTCGAACAGCACTTCGTTTAGCTTAAAACAACTTCCTTCGACAAAACCTAGTACCATTACCACTACAGTTTAGTCTAATGTTTTACCGAGACTAATTAATAGTCTAGCTATTATTACTATTATATAAGCGTTAAACAATACTCTTCACCCACTATGTGCAGACAGGGGCCAGACATGAAACACCGAAGGGCAGGATCATTTTGGCATATAGCACTTCTGAATCTAGTAACCCAAGCAGCCCTCCAAACCAGATTCCACGTACCGTGAGTGGTTAAAAAGATATTACAACAACACATATATAACCCATAATAATAGCCCAAATAACTACCATAGGGTCCTAATAACTTTACTATAATTAATTAAAAGCTATATTAAAAATAGCGTATGCGTAGCTCACTTACAGCGGGTTTTCTCGAAAACTGGGCTTCGCTTAGAGCAGCGTTTCCGAACCGGAATACCCTTTTTCTCGGGACTTCGGGATCCTTGTGGCTTCCTTCGGGTGCTAGGGGTTTACCTAGGCTTAGGGGGGTTAGGGGGCTTAGAGAGAGAAAGAGAGGGTGAAAGGTGTGAGAAATATGAAGGGTTCACCCTTTATTTATAGGGGTTTTATCGTAGAGTAGTATCTAAGCTTCATCCGTATCTTCCATGTACGAGCTCTGTTTTCTATGTTCTTTATATACACTTATTGGTATTTACAAGTACTACAACTTTCATTTATACCTCGTCGGCTAATTCTCATTATAGCTCAGATTTACAAAACTGTATCGAATTCGTCGCGCTTGAGGGGTAGAGACTAAGTTTCATCGATATCTTTCTCATAAGAGCTCTATTATCGATGTTCTTTATATCCACGTATTGGTATTTATGAGTACTACAACTTTCATTTAGACCTCGTCGGCCAATTCTTATTTTATCTAAGATTTACAAATCTGCATCGAATTCGCCGCACTTGAAGAGTAGAGACTAAACTTCATCCATATCTTTCGCATACGAGCTCCGTTTTTTACTGTATTTTTATCATTTAACTCCTATTAACGATATATTCATTTCTCATTTAGATTATTTTGGCTAAAAATTGACCGATCTAAAATTCGAATTTCCAAGCTGTTTACTATTATGCTAAATCTTAGAAAAATCATAACTTCCTCATACGAAGTCAGATTTGGACGTTCTTTCTATGAACACTCTCAGTTTAACATATACTACGACTTTATTTTAGATCACTAAGGCTAGAAAGTATTTTATCGTAAATTCACTTTTTACGATTGTCGGTGTCGTGCTGGTTTGCCGTAAAACTTCGACGGGTCATAACTTCTTCGTTATAACTCGGATTTCGGTGTTCTTTATATGTACAGAACCCTTGTAACATATACTATAACTTGGTTAAGATTATTTATTCTAAATAATCTTCTATTAAAAAGTCATTTTTGATGCTTATTGTCTCTAAATTGACTAGCCCGGATCTGCGGTTGTTACAAAATCCATGGTAATCTCTTCCCATTTCCAAACTGGAATGTCCTATGTTTTCATCTTTCCATGAGGCCGCTGATGTTTGGCCTTGATTTTCCTGCAATTAAAGCACCTTTCCACATACCAAGCTACATCCCGCTTCATACAAAGCCGCCAATAATCAAGATGGAGATCTCTGTACATCTTCGTCTCATAGGGATGAATGGAGAATCTCAATTTGTGTACGATTTCTATGACCAAAAGCCCCGTTTAACGAGTTCTATGATTTCTATGATTTCTAGATCTATGTAATGAATAGCCAAGGTATCAGCTTTATACCTCAAATGAGTAGGAAATGTGCCAAAAAATTTGGATCTACTTGCTCTCTCCTGATCTACCAAGCTTCCTTCTCCCTTTCCAACTTCAAATACACACAAAAGGCACCAAAAAACTCAAGAACACTCAATAAAGGCTTAGGGTTTCGAGTTAGGTTTCTATGGGTTGGGAGGGATGATGGGGGCTAGTTTAAGGCAGAATAAGTCGTTTAAATAGGGTGCAAACCCTAAATATTAGGGTTTCATCCAGACAGCTTCTACTCGTCGTGTCGGTCCCCCGACTCGTCGAGTAGATCACAAAAGTTCTCGCGTAATGTCGAGTCTAGTCAACAAGTTAGGCCTCCAACTCACCGAGTCTCAGAGCAAAACATGAAATTACTAGAATTTAAACACGTACCAGGAACTGGGTGTTACAAATCTCCCCTACTTATTTTAGACTTCGTCCTCGAAGTCTGCTGTGAATCCGAAAAATGCTCTGGGTAATGCTCCCTCATCTCGTACTCCGGCTCCCAAGTCCATTCCAAGCCCTTGCGGTGCTGCCATTGCACCTTCACCATCTCCACCCTCTTGTTCCTCATATCCCTCGACTTCCTGTCGAGGATAGCTACTGGTCGCTCGATGTAGTTCAGGCTGTCATCCACCTGAATATCCTCTAAAGGCACCACTGTCGGATCGTATACCAAAAACTTCCACAGCTGGGAGACACGAAAAGTGTTGTGAATCTGACTGAGTTTGGCTGGCAGATCTAGCCTATACGCCACCTTGCCCACCCGTGCTACAACCCTGAAAGGTCCAACATACCTGGGACCCAACTAGCCGACATTACTTTCTGCTGACTCTAAGGAGTCTGAAGCCTGCTCCGAACCTGCATGAACCTCTCGGTAGTCTTGAACACTACAACACAACTCCCTATAACCCTCTGCCCAACCTCACCACAACATATCGGGGTCCTGCACTTCCTCCTGTACAACATCTCGAAGGGATGACAATCGATACTCACATGATAGCTGTTATTATAGGAAAATTATGCCAAAGTAAGTTAAGTATCCCAACTACCTCTGAATTCTAAAACGCATGCCCACAACATATCCTCCAAGGTCTGGATGGTCCGCTCGCTCTTATTATCCGTCTGTGGGTGAAAAGCAGTGCTAAAGTGCAGACGAGTACCCAGCTCATCGTGAAACTTCTTCCAGAATCGGGAAGTGAAACTCACATCTCTTTCGGAAACCACCAAAACTAGAACCCCGTGACGAGCCACCACCTCCCGAGTATAGATATCGGCCAACTTTTCGGCCAAAATGCTCTCCTGAATCGAAATGAAATGGGCGCTCTTGGTCAACCGATCCACGATGACCCAAATCGAATCCACTCCTCACACGGTCCTAGGAAGCTTCGTGATGAAATCTATAGTGATATCTTCCCATTTCCACATCGGGATATCCAACGGCTGGGTCTCGCCGTGAGGCCTTTGATGCTCGGCCTTGACCTTCCTGCAGGTCAGGCATCTCTCAACGTACAAAGCTACATCTCGCTTCATGTAGGGCCACCAATAATCATTAAGAAGATCTTTGTACATCTTCTTCGCCTCAGGATGGATGGAAAACCTGTATTTGTGCGCCTCTTCCATCAATACTTGGCACACACCTCCATGATATGGGACCCACACCCTACGATCTAGTGTCAACAATCCACGACCTTCATAATCGAAGGAGGAAACATGACCCACAATATGCTCACTCATACGACGTTCCTCCTTCATATCTTCCTGCCGGGCCTCTTGGATCCACTCCAACAACGGGGTCACCATGGTCATCCTCAAGCAAATATCCCCGATCAGGGCTGCCTTGCGATTAAGCGCATCAGCCACGACATTGGCCTTCCCCGAGTGGTAGAGGATCTCACAGTCGTAATCCTTCACCACATCTAACCATCGACACTGTCTCACGTTCAGATTTGGCTGATCCATGAGGTACCTCAAACTCTTATGGTCAGTGTAAATAGTACAACGCACCCCATAGAGGTAATGACGCCGAATCTTGAGGGCGAAAACAACTGCCCCCAACTCCAAGTCATTCGTCAGATAGTTCGCCTAATGAGACTTCGGTTGCCTCGAAGAGTAGGCGATAACATGCCCCCTCTGCATCAATACCACACCCAAACCCGATATGGATGCATCACAATACACCACAAAATCATCCACGCCCTTCGACAGGGCTAAGATTGGCGCCTCACATAATCTTTATCTGAGTGTCTCAAATGCGGCCTGTTGCTCAAGCCCCCAATGATAGACCACGACTTTCCTTGTCAATCGGTTCAAGGTCACGACTATCTTGGAGAACTTCTGTATGAATCTACGATATTAACCTGCCAGTCCCAGGAAGCTCCGAATCTCAAATGGAGACCACGGAACCTCCCATCTCATCACGGCCTCTACTTTGGCCGAGTCGACTGAAATCCTATTTTGGTTGACAAGGGTGCCCCAGAAACTGCACCTCGCACAACCAAAACTCACACTTGGAGAACTTGGCATACAAGCTCTTCCTCCTAAGAGTATCCAATACCTCCTGCAAGTGCTCCTCATGCTGCTCCTGTGTCTTGGAATAGAAAAAGATGTCATCAATGAAAACTATCACAAACCGATCCAACATCGGTCTACACACGCGGTTCATGAGATCCATGAATGCGGAAGGAGCATTGGTAAGCCCAAAAGGCATCACCACGAACTCATAGTGACCATATCGCGTCCGAAAAGCAGTCTTCTGCATATTCTCCTCTTTGACCCTCATCTGATGATAACCCAAATGCAGATTAATCTTGGAGAACCAAGATGCTCCCTGAAGCTGGTCAAAGAGATCATCAATCCTCGAGAGTGGGTAACAGATCTTCACTGTTACCTTATTCAGCTCCCGGTATTCTATACACATCCGATGCAACCCATCCTTCTTTTCCACAAATAGTATCGGGGATCCCCAGGGTGAAGTGCTCGGTCTGATGAATCCCTTGTCTAATAGCTCTTGTAGCTGTGTAGACAACTCATGTATCTTGAAGGAGCCAGCTGATACGATGCCTTGGCTATCAGAGCCACACCAGGGATTAGGTCGATCATGAACTCTACCTGCCTCTCCGGAGGTATGGCAGCTCCTCTGGAAATATATCCGTGTACTCTCATAGCATCGACACGCCACTCACCGTCGCCTCACCCGTCTCCTGGGTTTCCAAGACATATGCGACATACCCTGTACACCCCTACTAGAGGTAGCGCCTAGCTCTCGCTGCTGAATAAAGCTGGTCCACGCTGTGGCCTCTCACCCTTAATCACCATCTCTCCCCCACTTGGGGTCCTGGCCTAGACCAACTATTGCGTGCAGTCGATCACCACCCCATTGGGGCTCAACCAATCCATGCCTATAATAACCTTGTTCCCCCGCAATGGTATGGGAACCAAGTCTACTAAGTAGTGCTCTTCGAATAACCTCAAACCACAATCCCAGAAAACCTCCACGACTCGAACTGATCGGTCGTCCGCAATATCAACCTCTAGAGGGCAATTCAACATGCTCGAAGACTCAGAGAACCTTTTGCTAAGTGCAAGAGAGACAAATGACCGAGTAGCACCATTTGGTCGTAATAGCTTAAGTATTAAGCTCTTAACTCGTTAACAAGAAGTCTAGTTGTGTATGTTGGGTGTAGCATTTGGTACGCTACACGTATGTAGTTCAAGCCCTGATTCCTCGTACAGTGAGTACCCCCCGCGTACATCCGAAGTACGCCCCACGTACGAGGTCTGGGTCGACCTGGCTACCGGTTGGGTTGACTCGACTGATTTTGTTGGTTTTGACCGAGTTTGACCTAGGGTACTTTGTGAAATTGTTATTAATCAAGAAAGAGAAATGTTTTGATTATTAGGAGTTTGGTAGAGCCGGTTATGGGAGCAGAGATTCATTCAGACTATATTCGGACTGAGAGGTGAATTTTCCTCACCATAATTATGGGTCGAAGGCACCAAGGCCGGCCCGTTGGATTATATATCTTGATTTGTTGTATGCTGTTATTCGTAGATATGTGGTTATTGGTTATGTGATTAGACAGGTAGATCTGTAGGACTACTTGTGTTTACTGTTGTTGATCGATAGTGTTATGTACCGATATGTTATGGTTTAATGGGTTGATGCAAACCAACTGATATTGAAGGCCAAGATACCCAGGGTGGTACAGATAGATTGAAGGCTTGCGAGGTGGTCTAGTCAGGACGAAGGCCTAAAGAGCGGTCCAGATAGGCTGAAGACATGGTGAGGCGGTTTAGTCATGATGAAGGTTCTGTATGTATGTTGTTGTTTGTTATGTTATGTGGTGGTAGTTTGGGGGAACTCACTAAGCGTTGGCATATAGTTTTGGTTTTGTTTAAGGTACTTCTGAGGATTGTGGCAAGACAAAGGCGTGATCATGCACATCCTTCGGTTTTATGTCATTTGGATTTTTAGGACACTCAGATTTATGAGAAACAATTTTGAAACAATGGTTTTGTAAACATTATGGATTGAATTGTTGTTTTAGAAAAGTTAAAAATTTGTTGTGATTTTTGAGATGTTACATTTCTATTAGCTAGATTGTCTCTAATGCTTCTTAAGACAAGCCATACCTTTTATTTAAATAATCAAAAGTTTCATACTTTTCCTTTTGACTATTATTTTCGAAAATTATAGGAAACAAAGTTTATAAACTTTATAAAATATAAACTTTAACTTTTTTGGTAAAAAACAAAAGTCCTTATAGTCTTGAACGTTGTACATAATTTAATAAATCATACTATATGATATATATTATGTTACTTGCTAATGAATTTATTATTTCTTAGAAATAAATAATTTTCAATTAATTATAAGAGTTTACCGAATATTTATTAAAGTCAGTTTCTAATAAATAATCAGATATATAAAGTTGTTGTTATTATTACCTATTAGTATAATATGTTAAATAATAATATGACTTTAATATGATTCTTGAGTATATAAGATCATTTATACTTTCCATCTCCTACATCGACAAATGGTATTTTTAAATGCCTCAAACTCTTAAAAATATGATTTGTTCATGTTTTAAGTTAATCTTATATCTTATTGTTTTCTATTATTAAAACTAATAGTCTTTAAACTCTTAAAATCACAAAAAAAAAAAAATCATGCTAATAACTGTACAAAAAACGCACCAAATAATACTGTGAAAAACCGAACCGCAAATACATAAAACCGAAGGGTATAAAAAAACCTCAAAATTTCACCCTAAAATAACCGTACTATTCAATTTTGAAAATGTAATAACTGCATTTGTGGTTTAGTTTTGGCCAATAACCGCACAATGCTCACTAACACCAGATTAGTAACTATACATTTGAATCAATAAAATCAAGGGAAATTGAGTAATCTAATCCTTATAAATGATATTTTTGACAAAAATAACCATTTTTTTTGTGAAGTAACTACATTCTCCGGAAAACATTGTTCCGAAGAGGTCTTTAGAATTTCAGAGTACGATTCCGGACCATGGTTCCATAATATATTTTGACAAGTTTTTTTTTTTTCGTTTAGTTTTGGTTTTATAAATAAAAAATATATATAAAGTATAAGTTTTTCTTTCATATAATGTATAACTTTTGGTTTTATAAAATATAAAATGCAATTAAAATCAACAAACAAATAATAAATACATAAACTAAATAAAGGATGTGTCTCTAGGTCATATTACAAATACTATGTTCAAATTATCTTTGTCCTTGTACCCTAAAAAACTTGTGCTAGCCGTTTTCTATAATCCATAGCCCATGGACCGGTTGTGGTATGTCTCGGGCCTTTTTGAGGGTCATCTTGAAGTTGTCAAGTGAGATTAAATCAGTTGGTTCGATACCCCAATAATTGACTCATACTAGCAGTTTGTGGACGTGGGCTCTTATACCTATAAACCAATGCTCATTTTCCGAACATTATCCACCCTTCCAATGACTATCATATATAATCATTTGGAATATCTTCAAATCCAAAGCAACCATAAACCAATGAGTATGTGTTATATTGATTGGGATGTAAAACTACAAAAAATTGTTAGAAATAATAAATTAGTATATAAATACTCACGTAATGTAATCCAAAAAAATTATATCATATCACACTCTGACCAAGCTTGGTAAACAGATCCGTCAGCTATGTCACTCCAGTCAAATGTATCAGTGCCATCTTGTTCTTTATATACAGTGTGTACGCTATGCTCTAAAAGCTTGTCCAACGGTGCTGGTTTTTGCCGTGTAACACCTTACCTCTTCATTTGTATCCATGACGATTTATACCACATGAACACAACTTTTTGGCCCTTAGAACACCTAAGAGGTGCTGACGATGGTGTTTTGTATTCATCCCGCAAAATCTCTTTTACATCCGACGATTGGATAATCAGAGACGGTTGCTCAGGATCGTCATTCAGCGGGTGTTCGGGGTGCTTAAGACATAATTATGTCCCCATAAGTCATTGTCATTGTAGTATCCCTGTATGGTTCAGGAATGTAAACTTGTAAACGATGCAAAAACATAACGACCATAAACGATGAAATAATAAAAAATGTACCTCCATCCCCTTCGAGGTACCAACATCTTCTCCAGTAGTCTTATTGATAAGTTGTAGAACCATGTCTAAAATTGCTTCATGCTCTGCTAAACGCTCATCCTGAGACCTCAACTGCTCGTGACATCCATAAACCTCATTTTTCAATTGGTAGACCTCGATTTGCAAGTCACTAATAATTCGGTCCTTGTGAGTTGATAGGTCAGCGGCCGATGATGGTGGTGGTGGCAGGTGAAATGGATCATCTATCCGTGCCTTCTTTTCTCGAGGCTCATGGGTAGGGGAGTTTTGGGTTTACATAGTCTCGCATTCGGGTTTGTCTCTGAATGCCACAAGAATTTCCCTGCCGATTTTGGGTTTACACAAGAGTGTAATTGATGCATCAAAAACCATATCGTGCTCCACAAATAAAAAAAGTGTTATCACTTCATTCCAAAATGGAAATGACCAACATTCTGGACCAGTTCCGAACATGTTCCTTATGTTCCGGACGAGTTTATTGTGTTCACAGTTCCTTGCGTTCCGGAGGCTTCCAAAATGAAATTTTAAGATCCATAACACGATATTTCGATGTAAATCAACAATATCTAAACATCTAACCTACTTTTCAGTTGGTTCTACAACAATGACATCTTTAATTTAAACTCAAGAACGTTTTTAGTTCATTCCGGAGGTGGTCTACGAATTCCAGGACAACAACAAGAGAAAAATAGGCACCTTAAACAAATAAGGAAACTATGTAAAGAGAAAACAAAGAACATACCCGTAAAATAACAGGGTCGTAGTGTTCGTCTTCCATGTCAGAGATGGGTGTTGGAGATCGGAGATGCGTATTGGAGATTGGAGTTGCGTGTCGGAAACTCATAATCGAGTTGGAACGTCGAAATCAGAATACGCCTTTCCGGAATGAAATCGTCACCTCAAATTATATTATGGATTTTGAAATTCAAAATCCCGATTTGAAACATAACATATACGTTGATCCATAATAAACATTCCATATCCAATGCAATGGGTTGGGCCACCCGAAAAATAATCCAAAATATATGGTTATTTTGAAAAAAAAAAAAAAAAAAAAAAAAAAAAAAAAAAAAAAAAAAAAAAAACCCAAAAATTGATTAGATTACTCAATTTCCCTAAAATCAAACTATTTGTGATAATTAGGGTTGTCATTTGTAAATATGAGCTTAAAAACTATAATAGATCTCTAGAAAACATTTAATAGTAATTTCAACTGATTAATATGTGGTTAGTCGCAACAAAACAACAATCTCAATTTCTACAAAATCGTGAGCTAAAATGAAACTATGTTGAAATACTCACTTCATCCGAGTACAAATAAGCCACATAAATAACGTATTAAAATACGAATAAACCCAACATATACCTTTTTAGTCCATCAGATAACATTAAATAAATAAAAATAAATTAACTTGTGGGAAAGAATGTCAATTTGACTTTTGAGAGTCAAAATTGATATACCCTTACCTTTTTAATCGAAATTTGGTTTGACTTATTTTAAAAAATTTCTTAAGTTCTTAATGCGCTTGATAAAGTATTAATAAATTTTGGCTTTGTGCGACTCTTTTAATGCTATTGCTTTTTCTGTATTGTACATTATGTCATTTCAATAAGCTATATATTTATATTTTAATAAAGGTATATAAGATATTAAAAGTTAATAAAATTTATTAAAAAATAATTTATACTAATGCAAAATCGAATGGTATCATTTTACATCAGATTTAATTATGAAAAAACTTATAAAATTGATCACGTGATTCATGATGATAAGGAATACAAAATTACAAATAGATGAACCTACTTTATGGGATTAACGAAAATTACCACTCTTTTCAAAATATTGTATTTTGGAATGTCAAGAAATTCTGTTAATGACATATGATGTTTCAGACTAATATAAGGATCGTACGTTTTAGACTTATTTTATATGACACATCATAGTCCTCAATACAAAATTTTGCAATCCATACATCTTGGGCATCGTACACCTATTTTGATATATTAAATGTTGTATATGTAGGGTTTTCATGTTAAGGTTTTAACAAATTTATCTTAAAACCATCACCATACAACTCATTTTGTTAGAAATAACTTCTTTTAAGTGAATAAAAGAAAACTCTTTTACAATCTGAAAAAACGGATTTTGAAAACAGTAACCAACATCAAGACAAATGGCATCAGTTGTGGTAGGCTTTATTTGGAATATAACATTAGTTTGGAGTTTTATCTTGATTAAAGTGATGTGATAGATGATCTAATAATTTGTAGATTCGAACGTTTCTAAATTGTTTGTGGCTAATGGTGATAATAATAGATGCCCTCCTCAAAAGGGAATACTTAAGAATCTTGTTCCTAGTGGGTTTTATGGACGAAAACAACTAAATATCGGGGAAAACATAGAGTGATGAATCACGAGTAAGGGTTTTTTAAACTTTTTTTTTAATGGAGGTTGAGAGAATGCATTAGGATATGATAATTTAGCCATCATATCAAATAAGACAAATTCTATTGACAAGACTATTAGACATGTTTTCCAAAATGCATATTAATATATTATGGACTTTGTTGTCGGTATTTGCTCGTGAATTTTAGGAGCCAAGGTTGAAAAACAAAAAAACTAACTGTGGTTTAAAGTCATGAAATTATGACTAAATGTGAATTTCTTAACAATATTGGACAAGAAAAATAGGCAAGAATGTGCTTCCAACTTCATCTTTGCGAAAGGGATTGATTAAAATGATAATTTTCTCCATAAATTGATTTGATACCGAATCTACAAAACATCTTCATTTTCAAGAGATCGCTATCAATGTGATCTAATGATCATTTGGTATAAAACCCTCAAGAATGGACTTCTTGACTCAAATTCGAATCTCACAGTCTTCACATTAGAGTTGTCTACCATTAAAAATTTGTCTATTTTTAAAAAATCATTGTCACTATTTGAAAATTATTGTTTTATTAAAAACAAATAAGCTATCAACTCCAACTCCACCTTATTCTTTGCGGACATTACCTTTTTTTTTCAACTAATCAAAAACAATTTATTTTCACCTCACATTCCCTAGAAAAAAACCCAACTAATAAGATACTCTTCAAAGTCTCAATTACCACTTCTAGAGCTCTAAAAAGGGAATATAGTAAGTTTTTATAAGTTTCAAAACTGACTTAACAAGTGTCAATCTCCCTATACGTGAAAGAATTCCAACTTTCCAATTTGAAAGGTTTGTAAATAAACACTCAAAAACATCCTTTCAACCATCAACCCAAGACATGTTTGTAGCCATGGGGCAAGCGGAGATACAAGAAAGCTAACTGAATCGACAATCGATCATCCCTGCCAAATCCTATACTTCGTGAAATTTTGCTCCAACACCGATTAACTTACTTTTTTGTAAGTTAACTTTTAACCCGGATGCTAAAGAAAAGCATCTAAGGGGGTGTTTGTTTTATATTTTAAAACATTTTTTAGTTTTTAGGAAAAGATAAAAAAAACTAAAAGATGTTTGGTAAAAGCAATAGATCTTGTAAAAAGCTACTTTTTGATATAAGAAAAATGAATTTTATGAAAAAATCAGGTAAACCTGATTTTTTGCAACTTTTCCTAAAATGTCTTTTGCCCTCTCAAAAACTAAGTCAAACACCCCTTATGTATTTTAACCATGATTTGAGCGTTGTCATGCAACCACTTATCAAGATAAATCACATAGTCGCGGTGGACGAATCTAGAACGTAAAACCATATGGTTCACTATTTAAATGAAAAAAAAAAGAAGCAAAGATAGGCTTTGAAATCTTGATTTATACATATTTATTTTTGCCAAAAGCATTAAAATGGTTCATTTAAAATATTTAAGATAGTTCAACAATTATATTTTTATATAATCCTTTATAAATATAAAAAAAATAGATGGATCGAGTGACCCACCTTTGATGTATGTAGCCTCACCAATAGATATGAGCAGATTTGTAGTGGTGCACGGGATTGCAAGTGTAACTACTAAATTTTTTTTTTTGTATTAATGTAATTTTTTATTAGAGTGCTCCTAAAAAAACAAATATATTATTATTATTATACTTCAAAATTTATTTGCAAGTTAAGTTTCTTGTTTGTAAAGGGGCTCGAGTTTAATTCCTTGCCCTAAACAGTTTTTTGTTTTATTTTTAAGTTTTTCTTTTAATTTACCATATATATATATATATATATATATATATATATATATATATATATATATATATATATATATAAATCATAATTATACATGTAATCTTTCATACACACATTCTCTGGATGATTCACTCATTTTGTGGAGATATTAGATAACATTTTATTTCAATTTTAAAAAATGATAGAAAACTTTCTTATCACCATGGGAAATGAAAATTTGGTAATAATATCTTCAAAACTTTGTACAACAACAAACAAACTCCTGCGATACCAAAAACATACCCATGAAATGATTAATTTGTTTTTAATGTTGTTTGTCTATACTAATTTGTTATATTTGATGCACTCGTAATTTTTTATGTTATTATATTTGAACGGATTTTTTTTGTGCACCTACTGCTACATATTGCTGCATCCATCTATAGTTCGGCATAAAAGAAAATGACATTATGTCTTATATATTCATCACTATAACTCAAGTCAAACGATTAAAATGGGTCCAAGTATTAATTCAACATCCAATATCATTCGTTTATTCACATATGTTAACACATATAATTATTTTTATATAAAGGGGATATAACTTTGTAGTTAAAAAACAGATGCCTTTTAGATACCATATTCTGTAGTCACTAGCTTTTGCATATATGATATATGACTGTCATAAGAAAAAAAGAAATGGATGTTGTTTTCTGACTTTGATAAGAAGATTTAATAAATGTTATTTTATACATTTTTTTTTCATTTTCGTCATTATTGTGATCTAGAATTTTTTAAATTGTTAAAACTATTCTATTTTACAGTTCAATTTCCAGAAATTAGCAATTCTATTTTTGCTTTTATTAAAATAATGTTTAGATATTTACTTAACTGTCAGACCTTATATCAAATCATATGAGAAAACAACGAAAAATAAAAATTCCTAGATAGTATCATACAGATTGTTCTAGAATATTACAGCAACTTTACACTGGTATAGCAAAAAAGTATTACTTGAATGTAATCTTGGATAACCATTTTTTTTTGCTAGATATGAAACTTAGTTTAATGTTACTTGTTATTAGAGCCACTAGATGACCCTGCAAATTGAATAGTCAATCCACACACTATGTTGACGTGGCAAATAAAAACAATGACATAGCAAGATTTTGACATGGAATGTGTAAGCATCACCAATTTCGAATATTAGTGCCAAAAGATATTAATGAATGGAAGTTTCCTCACATGTTTGTTTGTTAGGTTTTGCACTAACTAAGGCAACAAAGTGGATTAATGGAAGTTCCAAAAGTTAAGAAAATAAGGAAACTCAATTGTGTCTCATGTTAGGGTCGGCAATATCCGTAGATCAAGTTTGGTTTTGGGTGAAAAGTGAACACCAATGTTGTTTACGCAGAAGACTGAAGACCCACAAATCTCAGTGGAGTAGCCACATGATCCACAGCTGGTGGTGGCACACATCCGCATAATATATAGTATGTTTTATTGTTATAGTCTGGCCTCCATGTATCTCCACCTATAATCTCCACCTATATATATATATATATATATATATATATATATATATATATATATATATATATATATATATATATATATATATATATATATATATATATATATATATATATAGAGAGAGAGAGAGAGAGAGAGAGAGAGAGAGAGAGAGAGAGGTTTTATATGAAACAACCTAATTTTGTGAGACTGTGAGACACAATCCTAACCATTCATTTATTAGATAAAAAAAAAATTAAAATGCAAAATAATTGAAAATTTTCGAAATTTTTTTTCCAATATTGTTTTCGGAATATATATTTTCCAAAAAATAAAAAATAATAAAAAAATACCAAAATAAATAAAAAAATAATAATAAAAAAGTATTTTTTTACATTTTTTAGTAGAATTTTTAGAATATTCTACATATCTGGAAAATCTAGTAGAATATTCTAAACATTCTAAACATCCTATTAGAATATGTATAGTATAATATTCTATTAGAATATTTCACGTATTTTTAAAAAAACGGTAATTTATTTATTTATTTTTTATTTTTTAGTTAAATAAAGTTCTGAAAATAATAATTTAAAAAAGTTTTTTTTGGATTTTTCCTTTTATTTTGCATTTTAAAATTATTTTTAGATTTAGTCTCACGGTCTCACAAAATTAACATGGTCTCAAATGAACCTGAACACACACACACACACACACACACACATATATATATATATATATATATATATATATATATATATATATATATATATATATATTCAAATGAGAACATTTATTAATTTGAGAGCAAATGAGAATAATTATTGACCACTAATTAATCCTTATTTATTGGGTATGTAAACGTCTCACACACTCTTTCTCTCTCAGACACTCTATTACTCTCTCTCTCTCTCTCTCTCTCTCATCTTGAAGATACATATGGACCACCATCAAGATCGTATGTCGACCGCCAAAATTTTCATAACGATGTCGTAACAACTATTATATAATGTTTTTGATATACTCAGATATGATCATAACATCAATATTTGTTGTGTTATATATTAATATGTTTAATCTACGAATAATCTTATTATTCCAAAATTTCTTAGTCGGTTATAATTGTAAGAGCAATTATGAAATAAGACTAATATGAATTTGATTGGTTGACTTTCACTGGATGAAGGTAGGCAATGGGTTATAACCAAGTTTCAGAGGTACTTGTCAGAGAACTGGTACTAAACTGACCTGCATCAAGATCATCTCATGAATCGCTATCGTGAATTATACTTGATTAAAAGGTACTATCTTTATATCCTTAACACCCAAGATACATAGTGGGACTTAAGTGCAGGGAGTATTGTGCTTAGATATGGTCAAATGTTGATGCTTAACCGGGTAGTTATAAAAACCATTTTCAGGTATGGTATAAACTATGAAAGAGGATTATGTAGTCAAGATGAGATTTGTTCCTCTTATGTGTTGAGAGTTAGACATGTAAGGTGCCTTACCAAAAGTTGAACACCATATGAGATTGATTGCGATCCGTATCTCATGTTCAACATGATGTTTGTGACAAAGGGATAACTGATAAACTTACCTTATACACCAATTATAGCTGGGAGCTTTTTGGGAATTAGGTATTGATAGATTAATGGCACAAAGTTGTATGTTGATAAGGGCAGTGAAATGTTGCTAGACGTTCACCACTGTCTATATCAGTCTAATATGAATCTTGCTCAAGTGGGAGATTGAAAGATCTAGTATGCTCAAGAATCATATTAAAGTGATATTTATAATTAACATATGATACTAATGTGTCACACTAACAACTTGATATAATTGATTATTTATTAGAAACTGATTTTAATAAATACTCAATAAACTCTTATAATTAAATTGAAAATTATTTATTTCTAGGTAATAATAATTTTCATTAGCAAGTAACATTACATAACTCATATGGTATGAATTAATAAGTCATGCACAACATTTTGGATTAGATAAATTCTTTTGTATTTTACCAAAAAGTTAAAGTTTATATTTTATAAACTTTGTTTATAAAATATAAAGTTTTTGTCCTCTTTTGACTTCTTAATTTTGAAATTGAGGAAGAAGAAAGATAGGTATGGTTTGTAGCTTATTTTAATCTAGGGAACATACTTTAGAAGTATGGGATTAAAGTATTGCAAAAAGAAGACATGCCTTTTGATTATTTAAATAAAAGCATGGCTTTCATGATTGTCTAATATAAAGAAATGAAAACATGGCTAGTCTTACAAGCATGGGAGACATGCCTGTCTAAAGTGCTAAATGGTTAAGGACTTATGGATTTTTTTTCTTCATGCTATAAATACTAGCTTCCTAAGGCTTTCATTCTTGCTCTTCTTTTGGACACAAAACTGTGATTTGGAGAAAGTATGCATACTCTCTCCATTTTATTCATCATCTTGAAGATATTTCTTGCTTTTATAATCTCTTGAAGTTCATACTTTGGTTATGAACTTCAAGATTAAGAGTTAAGAGTTTTCTTACAAAACTAGAATCTTAAATCAAGTTGAGAACTTTTTGGTGTCTCAAAGGTTCCACACTCTCGATCAACTTCGAAGCCTCCCATTGGGGATTCAAATTCTTCAAGGTTGTTAAACACTTCTTCCTCTTTGGTTCTTGTTTTCTTTCCAAACTTTTCAAGAAGATCCTTGGTGGGTATAAACTTGGTTTATGTTTATTCTAGTTTTAAAGTCTTCCGATGCTAAATCTTATGTTGTTGAAACTAATTTTTGAATAATAACCCAACACTTCTTTCGTTTGACACTTTTACAGGAAATAATTTAAAGAAGGTAAGACATAAAAAGGGGGGTGGGGCCCACTTCTATTTCTTTTCCAATAAAAAACTCAATATAATTAACAATTGGAAAATAAATAGGAAAGGTAAATTTATTCATTTCACGTATGGTAGAGATTAAGCGTACAACTTTTAGCGATATAAGGCACACTTTCAGTTAATTTTTGAAAATATGGACCAAACACGCATTTTGACACTTACACCAGGGATGAATTGTTTAATTTACTCTAATTTCTAGATAAAATTGCAAAAACGGTCCATATTGTTTGTCATGTTATATGGTCAAGGTTAAAAGCTTGAAAAAGTGATAGATTTTGTGTCGAAAATTTAATGACTCTTTTGCTCTTATCATTTAACATTAACATTATCTTTAATATTTACTAAATACTTAATAAGTCGAAAATACAGAATAAATCCCAACTCACTCATTCTTATGAGGATTACACCATATGCCTCTCTCTCTCTTTCAAATGATAAAATTAGACACCATAAAAAATTTGATGCCATTTTACATTATCGCACGCCACCGTTGCTCAATCTGCTAACAAATAAGCATGAAAAGCAAACAACACTACAAGAAAACTGGCATTTATTGATACGCGTCGCGTATCATAAAAGGGTACAAATGACACGTAAATACGTGTCATTAAAGCCATTGTCATAAAGGAAGGTCGTAACCTTACGACGTGTATTTGCGTGTCGTAACCTTAAGATGTGCATTTATGACACGCATTGCATGTCATAAAGGGGTATAGATGACAGAGAATTTCTTGTTTAATCATATGTAAAAAGTTAACTTTCTTGAAACTGCTTCTGTAAGTCAATAATGCTTATTTCAAGCAATGCTAATTTTTCTTTCAAAAGCCAAGAAAAAAGATATAGATTCATTAAGGGTATTGACCGAAAATATAACAAATTTCTTACTTGAAGCTCTTCAAATGGCGTGGAATAGAAACCAGGTTGTTTCTGATGAAACCTTGACTTTTTTCTAGTGCTATTTCCATATCGGCTTCCACAAGTCTTCTTGATAAATCAATAGGAGCAAATATCCATAACAGAAGAGAAATAACATGTCAAGAGCTAGCTCTAGAGATTATATATATAAGTGCACATACAAAAAATAAGTTTAACCTTGTATGGTTGAACCTGTTGTATTAAGGTGTCTAAGCTTACAACTAAATTGGTATAAACTTGAAAATAAAAGCAAAGTCCTTTTGGGTTGTCTCATAACCAGAAATAGCTAGAAATGAAATTAGGAGAGAGACAGAGAGAGAGAGAGAAAAAAAAAGAGAGAGAAAGAGAGAGAGAGAGAGAGAGAGAGAAAGAGAAAGAGATGTTTTGTTAATATATATTATGTGATCCTGCTGGCCTCTATGTCTCGAATCAGATACCTTGGGCCTCTTGCCCGAATCCTCAACACTCACACCAGAATCTAGCTTCCTCTTCCTCTCCATCTCTAAATCAATCTCCCTCTCTCTAGCCATTGCTATCATGTCTTCCGACGTCTTGTAGTTGGATCGACTCACAAACGGTTGGATATCGCTCCTCAACATCAAGTGGTACTGGGCCTTCTTCATCTCCTCGTCTGCCACATACTGCGGAACCAAAGGTGCCCTCTCCTTGAACATAGCGATGATCTCAGTCACTATCTCGATAGTCTAACAGAGATCCTGAAACTCTCGTGCCACCTGTTGCACCTCGATCACCGGTGCAAACTCAACTCGAAACATGGTCAAAAAATCACTCCAAGTCATCGAATCAATAGCATCACCTCCCACAGCATGCCCTACCTCCTCCCACCAATCACAAGCCCTGTACTTCAGGAGACAGGATGCTAGTCTGACCTTTTCCCCCTCAGGACAATGACTGGTACGAAAGGCGTTGACAACATCTGCCAACTACCTGCGGCTTGCAATGGGGTCACTAGCCCTATGATAGTCTTGCGCTCCACAAGCTCGAAACTCCTTGAAGGTCAGAGAGTGCATCCTAATAAAATACACAATCTTAGCGCAAAAAGCACTCAATCTCTCATCAAGAAGCTCCATAATACCCTCCTTGACCGAGCCAAAAATCACAGGAGTCTGATCAAGGATACTGCACGTAATCTTAGATGAGATGAACTCCCTTTTCTGGTCGTCAATCTGCCCAGCTCCAGAATCTGAGCATGATCCCTCCCCGATACCGATAGTGGCCACTGGCCTGCCTCGTAATACCACCATACTTAAAATATACCATAAAACTATCAGAATAAGCATCAATGTATATCGGGGAAATCATAACTATACAAGCTCCCTGGCTTCATTACAGCCCTCCTTGAATCGAGTATAGATTCTCTGCTTCTAGTAGCACGAGCCCAATACTACCTTCCACATCAATCCATACTTTCCTCAAGAATTGCCTTCACTCAGCCAAGTTACTTTATAACTGTGACATCCCCATTTTCACGGCCAGAAAAGACCGAATTTGTTTATGCTTTTTTTTTTTAAAATCAGAGTTCTTCTTTAAATAAAAATGTTGCGAAATTTGTTCCCAGAAAAACACGATAAATACGTTATTAAAACATTTTCGAAGAAACGTATTTTATTCATTTCAATACATTTGGGATGTCATCGTCATTCATCTACCCATGTTATACCCAACATATTCGTATATATAAAATATGTATACAGTTTAAATCATTTAAAACATGTATAAACGTTCATCCAGCATAGACAGCAAATATTCAGATAATATGCACACATAGCACGTAGTTTATATAAAATACTTCATATCTATGTGTAAGATGAAAGGGAACTATGCACTCACCTGATAAGGTGATGACTTGGTACTCGGACAGCACTTCGTTACTGTTAAAACAATTTCCCTCGGACAAAACCTAGTATCATTACCACTAGAGTTTAGTCTAACGTTAACTGCGACTAATTAATAGTCTAGATATTATTATTATTATTATATAAGCGTTAAGAAAAACTCTTATATAACTCATAAAAATATCTCAAATACTCATTTTAATTTCCTAATAACGTTACTATATTAAAACATAAGCTATACAAAAGATACGGTAGGCATAGCTCACTTACATCGGGTTTTTTTCGCAAAACTGGGCTCCGCTGGAGCAGCGTTTCCGAGCTGAAAGGCTCCTCCTCTCGGAGCTTCCCGATGCTCCGGGACTTGCTTCTAACACCTTGGAGGTGCTAGGGAAAAACCTTGAAGGTTTGGGGGTATTTGGGAGGAAAGAAGTGGAGAGTTGTGAAGAAAATGGGAGATTTTCGCCTTTATTTATAGGCTGCCAGCGCCGAGTACGCTGAGCGTACTCAAAAATTATGCTAAGAGTAATAGTTACGCTGAGCGTACTCAAAATTATGCTGGGCGTAATGTGCCACGTGTCACCATCTGGTGGCTAGCCTTGGGGAGGAAGCAACGGCTGTGATCGCGCCACGTCACCCAAACTCGCACAACACCCTCCCGACTTAGAAAAATCATAACTTTCGCATACGAGCTCCGTTTTCGATGTTCTTTATATCCACGCGAAGGTGGGAACGTAATCTACAACTTTTGTTTAGACTCCGTCGACTAATTTTGGCTCAATTTTAAATTTTATATTATTAACAGGCCGGGACAGGATTGGTCCGTTAAATTCTCATAATTTCTTCATCCGATGTCCGTTTTCGCCCATCATTTTCTCGTTACACTACTCTTAACGAGATCTTCGATTCTCGTTTAGGTTGTGTCGGCTAAAACCGCTCGATCTAATATTCGAATTTCGGACTGTACACTGCTAATCCGAAACTTCGAAAAATCATAATTTCTTCATACGAAGTCAGATTTGGGCGTTCTTTTTATCGATGTTCTTAGTTTAACATATTCTACGACTTTCATTTATATTGCTAAGGCTAAAACTCTCTCTATCATAAATTCACTATTTACGCTTCCCGGTTCCGTCGCAAAACTTCGACGGGTCATAACTTCTTCATTATAACTCGGATTTCGGCGTTCTTTATATGTACAGAAACCTTGTAACATATTCTACAACTTGGTTAAGATTATTTATTAAATAATCTTTTGTCAAAAATTCGTTTTCGACCCCTATTGTCTCTAAATTGACTAGCCCGGATCTACAGGCGTTACAATAACCAACAAATCCCTCGCAACTAGGGCTCCAAGCACTAAATCTCATCCTAGATTTTCCTAGGGAAGACTCCACACCACTATCCACCATCAGCTGCAGAAGGAAATCATGCTAACCACCTTTAACCAACTCATGAATACGATTACATATTACAAAAAATAGATAATTCTTAGAATGAGATGTCTCTCCCTACAACTTGGACTCAAACAAGAGCTGCGCAATAGAGCTAAACCTAACCTTCTGAAATTATTTAGTTTTCATAATATGTAACTTAGCATATTCGCTTATTAACTAGTTGAGATTAGCAAGAATTCCTAAAACCACAAAGCAAGCAGCATTTGAGCATCAAATAAACAGAACAGAGCATAACCTGATCAGGCCATCCTATCATTGACTAATCAGTACTAGCATGCAGATCTATAAGCTCATACATCAAGCATACAAAGGCATCTCTCTTAGATCCATAGCCCTAATCTAGCATGCGATTCACAATTCTCAATTCATATATATATATATATATATATATATATATATATATATATATATATATATATATATATAAACATGCATGGGTATTTTGGGATTACTTACTTGATCTCGAATGATTGCACACACCACACCCTTTTCTCATTTAGAAATCCTTTTTATAAAGATGTTTCCTTTTGAAATTTTTTACCAAGTCCTTAGTTTGAGTTCATACACACCCGAGAGTGTGCCCAAACTATCAAACCACAACTTTGATACCAACTTGTAACACCCAAATCATAGCCCTAAAAATTTTGTTTTTGATAATACATAAAATAGTGATTATTCCAATAACATCTAATCATCTCAAATAAAAACCAATGTATTAATTGTCATAAAATCAGAGTAAAACATCGAGTGCGGAATCCAATGTTGTGTACAATGCAATCATCTCGAGCTCTTTCCTCTGGAACAAGAAGTACTTGAAACATAAACTGAAAACTATAAGCAAAAATCTTAGTGAGTTCCCCCCAAAATACCACATACCAATCATATAATAAGAAAATAGTAGACCCCGCCCGGCTTCGGACCCCGCTTGGCATCGGGCCCCATCCGGTATCGAGTTGAGCTCGGTAAAACGGGCCCCGCCCAACATAGAATAACACATATCAAAATAAACACATACACATGCAATAATCACAGAGATACATAGCATACAGATATATATCTGGCCCCGCCCAACATCGGGCCTTGACCCGGAAAAACATATAAACAGAGCACATGCAATAGTCACAAAGACAATTAGCATACTAACAACATAATATAAACATGGGTCGGCCTTGGTGCCTTCGACCCACTAAACCCGGTACGGAAACTCACCTCTAATGCTGAAAGATAATTGGATAAATCTCCAACCCGGAAAAAACTCTACTCAACCCCTAAACATAAAGAATCCCTTAGATACCAATCCATATTTCAAATCCCCTTAAAGGTTCAACTTGGCCAAAGTCAAAGTCAACTCTTCGAGTTGACTCAACTCGTCGAGTTATCCCACAACTCACCAAGTTTCCATGAAGCACAGAATGGTGATATTTCGATCCAACTCACCAAGTTTCCTTTTAACTCGTCAACTTCCTCCTTTTCCAATAGAATCAGGTCAATCTCAACCCAACTCGCTGAGTTCCCTTAAGAACTCATCGAGTTGTTCGATCAGCAAACCCACTTAATATATTAATCCATTATTCTTCAAACCGAAACCCTACCTTCCATATCTAGACTGATAATATGTCTAGAAGGGTAAAGTTTCCAACTTTACCCATTAAGAACCACCCCAAAGGCATTAAGCTCAAACCTTAATCCTAAAAGGCTTATCTCTTAATCCAAAACCACCATATCTTCAAGATAGGGCTTATGAACACAGATCTGGACCTTAAAGGCTAAAAGGTCACGTAAAGTATTCAACTTTACTCGCATGCATGGCCAAAAGAAGCGTAAAAGGCCCAAGCAAAGGATTAAAGGATGCATGGAGCTCTTAGGACCATAAAGTTGGCACCTTTATGCCATAACAGCTCAAGAGGAACATAGATCTAAAAAGATAGAACTTGAGAGACCTGCAACCCCACCAATCACCCAAACATGGCTAAAAGCCTCAAAACTAACCCAAAAAGGGATTCAATCAAATATTGAGCAATGTTAGAACTTTATACCAAAAAATTATCGAAAATGAAGCAAGGATTCGAGATCTAGCAGCTCCTTCTTATATCACCAAGCTTCCATTTATTTGCTCACGAACATTCAAAAGTGCCTTAGGGTTTCGAGGTTAGGGTTTAGGACAATGGAGGATGGAAATGAAGCCAACTTTTGGGATTTAAGTTGTTTAATTAGGGTGCAAAACCCTAGAATTAGGGTTTCATTTCTTCCAGCCAACTCGTCAAGTTGAGACCTCCCAAGTCGTCAAGTTGGTAACTTATGATACGCGCTACATATCATTTCAACACGAAGAGTTCGGGGCCATCAACTTGTCGAGTTTCTTTACAAAATTGAATAAATTATAAGTTTAAATACATACCAAGAATTAGGTGTTACAATAATGCTCGCCATTAATGCGTGTCATGACTATGAAATTTGACAGATAGATGTTAAAATTGATTTCCTTAATGGGAAGTTGGTTGAGGATGTTTACATGAGTCTGCTAGAGGGTTTTGTAGATGAAAAGTATCCAAATAGAGTTTGTAAGCTTGAGAAATCAATCTATGGATTGAAACAAGCTTCTCGCAGATGGAATCTTTGCTTTGACGAGAAGGTCAAAGAGTTTGGCTTCTATAGAAGTGAAGATGAATCTTGTGTTATGTTAAAGCTAGTTGGAGTATAGTAAACTTCCTGGTATTGTATCTTGATGACATACTTTTTACAAGAAACGACATTCCAACTTTGCAAGAGGTTAAGTATTGGCTTGGAAAGTGCTTCGCTATGAAGGATTTGGGAGAGGCTTCTTATATTCTAGGGATAAGGATTTTCAAAGATAGGAGTAAAAGACTAATTGGAATTAGTCAAAGTACATACTTGGACAAGTTGCTACAATGTTTTAGCATCGATAATTCCATCAAAGGAGAACCGCCTATACAGAGTAATACCAAACTGAGTAAGACACATAGCCCGAGTACTGATGCAGAGATAGTAGAAATAAGTAGACTTCCATATGCTTCTTCCATTGGATCTATCATGTATGCTATAATATGTACTTGTCTTGATGTGGCTTTTGCTTTGAGCATGGCCAGTCATTATCAGGGAAATCTAGGTATAGCTCATTGGATAAAAGTTAAGAATATTTTCAAGTATCTGCGAAGAACTAAGGACTGGGTCCTTGTGCTTGGTGTCACTGTAACATCCCCCTCTGGCACGTATCACAATATTGTCCGCTTTGGGCCACTCGGCACGAGGACTTCCCAGGGGGTCACCCATCCCGGTACTACCCCCGCCCGAGCACGCTTAACTGCAGAGTTCTTATGGGGGGGGGGGTGAAAGTGAGTTAGACCTGATCTCACATCGGCTGGGAAGGAGAACTAAGCATTCCTTATAAGGGGTGTGGATACCTTCCCTAACACAACGCGTTTTAAAGCCGTGATGGCAGCAGATCCCATAAGAACTCTGCAGTTAAGCGTGCACGGGCGGGGGTAGTACCGGGATGGGTGACCCCCTGGGAAGTCCTCGTGCCGAGTGGCCCAAAGCGGACAATATTGTGATACGTGCCAGAGGGGGGTGTTACAAATGGTATCAGAGCTAGGGCACGGGTCGATGTGTTCGACAGGGACGTCGAACCCTATAATGGGGGGTGAAAGTGGGTTAGATCTGATCCCACATCGGCTGGGAAGGAGAACTAAGCATTCCTTATAAAGGGTGTGGATACCTTCCCTATCACAACGCGTTTTAAAGCCGTGAGGGCAGCATATCCCATAAGAACTCTGCAGTTAAGCGTGCTCGGGCGAGAGTAGTACCGGGATGGGTGACCCCCTGGGAAGTCCTCGTGCCGAGTGGCCCAAAGCGGACAATATTGTGATACGTGCCAGAGGGGGGTGTTACAAATGGTATCAGAGCCAGGGCACGGGTCGATGTGTTCGACGGGGACGTCGAACCCTATAATGGGGGGGTGAAAGTGGGTTAGACCTGATCCCACATCGGCTGGGAAGGAGAACTAAGCATTCCTTATAAGGGGTGTGGATACCTTCCCTAACACAACGCGTTTTAAAGCCGTGAGGGCAGCAGATCCCATAAGAACTCTGCAGTTAAGCGTGCTCGGGCGGGGGTAGTACCGGGATGGGTGACCCCTTGGGAAGTCCTCGTGCCGAGTGGCCCAAAGCGGACACTATTGTGATACGTGCTAGAGGGGGATGTTACAAATGGTATCAGAGCTAGGGCACGGGTCGATGTGTTCGACAAGGACGTCGAACCCTATAATGGGGGGTGAAAGTGGGTTAGATCTGATCCCACATCGGCTGGGAAGGAGAACTAAGCATTCCTTATAAAGGGTGTGGATACCTTCCCTATCACAACGCGTTTTAAAGCCGTGAGGGCAGCAGATCCCATAAGAACTCTGCAGTTAAGCGTGCTCGGGCGAGAGTAGTACCGGGATGGGTGACCCCCTGGGAAGTCCTCGTGCTGAGTGACCCAAAGCGGACAATATTGTGATACGTGCCAGAGGGGGGTGTTACAAATGGTATCAGAGCCAGGGCACGGGTCGATGTGTTCGACGGGGACGTCGAACCCTATAATGGGGGGGTGAAAGTGGGCTAGACCTGATCCCACATCGGCTGGGAAGGAGAACTAAGCATTCGACTTAAACCAAACAATTGAAATCAAAGCGATCAATAGAAGTATCGCGTTCGTTGTTAAAAAAGTTGGTAGCCAGAAACGCTACATGTTAAAGTGTGATTATATCACATTAGAACACGAAGGAAGGCATAGTCTATTTTAGTATTTAACTCTAAGAGACCTAAGTCTAAACGTGCATCACATGATGATAGGTCATAATTTGAAGTCTAGCCTGAGGTAGAGAGCTGGTGCACGATCGAGTACTGCATACAGTCAATGAGTCTAAGAGATAGACTTGAAGGAATATAGAAGTTATAACTATTACCTAGGATGAAGAGATGACGTATGGAGTCATTATACGAGCCCTATTTCGTTGATGATTCCGGGACGTAATCATCCTAAGGGGGAGATAATTGTAACGCCCGCAGATCCGGGCTAGTCAATTTAGAGGCAATAGGGGTCGAAAACGACTTTTCTACAAAAAGATTATTTAGAATAAATAATCTTGACCAAGTTGTAGAATATGTCACAAGGTTTCCGTACATATAAAGAACGCCGCAATCTGAGTTATAACGAAGAAGTTATGACCCGTCGAAGTTTCGCGTCGGAACCGGCACGGCGCCGGGAAGCGTAAATAGTAAATTTATGATAGAGAGAGATTTAGCCTTAGCGCTCTAAACGAAAGTCGTAGAATATGTTAAACTAAGAACATCGATAAAAAGAACGCCCAAATCTGACTTCGTATGAAGAAGTTATGATTTTTCGAAGTTTCGGATTAGCGGTGTACAACCCGAAATTCGAATTTTAGATCGATTGATTTTTAGCCGACACAACCTAAACAAGAATCGAAGATCTCGTTATTAGTAGCGTAACGATAAAAAGACAGACGAAAATGGACATCGGATAAAGAAGTTATGAGATTTTAACGGACCAATCCTGTCCCGGCCTGTTAAAAATATAACTTTAAAAATAAAGTCAAAATTAGCCGACGGAGTCTAAACAAAAGTTGTATAGTACGTCTCCACCTACGCGTGGATATAAAGAACGTCAAAAACGGAGTTCATATGAACGAGTTACAAATTATAATAGCATATTTACGTATTAAAATAAAATATAAATCATGTATACGTACACATATATATATATATATATATATATATATATATATATATATATATATATATATATATACATATGTATATATCATTAGAAAGGTATCGACGATGCGGTCATTATAAGACTAATGTTGAGTTCTTTCGACATTAGTTTAGTACAAATATCATTAAATCCATTTAAAATAGTATTATAGAGGGGTGTTTAGTTGTTTATATAACTAAAAGGTCATTAAGTAATTATGGAGGGTAGTTTTTGAAAATTCAATTAGTATAAATAAGAGCCTTGGGCTCTCATATTTCTTGCACCATTCTCTTGATTCAAGAGTCTTTCTCTCCTTATCCCCCGAGCATTTCGGTCCCTCGTGATTCGACTTCTCTTTCTGTAGTTTAGTATAGTAAGGTGAGCGCTGAAGCGCTGCACGAATCTTTCTTAGAAAGATTCAGCAACGAAGTTCTGCCCCTGCAGAGCCCGACTCCTAGCTAAAATCCCCTTGAAAGTAAGTTATGCTTACCCTATTTTAAATATAGTTTATATTTAAAATTAGTATTGTTATTATAAATTTATAATAAATATTTGAGCTATTATTATGACTTATATAAGTGTCGTTATAATATCTTTTAACTACTCGCGGTATGGGAAATCTGGTTTAAAGGGCCGCATAGGGTTGTTGGATTTCAGAAGTGCTATACGCCAAAATGGTCCTGCCCTCCGGTGTTTTATGTCTGGCCCCTGTCTGTACATAGTAGTTGGAAAGTATTGTTTAAACGCTTATATAATAATAATAAGACTAATAATTAGTGACGCTAATATTAGACTAAAATCTAGTGGTGATAATATTAGGTTTCATCAAAGGAAATTATTTTAAAGTAAACGAAGCGCTATCCGAGTACCGAGTCACCACCTTCTCAAGTGAGTGCATAGTCCCTTTCATCTTACACATAGATATGAAGTATTTTATATAAACTACGTGCTATGTGTGCATATTATCTGAATACTTGTTGTCTATGCTGGATGAACGTTTTATACATGTTTTAAAGAATTTAAGCTGTATAAGTATTTTATATATACGAATATGTTGGGTATGAGATGGGTAGATGAATGATGAGAGATAGAAGATGATACATTGGCAGCTATAGACTTAGTGCCTATGGGACAAACACCGGTAGCTATGGACTTAGTACCTGTTAAACGTTGGTAGCTATGGATTTAGTACCTGTTGGGAATTGGTAGCTATGGACTTAGTACCTGTTGAACATTGGTAGCTATGGACTTAGTACCTATTAGATAAAGACTGGTAGCTATGGATTTAGTACCTGATGAATAGACCATAGCAGCTATGGAATTAGTGCTTTATGAACGAACATTGACAGCTATGGATTTAGTGTCAGTCCTATAACCCTGGAGGTAAGGGACTTCGGAATAAACGAATGCAGGATATATGACTCTTAGGTTAAATCCTTAAAGAGTAAAGAAGATAATGGGGATGGGTAATTGAGTTGATTGTTTGATTGAACATAGTAATTATATTATTGTGGGTTGAAAACCATATGTACTCACCAGGTTTCCCAACCTGACCCACTCAGTTTATGTATATCACAGGTGACGAAGTGAAGTGACATTACACTGAGAGATTTAAAAGAGATGTAGATCACTAGTGTAAATCATTGTAAGTTCTGTTTATGCTTATGTTTCGGTATTAACGATGACATCCCAAACATTTTAAAATGAAATAAATACGTTTCTTCGAAAATGTTTTAATAACGTATTTACCATGTTTTTCTGGGAACAAATTCCGCAACCTTTTTATAAAATGAAGTACTCTGATTTTTATAAAGCATAAACAAAAATCGGTCTTTTTTGGCCGTGGTTTTGGGGATGTCACAAATGGTATCAGAGCTAGGGCACGGGTCGATGTGTTCGACAGGGACGTCGAACCCTATAATGGGGGGTGAAAGTGGGTTAGACCTGATCCCACATCGGCTGGGAAGGAGAACTAAGCATTCCTTATAAGGGGTGTGGATACCTTCCCTAACACAACGCGTTTTAAAGCCGTGAGGGCAGCAGATCCCATAAGAACTCTGCAGTTAAGCATGCTCGGGCGGGGGTAGTACCGGGATGGGTGACCCCCTGGGAAGTCCTCGAAGTGGGTTAGACCTGATCCCACATCGGCTGGGAAGGAGAACTAAGCATTCCTTATAAGGGGTGTGGATACCTTCCCTAACACAACGCGTTTTAAAGCCGTGAGGGCAGCAGATCCCATAAGAACTCTGCAGTTAAGCGTGCTCGGGCGAGAGTAGTACCGGGATGGGTGACCCCCTGGGAAGTCCTCGTGCCGAGTGGCCCAAAGCAGACAATATTGTGATACGTGCCAGAGGGGGGTGTTACAGTCACTAATACGTTGAGAGTAACTAGGTATAGTGATGCCAGCTTTCAAACAGACAGAGACAACTTCCATTCTCAATCTGGCTAGGTGTTCATCTTAAAATGGAGGAGCGGTAACCTGGAAAAATTCCAAACAAGAGACAGTGGCTGATTTTGGTTGTAAATCAGAGTACATAGTAGTGAGCGAAGCATCAAAGGAGGCAATTTGGTTGAAAAACTTCGTTGGAGACCTTGGAGTTGTTCGAGCAACTAAGGAGCCAATGGAAATTTTATGTGATAATGAAGGAGCGGTTGCCTTAACTAAGAAACCAAGAGATCATGCTAGATCAAGACATATCAATAGAAAATACTATTTCATCAGACATAGGGTAAAACAAGGTCACCTCATCGTGAAGAGGGTATCATCATAGGAGAATCCTACAGATCCCCTTATAAAGGGTCTGAATAGGGTCAAACACATTCAACATGCTAGGAGTGTTGGTCTAAAAGATGATATTAGTTTCAGTAGTTAGATAATTAGTTGAAACTTGTAACAAAGTAAAAGTAATTGACTTTTGGTGATTAAATAATAGATAATTATTTATGAGTTTGTTTACTACATTTTTTCAATTTTTTATTATTATGTTTCATTTTTCATGTTTTACTTCCCAAATAATTCAATTATTCAAAACTCCACAGTCAGTCATACTTTTGGAAGTAAGTAGTGAATTAAAACTGTAATGAATTGAATTGTAGATTGTCTAAAGAGTTTTAGACATAGCAATGGTATTGTTGCAATGTTCATGAGTACTTTGAAATGGAGATTTAAGTATTGGATTAACCCACACTCAGAGAATTACTTCACATAATTTATCACGAGTAATTCTGAGATGATTATACCTTACAATCTTGAAATGAATATATATATTAGTTTTTGTTTACAAATAAGTTGTGCATTGATGGTACGTAAACGCATCAGTAAATTGATGTTATAAAATGTAATATTGTGCATGATTTGATGCATAGATGGTGCAAGCATATAAGTTAGAGTTTATTTGTTCCTGTTGCCTTAACAGGAAAAACAATATCATTGGGTCCCTCGGTGATTTGGTGTTGACTTATAGTGTCGGCCCGGACTAGGACTTAATGGATGTGTTCGATTAGATATTCTATGTCATTACAAATCAGAGATCGGGAAACAAAGTATTGGACAATGAGATTGATTCTATTCTATATCTCATTTCCAAATGATGTCTTGTAGAACAGAGGATTATATGATTGCTTATCTTAGGACGTGTAACTGACTGGGTCAGAGTTCGATAATGACTTTTGGAAGTTACAATTTGCTGACTAATTTAGAAGTTATACAGACAAGTATAGTTATAGACTTATCCAACTAGGAGACTATTGGATTAGGTGTCTAATCTCATAATTATAATTGGTATGAACTTGAATTGATATTAACACAGTCATTTTACTTTGCCCTCAAGCCTAGCAATTGGACATGATATTTTTGGAAAGAGAGAGAGAGATTTATTTATTTTTTGGTTAATAAATTGAAATGAATAATTTATTAATATATTATGAAGATAATGTATTAGAAATAGTAATATTTAATTGATATTTAATCAAAAGTTAATTGGAATTAATTTGCGATTAAAAGAATTAATTGAAAGTGCATGGACTGAGGTGTATGTCTCACCCCCAAACCGAGATGGCGAAAACGTTCGGGGGTGGAGGACATCATGTATAGTATAACATCAATTACATCATAGTAATCAAAGTAAACACAACCATTACATTGAATATATAATGTATTTACATCTGTTTGATACATAATTTGTATACAACAAAAGTATAAAAAAAGTATAAAAGACGCGACTCTATATGCTCTGTCTTCTCAAAAGCCTGTGGGTATACCTATCTAATGGTTCCCTGAGAATACAAGCGATTTTGAAAGTTTATCAAAATTTAAGTTAGTAAGTTCATAAGAATGTTTTTGTAATGAAAACTTGTCTTTGAATATGTGAAAATGTTTGTGTGTTTCTCAAGAAAATCCAATATTTTCTTTAGTATTGAAAAACAGTCTTAGCCCTAAGGCCCAAAATGAAAGTTTGTTACTGTGTTCTGTAGTGGTATATGAAAATGTTAGTCTATATGCCTGGTTACACCAGGTGTTTTGTATAGTGTGTTATGTATGAAAACCTTAGTTTGAAAACCTAGCTACCACCAGTAATGTATATTGTGTTCTGTATGAAAACCTTGGCTACCACCAATATGTATAGTAGTTTTATTACTTAAAATAAAACCATGTATTTGTATTCCCTGGAATCATCCAGTGTAGTGCGTAGTAGTTCTATTGATAAAATAAAAATAATGAAGAATGAAAACCCATAAACATATGTTTAGTTTATATGGTTGTTAGTTTAGTATAACCATGCTTGATATGACCTAGTGACCTCTACGACACTCTTCAGGTGTCAAAACGGTGTGATATTTGTCACTAACTGTAGCTTGAAGTTTAGGTGTGGGATTGTCAGTCCCGATTAGATCTATTCACAAATCTCACGCTCTCCCTCCAGGAGACTCTGGTTATACTATGGTAGGATTTAATTTCGCACCCTGAAGGGTACAATTGAAGTAGTGCCTCATAACCATGTATTAACTAGTTTATGTGTAGTGTTGTAGTGTTCTCTTATACTTGAAACTGTATGTATACTTGTAGAGTAAAAATAATTATACTTAAATAATTATTTAGTGTTGTACTCTTGTGTTTAGAAAATAGTATTGTATCTCATAAACTACATTTGTCATAAGTTATATGTTTGTTAATGTATAAGCTCTGGAATTGATAAAGCCGTGTGTTGAATCCCATACTATACCTATTATAGTTTGCATGTATGTTATGTATTTAATACACGTATTATCCTGAAAACTTTCCAATTATGGTTGTAAGTTGAAATTTTCCCTTATGCTCAGCATGTTACACAAGGGATAAAATATCTAAATATTTTATAAAGCGTAATGATCTCTTGGTTATATCAATTGCATAAGTTTTAATTCTGTTAAAATCCTTTGTATAAGAACACAAAAAATCTTTGTGTTTAGCTTGTATCCCCCCTAAAACCGTTAAAAATAGTAAAAGCGTAGGGGTATGAACTCACAGTTGATTACGTGCACGTGATCGACAATAAAGCCAGAAAGATGACCCTCGAGTTGGAGTATGCGGAATTTAAGGTATCCTAATGATAATTAAACACATAATTGTATTTTAATTAGCGAAACCATTAATTAAAGTGGTAGAAAACACTTGTTTTTGGGTTAGGAATGTTACCAAGACTTGTTTAAAGTGGAAAAGAGGTTTTTCAGCGAAGGTTCTCGGCTCAAGGCTGCTTTCGGTTGGGATCCAGGGTTTACGGCCATGAACTGGGTTTGCAGCCCTTGAAGATATGAAGGCTATTCTTGGTGTTCTTAAGGAAAAACTTGAAGATTTAAAGGTTTGTTCTTAAAGATATGAATGTTCTTAGGAGGTTCTTGGGAGCAACTTGAGAGTGTTTTCGGGTGAAAAAGGTGAGAAATGAAAAATCTCTTCGGGAAAATCCTTTATACCAGTTGGGTTTGCGGCTGCAAATGGGTTCTTGGCTGTAAACGGTTTTACAGCCCAAGGGGTTTACGGCCGTAAACGTGTGGCTGGACGAGTTTGTTGATTTTTCGAGGGAAATCTTGATTTTTCGAGTGTTTTTGGTTCAGAAAACTTATATAACCTCTATTTATATATTTTAGATTATTTTCCAACCCATAAGAACTTAATGGAACAAATAAAATTCGAAATTTTATTTAATGAAAATTGGCTTTTGTTGAATAGAAAGTATCGGGTTGTCACATCATCCCCCCATTAGAGGGAATTTCGTCCTGAAATTCTTTCTAAAATGAATACAATTATGGACTAGGGAAAGAGCTGCGGATACTTCTGTTGCATCTGGCATTCTCGCTCCCAAGTGAATTCGGGTCCCCTCTTGGCATTCCAGCGAACCTTCACTATCGGGATGCGACTTTGCTTCCTTCATTTGACTTCCCTATCCATGATTTCGACTGGCTCTTCCACGAAGTTAAGACTCTTGTTGATCTTGATTTCATCGAGTGGAATCACTAGAGTCTCATCAGATAAACACTTCTTAAGATTTGACACATGGAAGACGGGATGAATGTTGCTAAGCTCTTGGGGTAACCAAAGTTTGTAAGCTACGAGACCGATTCTTGTGAGGATCTCGAATGGTCCAATGTATCTTGGATTCAGCTTTTCAAAGTGTATCATGCCCTTCCAGGGTGAGACCTTCAACAGAACGCGGTCACCAACCTGAAACTCCAAGGGTTTACATCTTTTGTCGGTGTAGCTCTTTTGTTTATCCCTAGAGGCTTTTAGCCGTTCTCGTATTTATATGATCTTTTCGGTGGTTTCTCGGATAATTTCTGGGCCAGTGAGAGTACTATTAGGGACTTGACCTCTAGCTAGCTTCGTGTCACCCACCTCAGCCCAGCACAGAGGGGATCTTCACTTACGACCATAGAGAGCTTCGAATGAGGCAGCCTTTATGCTAGTGTGATAGTTGTTGTTATATGAGAATTTGACTAGTGGAAAATGGGTATCCCATGACGTGCCAAAGTCAATAACGCATGCTCTCATCATGTCTTCAAGGGTTTGAATGGTTCTCTCATTATGGCCGTCAGTTTGAGAATGATATGCTATACTCATGTCCAACTTAGTTCCATGAGCCTTCTGGAGTGACTATTAAAATCGTGAGGTGAATTTGTTATCTCTGTCCGAGATAATGGATACGGGAACCCGGTGTAGCCGTACTATCTCTTGGATATAGGTTCTAGTCAGTCTCTCCATTTTGTATGTGTGGCAGGAAGTGGGCGGACTTGGTCAGTCTGTCAACAATTAGCCAAATAGTATCATGGCCACTCGGGGTTTTAGGCAACTTGGTGTTGAAGTCCATTGTAATTCTTTCCCACTTCCACTCAGGTATTTATGGATGTTGAAGTAAACCTGAGGGATTTTGATATTCCATATTAACCTTGGCGCAAGTTAGGCACTTGCCGACGAAGGTAGCAACTTCTGCATTCATGTTTAGCCACAAATAGAGCTTTTTAAGGTCCAGATACATCTTATCTGAACCTGGGTGAACAGAGTATCGAGTTCTGTGAGCTTTGTTCATGAAAATCTCCCTGTAACCACCGAACTTTGGGATCTAGATTTGGTTCATGAAGTAGTATACTCTGTCTCCCTTGATCTCTAAGTTCTTCTTGTTGGATTAGTGTCTAAGTCCATAACTATATTTTCTATGTACTTGACCTGGTTGTAGCATGGTCCTTTTAGGTTGCCTTCACCAAGGCAACTTGACTGGATGGATAATAGAGAAAGAGGTTATTATGGTTTATTAATGTATTATATGAATAATATATTAAATGAGAAATCATATTTGTTTAATTAATATTGGTCAAGAATTAATTAAGATGTAATTTTGTGAACAAAAGAGATTAATTAAACTAAGGGGGCTGGAATTGCAATTATAAGATAAATGCATTGTGGGCTAAGGAAACCCTAAAGATAGGGAGTGGATGAAATCCTTATGGATAGCCTATAAGATTTCGTCCAAGGAGGGTTTCTCGATGATTCTCATGGGCTTCTTAGAGCCTAAGCAACTAGATGAGATCTTGGACTAAAACCCTAATTCCTCGCCTACCACAACCCTAAGAAGAGTTCAAGAGCCGAAAATCAACTCTCCCCTCTCTCTCTTGCCTTCTCCAATTGTTTTGGTGTTTGTGATCTATTAGAGGCACACCGTTTGAGGTGCTAAGGTTCTCAAAGGCTCAAGGTCTTCAAGAAACAATCAATGGTAACATTCTAACTAGTTTATTAGAGATGATTTTGATTTTTTGATATGCTAGATTAGGGTTTTGCAAGTCTTGGACAATTTTTCATGTGCAATTAGAAAAACTAGATCCAAGCATTAGGGTTTGCATGAACACCATAGGAATGTTGTTTTGCTTAAAACTCATCAGTGGTATTAGAGCCTAGGATGTTTATTCTAATGTATTTGATGCAAAGTTTATTGTTCAAAGCTGTAAAATTCGTTTTTCTGTTTTTGACCAGACTCACGACGTGACCAGAGAAGGTCACGATAGGTTGTAAACCTCAAGTCGTGTGCTAGTGATGATCGATAAGGTTTATTCTTGATTTGTTCTTGAAACTTTTCAAGACCATTAAGACTCCCACTGACTTCTTGACATATAAGATTCTCTTGTCAAGAAACATTTCTTGACAAATATTCAAGAGTTAGTGAAGCATTTATCAAGACAAAACACTTCACACAATTGGTCCTAGTTGGTCTCTGTCTTATCCAAGACAGCACAACTTACCAATTTCAAATGTGCAAGAATAAGAAAACTTTTCCAAATTCCACATTTGATGAGTGTTATAAACCTACTTAAGACTTTTCACTCAATGTCACAATCTTGACTTTAAGACTTGATATTGGAACAAAGTATGATTGGCTTCTTGATTTAACCATTTCTACAATACTTGATTCCTCTTCTTAGACATGCAGTTGCACTAAGACTCACTTAGAGGATCTATTGAGACATGGTTCTTAATCTTATCATAAAACACAATAAAAGGTACTCTCCCTTCTTCCTAGAAAAGAGAAACTTTTATCTTTCTGCCTACTTGATTCTTCTTTATTCGTTCTACTATTCATTGAAACTTTTTCAATCAACTCAGAATTATACTTAATCTTATAAGTATAATCATATTTACTAAGCTTTAGTAAATCATGACGAATATCTTTGTCACTCTTGTGGTGGACTTGATCAACACACAACCTTGTGTACTTGATCTCCTTGTCCTTTAATTGACACTTTGCCAAAGAATTAGTCTAAGTTTCCCAAATGTGAAAGTTTTCCATTCATCATACAATACACATTGCATGATTCCAAGTTTCTGTCCAATTGAAACTTGGGCGATGAGAAAGTCTCCCTATTTGGTACACTTTTGACATTTCCATAATTAAGAATCAAATCCATTTTGCTAATAATAGAAGTACATGAACATCAATTTTTCATATATTTTATTGTAAGGATAAATAAATAAGACAAAATCAAAATTTATTTTATTGCGGAAAAAATTTGTCCTTACAATGTAATTCAATTGAAAAACTATGTTATTACATATTTCTTAACAATCTATTCTAACTCCAAGTAGTAGCTTAAGAATCCATTCTTCAAGTAATGCGATCGACATCCATTTCTTCATGATTAGATCCAGCTCACTTCTTTTCTCAAGCTTCCTCTCTTTTCCTCGATCCTTCAAAACATCAAAATGTAATCTTATCACATCATGTATTAAGAATCTAGAATAGGAACTTAAAAGAGTTAGTTAATGGATTTTACCTGAAGCAGAGCCATACGTCTTGACTCTCCCATCTCTTAGATCTCTCAGGTAATTAGGGCAGCTTCGTCTCTAATGCCCCTTCTCTTGGCAATAAAAGCAAATAGACTCCTTTGGCACAACACATCGGACAATCACAGACTTAGTTCTTTCTGGACTTCCAATGTTGCCAGTGTCCATTGAAGTTTGGGAGTTTGATTCACTAGACAAATTTGCTTGACCAGCACGCCAAATCATTGCTGATTCAGCAGCTATAAGCAAATAGGTGAGATCAATTAGGGTCACGTCGTGGTCCATCATATAGTACTCTCTAACGAACTCACTATATGATTCAGGAAGTGACTCACTTGAAATCTCGACACCCAACATGTTTAACCTATCAATGTATGACTTCATCTCTAAGACGTGCGCACACACAGGTTTCCCATCTTCGTGTTTACTTGCCAAAAGGGCTTGAGTGAGCTTGAACTTTTAAAGCCTTTGAACTTGTGGGTCAGGGAGAATAATTGGAGGAGGTGGAGGAAGTGAAGCATGACTCTCATTTCCTTGATCGTATCTCGGAACGTCATCTTCATTTGGAAAGCTTGTTCCAAAGGATTTGGGAAGACCATTGTAAGATTCAGACATCTACAAAACGGGAGAAAATTCAAGTTGAGTTGATTAGAATTCTTGATGCAACACCCAAATGAAACATCAAGCTAGGATCCAACACAATACTCTACAACCTAGAAGAGGGATGCCGTAATCTAGTTGCAGAATGTCTGAAGGTAGGTAAATGACGATTTACCAATTTCCACCATGAAAAACGAAAAAGAAGTTTAAGTTTTAAATGAATTGAAACTCCTAGATCTTTTGAGATTCATTGAACTTTTCAATGGCATGTTTAATCGCGATTATGCCCTACTATTTGTGACTGGGATGCCGAGGATCACAAACAAGGTGTAAATAACCATACGAATCACATGGTGCACCCAATGTTACTATCACCTAATCAATATGCCGGTTAGCCACACACGCTCCATTGATCTATGACAAACATCGAGTCACCCTTCGCTACCAATGTCATCCCCAAATTAGTGTGCCGGTTAACCACGCACGCTCCACTAACGTTTGACAAGGGTACGAAGTGTAATTCCATGGGTTAGCATACAATTTCACATTTTGCCTAAAGTAACTATGATTTGGGAATTTGAAAAAGCATTTAGTTACTTTGTACTTCATTATACTTATAATGGAAGGTTTCTGTCCTATCCTACCCGTTCGGCTAACGACCCTCCACTAGTCAAGAGTGCGGTGGGTAAGAGTGGATACCCATTCACTCGCCATTTTATAGGCAATTTCCTTAAACACCCCTTATAGACTAGTTTCGTGAATGAGGCCTACTAACGGTAAGACTGACTTTTTAGTTATACATATATAATATTAAACTTTTAATGTTATATATAGTATAAGGGTGTATTTTACACTTTTAAAATACTAGGTGGTTTAAATTATACTTTTAACTAACCAAAATCATTATGGATTTATCAAATCTCTTTTAATTATACACTTAATTAATTTAATAAAACCATAAGGGTTTAATTTGAACTTTTTCAAAATCAGGGTTTTGGAATTTAGACTTTCAAAATTAACTTTTAATCAACAATTTAAATTCCAAAACTTGAGGGCAAGTTTTGAAACTCTTCAAAACAATTAGGTTTTAATCTCACTTAAAATTTTCGAATTTAAGACATTTAAATTAAATTTTAAATATTAAAACTCTTGATTCAATAATTACCATAAATTAAACAATTAATTTAAATTATTAAATCACAAGGGATTATCTAGATCATGAGGATAATTACCAATTATACATCTAAGATATCCTAATCCCTTGAATCCCTCTCTAAATCTAGAAAATAAGGGATGGGATAATTCAAGATCTTTAATTACCATATTTAACAATTAAAAGATAATTACAAGATATGGGATTATCCAAATCCCTAAAATTTAGGATCTAACCATGGGGAAGGAGGTAATTTCGAAATCCAAGGGTTGGATAACCCTAGATTTCAAAATCTTGGAGGCTAAGGAAAGGATTTGGGAAACCCTAGCAAAAATCGCCATCTAGGGTTTTGCAACCCTAATTCGAAAATTACCTAGCCTTTAGGGTTTATTAGCCATAAACCCTAATATGTCAAGTTCACAAATTTGAATAAAAGCTAATTGAAAACAAAAACCAATGGCTCTGATACCACTGATGGGTTTTATACAAACAATCCTATGTGTGCATGCAACCCTAGTATTGGATCTATGTTTTCACTATTAGTTATACAACTTTATGAACACAAAAAGAAACCTGGCATGCTACTATAATTTTCGAAATTCATATATAAAACTAGAATACATACCTTTTGTTGTTATATAGCAATAACAACTAGTTCCTTGAATTTCCTTAGCTCTTGAAAGCAAGTACCACAAGTGTGGTACCTCTAATGGAGTCACAAACACCATATGCAACTTGGATGAAGAGGAGAAGTAAAGGAGGCACCAAAAACGGCTGGAAACCCTAATGGAAGTGTTGTGTACGTTTTTGGGGCCTAAGGGGTCCTTTATATACTAGTGTGGGCTTCTAGGGTTTCAGTCAAAACCCTAATGGACAGCTTAAACTCTAAGCAGCCCATGGAACCTTCTGGACAAGGCTATGGACGAAAATATGATGGGCTTCCATCATAATTTCGTTCACCCCTTATTCTTATAGCATTCCTTAGCCCAATAACTCAATTATCCAATAATTGCAGTCCAGTCCCCTATATTTAATTAATCTCTTTTAGCCACAAAATTAATTCTTAATTAATTCTTGACTAATATTAATTAAACAATATGATTTCTCCTTTGATATATTATTCTCATAATATATTAATAAATCATATTTAAACCTTAATCTCCTTAAATCATCCTACATATTGCTATGGTGAAGGCAACCCAAAAGGACCATGCTCATAATCGGGTCAAGTACATACCAAAATAGTTATGGACTTAGACACTAATCCAACATACCGTTAGCTGACCTCATTCACGAAACCGATCTATAAGGGGGTATAAGGTTGTTGCCTATAAAATGGCAGTTTAATGGGTGTCCACGCTCACCCACCGCTTCCTTGATTGGTGGAGGTCGTTAGCCGAACGGGTATAATAGAGCAACTAATTCCTCATTAAAAGTATAATGGATAATAAAGTAACTAAATGTTTTTATAAAATTCTCAATCTTAGTTACTATAGGAAAAATGTGAAGATGATGCTATTCCATGAAATTACACTTTATACCCTTGTCAAGACGTTAGTGGAGTGTGTGTGGTTAACCGGCACACTAATTTGGGTATAGCAAAGGTGGCAAAGGTGGATTCGATGTTTGTCATAGATCAATGGAGTGTGTGTAGCTAACCAGCACATTGATTAGGTGACTGTAACATTGAGGGCACCAAGTACATTTGCATGGTTATTCACACCTTATTTGGGATCCTCAGTATCCCAGTCACAAACTTGAAGGGCATATCAAGATTTAAACATGCCATTGAAAAGTTCAATAAATCTCAAAAGATCTAGGAGTTTTCAATACATTTAAAACTTAATTCTTTTTCATTTTTCATGGGTGAAATTAGTGAATCGTTATTCACTTACCTTCAAATTATTTGTTGTTTAGATTACGACATCCCTCTTCTAAATTATAGATAATGTTGTTGGATCCTAACCCTAATTTCTCTTTTGGGTGTTTAATTGGGGATTCTTATCTAATCAAACTTTATCTCTTTTCTTTTTGAGATGCCTACCTCGAACAACAACGCTTCCGGCTCGAACTCTTCCGGCTCATTCTCACGCATGAATTTGTGTGGGAGGGTGATTTTCGATGGGACCAATTTGAATGATTGGATCTGCAACATTCGAATGGTTACCCGCCAGGAGGACAAGGAGTATGTCCTTGATAATGATCTGAAAGAAGTAGATGTCAACACTGCTACTCCCGAGGAGATTGCTGCCTTTGAGGCACATGATAGTGATGCTACGAAAGTCCATTGCATCATGCTCACGACCATGACTGCAGAACTCCAAAAGTCCTATGAGGACTTTTATCCCTATGAGATGCATCAGGATTTACTAGACAGGTACCACCAAAGTGCCAGGTAGGAGAGGTACAAGATCATCACTTCGATGATCACTACCAAGATGAAGGACGAAGAGTCTGTCACGGCTCACCTGCAGAAGATGCAGACACATGTCGACTGGCTACTGAACTTAAATGTTAACTTCAATGAGGAGCTGGCGATCGATATCATTCTTCATTCCTTACCTCCTTGTTACAACCAATTCCGCATGACCTACTACATGAACAAGAAGGAGGTCACTTTGAGCAAGCTTCAAGGCTTATTGAGGACTGCTAAGAGCAACCTCAAGGACAAATCTGTTGCATCAACTCCTGCTGCCGCCGCCCTTATCTTGGATATTGGGAAATAGAAGGGTAAGAGGAGGAAGGCTCCTTCCATGAGCAACCATAAGGGAAAGTCCCATGATGGTACCTCTTCTAGTGGAACCAAGGTTGGTCCTGCTGCACCCTCCACGAACCCAAAGGATGCATAGTGCTACCATTGCCATGACAAATGGAATTGGAAACGAAGTTACCTAAAATATCTACAAGATATCAAGGATGGGAAGATCAAGTCGTCCTTCACAGGTATTTATACCATTTGTAACGCCCGTAGACCCGGGCTAGTCAATTTAGAGATGATAAACATCAAAAATGACTTTTTGATGGAAGATTATTTATAAGGATTAATCTTAACTAAGTTATAGTATATGTTACAATGATTTCGTACATATAAACAACGCCAAAATCTGAGTTATAACGAAGAAGTTATGACCTGCCGAAGTTTCGCGACAGAACCGGCACGATACAGCGCGACGTAAAAAGTGAATTTACGATAGAGCGATATTTAGCCTTACTGATCTAAACAAATTTTGTAGATTTCGTTAAACCGAGAACATGCATAAAATGAACGCCCAAATCTGACTTCATATGAGGAAGTTATGATTTTTCGAAGTTTCGGCTTAGCAGTGTACAACCCGAAATTCGAATATAAGATCGAGCGATATTTTTCCGAAACAATCTAAACAAGAATTGAAGATCTCGTTAATAGTAGTCCAACGGTGAAAAGACAGACGAAAACGGACGACAGATGAAGAAGTTATGAGTTTATAACGGAGTTTTCCTGTCCCGACCTACTAAAAATAATATAAAAATAATATAATAAAAATAAATTCAAAATTAGCCGACATAGTTTAAATTAAAGTTGTAGATCTTGTTTTTTTACCTACGTGTCGATATAAAGAACGTCGAAAACGGAGCTCGTATTTGAAAGTTATAAATTTCTGAAGTTCGGGGCGTGAACCCCAAGGTTGTGTCAGAGCTCACGAGGTGAGAAACATAACCCCATTATTGATGTCGGGTCATCCGTTGCACAAGATCTTCCGAGATTACATATCTGGACAAAGGATCATCCACCAAACCAAGTCATTCGAAATCTCAACGCTGGTTTTCAAAACTCGTTCTGCTACTAACATCCAAAACAAATGTTATTTCTCAGCATTTATCTCAATGGTTGAACTAAAATCCATCAACGAAGCATTAGAACATGCTAACTATAGAATTTTACTTCTTTTATCGGTATACATTTTACAAAGGTTTATCAAACTTTCCTTGCCTTTTTAGGTATTAACGAAGGAAGGAGTCCATGTAACAAATGAGTTGATTTATTTCTTCCACTTTGTTAAGTTTCATATTCGTGATTATAATCTAAATTACATTTTTATTTTTTTTGGAAGTAGCTGTTAAAAATGGTATGGATTAGTTAGATTTGTTAATGATGAAAAAGATACAACGGTTTTGATGGTTAGTCTTGAAAAAAATAATTTCATGTGGGGGATTTATTTACAAATTGACCATTTTTTAATTTGGGATTTGAAGAAAATACAAAGCTACCAATCTGTTTAAGTGATGGTCATATCATTGCTACTGTATATAAAAACTCATGTTGCTATATGCCCATTAAATCCTACCATTCATTCATGATTATGTGCAATTGAACAATAGAAACATTCATATTATTCTCACCAAATCACGAAAAAAATAATTCTACTTCTAGTAAAACTTACTCATATTTACATGTCATTTAAACCAAATCATTTTAAATTAGGTATGTAATCCCTTATAATTTGGAAAACGTATATGTTGGTGCTACTTTTTGGGATAAATTTGTTAAATTTATAAACTTACCGACTTCATCCCTTAAAATCAGTATTGTCATACCATTTAGGACATTTGAGATGCATGAAGGTAAATTAGTAATGATCTTGATGACAAGTTTATCTATTGGTTATATTTCTCTTTTTAATGTTATCTGGAATTGGCTTATCGTGAGTCTAACTGAATGTAGTAAAAAAATTATGTTGCTATTATCACTATTTGCAATATTTGTAACTGATTGTATCATATTTTTGTGAAATACAGAAAAAGCATCAGGTGCCACACAATTTTAGGAAGTTATTAAGTTCAAGGCTAAGAAGGCTTCTTGACACATGGGGTCTTCCATTTTTTGGTTATAAATGCAGTAAATAACATTGTACTTTGAATTTATAGTTTTTTTTTCCTTTTTTTAAAAAAAAAATGGTTTGTTTCTTTTTTTTTTTTCAAAAAAGAAACACCAACTAGCAATGTACTTTGAGTTTTATGTTGTCACTTGAGGGGCAAAGTTTTGATTGGTCCTTCCATAGTTGTTGGTATATGAGGGATATTCATATAATTTTACGTCTTATGATCTTATTTAAAATGACATTTTATTTTCTTTGAGTCTATTTCATTTTTTTAATTAAAATTACATTGTTTGTTTTTACTATGTAATTCACATTCAACCTATGAAAAACATGATCACCTACACTAGTTGATTATTTCGTTGTTATAAGCTTTATTTTGTACCTTCTAATTTTTCTTATTTTAGAACACTTCTAATAATAGATTATTAACCTCTAAAACAACACAAAAGGTACATATATAAATACAATTGTACACAAATGTGACTATTCAAGAAAACATTTGCACTAAAAATGGTGTATTGGATTGCAACTTGCAAGCACCACCTTGAGTGTATACGTAATGTTAAAGAAACCAATCCCAAGCTCCAGTTTCTCAAGGTTGGCTATAAGATTTAGACCTAATTATGATTTTATGAATCCAAAACTTATAAATGCTAATAGGATCCACATCTATTAATTGTTGGTTAGGCATGTGTAGTACTATTTCATGACATTGTTGATTAGGCTTATGTGCCATATAAGTACTATTGCTTACACTTTCTTTGAACATCCTCTATATATAGTTCTATTTCATCCAACTCCTGCTAGTTGTGCATAATACCCCCCATATATAGTAAATCTGGAAGAAAAACAACATACAAAGTGCACGAGCCTTGAGCCTTCATATTATAAACTTCATCGAACCCGTTTCAAACAAAAAATTTGTATGTAAGCAGCACGATGGAGGGTTGAACCTTACGTGGGTCTAGCATCATTAGTATTGATTGTAGTTTCTTTGAGCATCATCAATAGTTTTATTCTGCCTCACTCGGGCTGGATAACATCACCGGGGTAAATCTAAAAAGAACACAAAAAATGCACTATGCTTTATGTTAAGTTTTACTTTAAATTGTTTGGGATCCAAATGGATCTTGACCCGACCCGACCCGACCCGACCTGGCATGACAAACTGAAAAATGCGCTAAGGTTTATGTTAAGTCTGATTTTCAATATCATCAATAGTATCTTGATTTTAGTATGACGTGTGACTTATATAGATGGAAAGCTCTTAATGGGGCTCCACTCGTGATGCCAATTTTTCTGTTTTGGCCTTAGATTTCAAGATTCTCCAATTTATGCTCATTTCCCGTTTTAATTTATTTTTTTCTATAGTTGTAAAATCTCATGCTTTCCTTTATTTCCGAAAATCACATTACCGAAAAACAATTTTCATTTCTCATTTTTCGTTTTCAGTTTTCATTTTCAGTTTACAGTTAAAAAAACCATACCTGGGTTCGTTTATCTTCGTTGAAGCTAAGATTTCGAATCTTGATCTCGCCTCTATTTGTAGTCATTTCATCTAATATTTCAGCATGACACACCGTCACTTCATCTTCATCGTTCTTGCTATCAACACCATCGATTTCCTGATTATATATTCATGTATCTTCTCATGAATTTATAAAATAAGAAAAAACGATACGCTAAGTGAGAAACATCATATGAGCAAACGTACCCTAAGACTAAAGCTGGTATGTCGTGATGGACCACCCACAGTTTCTTCATACTCGGCTGCATCCAGTTCACTCAAATGATAAGGGTGAAACAGCTTTGGTAGAATGTGTTGTCGTATGGTTATCAGAAGGAAGAATGGAACAGGGAAAAGAATCCCCGCAATAGGTATCCATGTTACACCGAAACACGTAAGGAAATACACAATCTGGAAGATCGTGAACATGACAATGGTTCTATATGGCACAGATTCAACAAAAGAAGCATGAACCCTTTCAAGAACCCTGACAAATTTTGATAACATTGATATAAGTAATAAGGATGACTTGGAATGCAAGAATGAAATGTTAATTGTTAACTCACTTGTATCTTCGACTATGGGGAACGAAAATAAGCAAGATTCTTTCCCAGAATTGGTTTCCAGGAAGACTGTCGATGGCCATGTAAGCAAAATATCCCCATAAAACCGATGTGGGTATCAATTTTATTAAGGGCATGGCACATATAGACACTGCTAAGAGAATCGACTGTAGAAAGTTGCTGACCCTTTGCTCATTGACACGAACAGGTAAGTAGGCATCGATGTGTTTCTCAGGATCAAATTTCTCCTTCATGTTTTTTCCTTCGATTTCTACATTCATGACTGCTTCCTGCAAGTCTCGTAGTTCTTTAACTATTACATTTGTCTGCAATGAAACAAAACCAATTGAAAAGATTCAAGGAGATCGAAATTGAAGATAATGCTTGTACGAATAATAGATGGAAATTTTACAATTGGGGAGTTGTCGATTTCTATGAACACGTTTTGCATCTTGTTGTACATTTCAGAATTACTAGCTTTCTGTTTTATGCTTTCATTGGCACTCTCCACCATCTTCTTTTTGATAAACTAGAAGTAAACCATTTAAAATCCATTAGTGAATGCAGAAATCAAATGTTAAGGAATAATTTTCCCCCTTAGATGATCACTTACCTGTCTTTTAAGAACTGCTAGGCTTTTAGAGTGCATGGGGGACTGAGGCAAGACACCATTTGACGGGGGTAGTCCAATTAATCCACAAAGCAATGTCTAGGAAAAAAGATTAAATAATACAAGAAGTTAAAGTTTGAGGGCTAACAAGGGTAAGGGGTTGTTCCTTTTTTACCTTAATGAGCTTAACGGGTTAAGCACTTAATCATGACTGTTTCTTTTATACTTAATATGGACAGAATGACTTAATGGATTAAGGCATTAAGCATAAATTACTTGGCTTAATGAATTAAGATGCTAATCATTTACCTATTTTTCTTTCTTTGTTTTCCCTCCCAACTTATCTCACGTCCATGAATATTGTGAATGACTGAAATCTAACTTTTGGTATGTAAAGGCAAAATGATCATTTAGTTTCATTAAGACGGTTTATTTAGTCTAGAAAAAGAAACTTAATGGGAATTAAAAGAAAAAAAAAAAAAAAAACAGCCCCTAAATCAAGATCCATAATAACAATAAATAATTGCTAGGTACCATAAATCCAAGTAGGAAAACGTCATAATGATAAGCTGATGGATTCTTGAGACTGAATTCTTTTTGTTGAGCCAATTGTGAAGCAACACTATGATCAAAGAAATAAAGCCCGGCTATCATAACAGCCGGGATGAAGGCAGCCAAGATATAAACCGGAGGAACCTTGCCCATGTCCTACAAGTCATTATAAGAAACTAAATATTATGCTGCAAAAAAATCCACCAAATTAAACAGAAATTTGCAAAGATGTACCTTGATTACAGTCCAATGGTATAAAGATTCAGAATCCCATAAGAGTGGGCTTAAGAGCCTTCTTGGAACACCAGATGGAATTTTGCTTGGTACACAGAAAGAGAGTGCTGTCCACACTACAACCATCAATGGAACCCCATAGTCTGCTATGAAGCTTCTAACACACCCTGTATTGAGTATTAACAACAATAACTAACCACATGTTAAGATGATATAGAAAATAGCTAAGCCACCAGGATGCAATAAACTTGATATACCTGCTCCATACATCCAGGATCTTGCTCTCCTACTTCTTAATGCAGTGTATAGAAGTCCAAACGAAAATATAATACCAAGCAAGCCATTAGTGTAAAGCCACTGAAATTGATCTTTGAGTAAATTTGGTTCATCAGATTTGGGAGTTTTGAACTCGCTCACCAGTCCCTAGTCAACAAAACCAGAATTAGTCTAAAGTCTAAACAAACTTGAAATATTTTCTCAAATTATCATCATCGGAACCTTTTTTTTTTCTACATGGCTAAATACCTTGATGGCCTCTTGAATGAAAAGTACAGAAATTAACATCCCAAATGTTTCCCCTGCAATCCTCGTGAATCTAGTGATAATAGCACAAGCGTTGAAAATCGCCAAAAGAAACAAGAGTAGAGCTGTCCATGTGCATACCCTACAAAAGTTGTATATACATTAATTGGTATCAACATATTCAAAATTGGAAGATGAAAGAATTTGTGAATATTACCATCCTGCCCAAGCTAAGAATAGTTGTTGACCCAAATCTTGCCTTCCTTTAGCAAAATTATACAAGTATGTATACATTATGATTGTAGGTTCTGCAACTCCAAGTATAAGAAGAGGTTGACCACCAAGAATAGAGTGTATGATGCCACATATAGCAGTAGAAGCCAAAGTCTCCACAGTGCTCAAGCTTCCATCTAGATATTATATATATGTAAAAAAAAAAATGATACTTTTGTTGATATACAAAAACATAAATGTTTTTATACATGGAGAGTTAAAAGATGGTTAAGAAAGTGTCGTGCCTGTATCTCTGCTAAGTTGCTCTCCAAAAGCAATGACGGGAAGTGCAGAAGCAAAGAAAATGTAAGCTGTTGGAGCTAATATCCTACAATGTCATTGAAAGTTCAGAATCGATTAAAAGGGTAGTATAATTTTCTATATGTTGATGGAAAATTAAGATTAAAAGATAGTAAGTGTATTGAAATGAACATTTAGATCAGTTAAGTATATATAACTTACCCAATTCCGGACTTAATACCATCAATCCAATCTTGTTTGTAACACGATGCTCTTCCTCTAATGTCCCTTGCTATCCCTCTGAATGGAGATTTCATGTTCTCCATTCCTGATATCATTGAAAAACAATCCCATCAGTTTTTACTTTCAGTAAAACTATATATAAATAATAAAATAAAAAAAGAAGATATTGTTTTATCATCAGATTTCATGTTCACCATTCCTAATATCATCCATAATATAAACAGTAGGAGCAATGAGTTTAGAAGTTGGAAAATTTCAAGGCAGAAAGCTCCTTCTTAAAGCGTCCGCCATGCGCGGATAGGTCAGGATCCAGTGCGCACAGCTTCACATTGTTACCGTCTACAACTGGTCCCAGCCAATAGTTAACAGCCATTTCTTTGACGACGTGCGAAGTGGAAACTTTCAAACCCTTTCGCCAATAACTTATAAATTTTGTAAACAAGAGACATACATTTCAATTTAAATATTATGTAACAAATTAATCAACTCTAGTGATACAAGCAAATTTTGGGCCCTGTGCAAATAAAAAAATGAGGCTTCATTGGGCCGGGCCTGTATACCTAGAAAATTAAACAATTTTTAATCAACTAATTTTCTATGTAACAAGTTAATCGATTATTAAGGTGCTGTTTGTTTTTTCTGAGGTAAAATGTCTGCAGTCTGCGGACCACATCTGTAAACCTCTGCAGTAGAACAGGTGGACCAAACGTCTGCAGTCTGAAAAAAGAAGACTGTTTGTTTTTTTAACATCTGCGAGCTATTAAAATAAACTGAAATCTAAATAAACTGATTTTTTAAAACTTCAAAGCGAATTTTTTATATATTTTTATGACTTTATTATAAATATATAACGAATCTAGATCAACTTTTATGTATTATTATATAAAAAATAAAAATAAAAATGGTATTAATTCATATACATATTTGATAAAAACCAACAACTTTGATTGCAAAGTTATAACTAAACATTATAATTAGTGATCAAAGAATTTGATACATAAATAGATGGAAATAAACTTCGATTTTTTCAAATAAATCTATTAAAAACGTACGATAAATATTTTCTCGAGAAATTGATGATACTCTATTAAATAAAGTTTTACAAAATTTTGGCAAAAAAATATAAGAATATATTATGATTTTTTTTTTCATATTTATATAAACAACTTCAACGACTATTATTATAATAAATTTTTATTTATAAATTTGTTAAAAATATCATGTTTGTATCGTCAAATGTTTTTTTTTAAGTTTTGTAATTTTTTTTTCATATTGTTTATCATTAATAAAGTTGGAAAAAATATAAATTAAAAAAAAAAACTTAAAAAAAATAAAAATATATATATGTTTTTTTAAGCTAGAAGATGTCTGAAGATGTTAGAAGACTCTGGTCCACATCTGCGCCAAGAAGAGGACGCGCAGACATTTTTAGGTCTGCAATCTTCAAAAAAACAAACAGTCTGCGAAGACTAATATCTACGCGTGGTCTGCGCGGCGCAGACAGAAGACGTCTCGCAGATCTGTAGACAAAAAACAAACACTACCTAAGTTTTTGTACGTATAACAACTTTTATTATAGTGGCAATAATGGATCCAGAACAAAAATATTGGAGTCCGTAATATAATTAATGTAATATGAATGGTATTATTTTAAAATTTTAAAATTAAAGTATTTATTCTAAATTAAATGGTGGGACCACCAGGATCAAGCCTTTTGTAATTATTTTTCTTCTTTTTTGCTTTCTCTCTTCCGATACGAGGTTGTGTTTCATTCTTTTTTTTAGCTGGTATCATCTTAACATTATCGTCATATAAATCAATACAAAAGGTTATGGTCCTACTTATTCATTTGACTTTTGGGAGTAGGAGTTTTTATTTTTTATAATCTATGTAAATTTCTTTGTAGAGGAAAGTTTAACAGTAAACACATACATAAGGCTCGAAAAAACACTATAGTACATATATTTCTATAAAAGAAATTCCTATATGCAATCAACTCTATAAAATTTAATGGAACATATATAAATATTTATTTAAGAATTATACAACTTTTTCATTTTCCCCGTTAAAGGGTTCAAAGGTCATTGAACTTCAAATATATTAGATTTCATCTAATGAATGATAATGAGGCTTGCTGCCTCATTCAACTCTTCCATTGTTGATATTCTAAAGTTTGTTGCAAAAATCAAAGTTATTTAGTCTTTCACGTCTGAAAGAAAAGTCTTACTATTTTTCTATGTATAGAAATTTATTAGATGTCTAAAATAAAATTCAAACTTATAATCAGTTTGATCTTCTAATGTTGTAATCATGGAATGCTTGTGACCACATGACTAAATGTATAATGTCTATTGTTGAAGATTACAAAAGAAAAAGAATATTGCTTTTGGAAATCTTTCCCATTGTATTTGAAAGCAACTTATCATTATTTTTGTATAAAGTATGAATTGTTATTAATAGATGTTTCATAATGGACAAGTTTATTTTGGTTAACGAATCCAAATAAGTACTTAATTCTTATTAAAATGAGCCTAGTTGATATGGTCACAGTAATATGTGGTTTTACTAATCAACTACTCCGCACATAATAATTTTTTTGTCGTACACAATAATTTATACTTTGGATGATTATACAATTTGTATATTGTACAACCTATAATACATAAATTGTTATGTATAACAAAAATTTATTATGTATATTGGAATACATTATGGACAACTTTCCATTGGTTTGATCCATTTAGCTCATATAGATTATTTTCTTGTGTATTGGAAAGAAATATAGATAATTATGTTTCTATTTTAACTTTTAATAGATAAATCTAATGTATATCACACATTCTTTCTCAAAATAGCAACATCAAAATACCAAAGAAAGGAGTAAATTACATGAATGGTCCCTATGGTTTGAGTAATTTGCGCGTTTGGTCCCTAACTTATTTTTTTAACTCGGAAGGTCCCTACTGATTGTTTTTATTACGTGTCTGGTCCCTATTGTTTGTTTTTATTATGCGCTTGGTCCCTGTCATACCTAAAAAGACTATTATTTAAATAGGAAAAAATAATGCAGTACGTAAGGTAAGGTGAGAAGGGTGAGATTAGGGGTGTGTTTATTTAAATAAATTAAAAAATAAAGGGAAAAATAGATTTTTTAAGTAAGATAGGGACCAAGCGCGTAACAAAAACAAACAGTAGGGACCTTCCGAGTTAAAAAAAATAAGTTAGGGACCAAACGTGCAAATTACCCTAAACCATAGGGACCATTCGTGTAATTTACTCCAAAGAAAATTGACAACTTAGATTTATAATCGGTGGTAGTCATTAATTCCAAAATATTTGGAGGATAATTGTTTTATGGTTCTTTCCATCGTTCAAGTTTGCAATATAACAACAAAGAGGAACTATCACCCAACTGAAAAACTTGAAGAGAAAATGTTCAAGTTGCAAAGTTAGCAACTTGATTAAAGTAAAAAGCTTTTAGGAAGAAAAAAGTTAGATTTGTACAGACTACAGAATATTATATGTCGACCCCCGGTTTGGGCCATGTGGAGAGTCGATACCCACTTGTATAGCAATCACCAATTGTTGTTTGTTTAGAAACAAATGAGACAAGAGGGGCAAGCCAATCCAAACAAAATATCCATATCTTAGTTTGACACATTGTAGGCCTAGTGAACTGGCAGTAGGCTATATTTTATTACCATGATCCATATTTTCTGAAATATAATAAGTGGGCATCATTTGTTATCCGGCTCGATCATTTAATAAAATCAAAAACAAATTTTAAAGATTCTGTTTTTTAATTACATGTAGTTTTTTTTTAAACATATATAAAAAGACATTGGACATTGCATATCATTTTGGGTGATTTGTATATAAGGTATGTTTTTTGCCGATAACTAGAAACCACAACTTTTATTTGTGTAGAAGTATTCAATAAAAATAGTTATTTAAAGTATATAAAATGAAAGTTTAGTTTTTACCCACAATTGAAAATTTTTAGTTCAAGTTTTCTCTTAAAATCTAAAAGTTATAAATTATTAAAAACTCTCAAAAGCTAGTCATGGAATATCACTATAAAAAATCACATCAATTTATCATCATATTCTTAAAAAACCAAACCAGCGAGCGTGTTTGACACAGATCGTTTGAAAACTTCTAGCGTTTGATAAAATGCTTCATGTTGAACAGAAAATATTGTTTGGCACCATAATTTTAACGTTTAGTTTAAACAAAACGTTTCAAATCCAAATGTTACTTCATATAGCGTTTAACAAAACGCTACAGGATACAAGCTATCTCCTACCTGCTACCAACTAATTTTACTGAACATGCCCTATGTCTATTGTCTCAAAACGGTTTTTTTCGGTTAAAATTTTTTCTCAATTTTATTTTTGTTCAGTTTTTTTACACTCCCTATACAAAAACTTTGAAACATCATCACCTAGCAACAAGCTTGGCATTCTGTTTTTATTGCAGAAACACAATTACAAGCAACATTCAAAAAACTGATCCGACTATTTTGGTGACTATAGTCGGTTTCGTAAATAGCTTTATCACCCAATTCTTATCACAGATAACACAGCTATAAGTCTATAAACATAGATGGCGTATTTCTTTAAACGTTTTAAAATATGGAACCCGTAGACCAAAGTCAACAAATCATTATATTCAAGAAAGATCTTCAACAAAGGAGGGTTGTTCACGTGCATATCTTCAATCGATTACACACAACACACAATACAATCTGTTTTGTTCTGTCCTATGTCATCCTTACTTTCAAGGCACTGGATTAAAAATTCGACAACTTTTAGACCAACTAAGAGAATGACAGAAAACTTACTAACTATTTAAAGCAATCATAATCGATTTGAGACGGGATGCAACTTTCAACACATAACCCAATTATACGTATAAAATCACAAGAAAAAAAGACCACGGAAGGAAATCAAACCCTGTGTTTGAAGGAGGATACTCAACTTTCAAGTGATTCAACAAAACATATGTTACTACTGGTTAGATTAATAATATAACCTGAACATGAACATGAAGATGAACATGAACATGAACATGATTCTTCTTAGTCTTTGTTGGCAACATGTAAATCCTCCAGCTTTGATGCAACCACTTCAAGGGGTGAAGGTGAAGAGTGCTTGTTTGGGCCATTTAAAGCAGTTGTGGGTGTGGGTGGCTGCGTCTGCCATATTCTTACGGTTCCATCTTCTGAGCCGGATGCATATGATTCACCTCCCGGTGAGAAGCGTACAGAATGGACCGGACCATGGTGACCTTTGCAGATTGCTACAAACACAAATAAATAAATAAATAAATAAAACAATGTACTCTAATTAATCTTAACCTTTTTATCCCACTATCGCTACAAACACAACAAACTTTCATTGTCTTCTCTTATTATAGCATCATACTTTCATTGCTTTCTATTATATCATTGTACTTCCAATTTTTTTGTTTTGAAAAAAATCTACCCAATTATAACTCTGTAATTTCCATTTGTTATATCTATCCAATTATAATAGCGAAAGTTCATTTGTATTTAGATGAAATTGTTAAAATGCTAGATTTTTCAATGTACAATGTTGTAATAGGAAAAAAATAAGATGATAAAAACAACAAAATGTAAGAAATTTGCTTACCAATCTCTTCGCCAGTATTAAAATCAAAGAGACGAATCCACATGTCTTCCCCTCCAGCAATAAACTTATTACCAAACTTTGGTTCCAATGATGCTGATTCCACAGTACATGGCATATCATAGCTTTTAACCAGTCCAAAACTAAAAGCAAAAAAAAAAAAAAAAGGATTTTAAAATTTATGAGATATGTATTTTTTACAGATTATAGAAATTGAGAGAGTTTATTTACAACTTACTGATTTGCATCCCAGAACTTGACACTAGATCCATCTGCAGTGGTAATATAACGTCCATCTTTACTTACTTCAGCACTTGTCACAGATGATTTTGTTTCTAGTGTATGGACAATTTTGCCACTTCTCACATCCCATAGCCTAAATATTTATTACATGTGTCAAAATGGCCAGATTTGCTCAAAACATATAAAGTTTTAGGGCAGGTCAATGCAAGTTGATTTGACCCATTAACACTTTTTTATTCATTTTTTGAATTTTATTAGTAACTTCTAGGGCAAAAATAAAACATTATTTTTTGCAATCAAAACCACAGAAGTTCCCAGCAATTAATTAACCATTTTGACCTAATATATCCAGTTTCATAACAGTTATGAAGTATTGAGTTAATTGCATACCTTACACCTCCTGAATCAGAGCAAGAGCTTAATATAGTTTGGTCACTATGAAGCCATGCAACCGTCCTCACAGATCCAGGGCTAGACTTCTCAACTTCCCGTGGGGGTGCATCCGGACGATTTAAATCAAATATACGAAGTATCTTCTCAAAACCACCCGTCAGAAGAAGATGTGTATCCTATATATTAAACAAGATTTGTTATTTTTTATATTATTTATAAAAACAAAAAAAATCACGTTTTTAGGTAAAAATATGAAATTACCTCGGAGAAGGAACATGCCCGAACAATATGTTTGTGGTCAAATGAGTGTAATTCATCCCCAGTTAATGCATCCCATATTTTCCTGCAAAAAGACAGATCAATTATATTAAAAGCATGTTACAATTTCAATTTATCAATAACAAGTACAGAAAAATTCTTTTTGAAGTGTGCATTCTAGTGACAATAATTATTGTTTCATGATCTTTTATACCATATACAAATTAGATAAGAAAATGTTTGACTACATACGCAGTGAAATCAGCAGATGCTGAAGCAGCACGAAGGGCGTTAGTGTCCAAACAGCAACTCCACACTGCACCTTTATGCCCCTCAAAAGTTCCAATCCAGTCCCCAGTCTCTCCATTTCTAAGCATAGGAGTGGAATCTGGAAGACAAATCTATGATTGCTTAAAACAAAGGTTTGTGATGTAATTTCACATTTATCACAGTAATCAACTATCTTACAAGTTAGTAACTTACAACTACTTTTCACCTAAAAACCGATTAGTTTGACCCTCATAATCAGAAAAACAAAACAACAACCAAATTATCAAAACACTCACAACTGATATAAGCCTCCTAGCCATTAAAGATACTATAACTATACTATAAAAGACAAAGTTATGATCATTCAACAACAATAACATGTAGGCATTTAAGAACAAAAACTGGAATCGAGTTTCACTTAATTACAGCATGATCCTTTCAACATTTATATTAGAGCAATGAAGTGAAAGACAGATGTATTTCATAGAGCAATAATATCATGAAGCAAAATACAGAGCTCAAAACACGACATACCCTTGCTGGCACTGATGAGGAAAAACCCATCTGGAGTAATCGGGCTGTAAAACAAATCCACCACCGGGCGAGAATGACCATGGCATACAAGAGGGACAGCCACTTTCTTCTTATCCATTATATCTCTTAAATACTAAAACTACACAAATTAAAACCTAAAATACGATCTTTTTTTAGTTTCAAACCCAAATCACAGTCCTCGATCCTAATTCTAGAAATCAAGGACTTATAGCCTATAAATCGACAACTGACCTACAAAAACTCGCACAATTGCCTGAACAAAATGTCTGATGTTCGTATCAATAAACAAAATCTTACAGAAATACTTTATAATATACGTGTAGAATACGAGGTAATGACGACAATCAACGCAGGTGGGAAACCTAATTTTTGAAGTTCTGATCGCTTCTGTCTGATGAATCCACACCTCCTAAACCCAACATCAATGGAGAATAGATCAAACTATTTATGTGAATCAAAACTAAGAAAAAAAGGAAAAAATATATATAATACTAAGATATTAAGATATGCGTATAGAGGGCTAGGCGCAAGGCTGCCGTTGAGGCATTGCCTGAATTTATAGTGTCCAAGCTCGGGCTTTTCTTTCTCGGTGATGGTCCCTAATGTTTCATGGCTGTGTCATTAAACCCCCTTAACCTTTTGAGTATCCATCTATAGTCCGTGTTTCTTTTATTTACAAACATACCTCCTGTCTTCATCTATAATCAATTAATCACACTAAAAAGTCGATTTGTCTTAGAGAGGGGGGTCGGGAATGGATTCCCCCGCATCCACTGTGTCTCCCTGTTTTTCGAGATTTTGGGGATGAGGCTCACCTTTAATGATGATACTATACAACATTTTCAAGATTGTGTCGTGTACCATTCTCATGCCCATCTCCTAATTGAAATCCTCGGGGCTCGAACTCTAAACCCATATATTAGGAAGCTTCTTACCTAGTAAATCACTATGTTCATGGTTTAATTTATGTATTATATAATGATATATTGATTTGCATACTCGTTATATTTTATTTCATATATGTTGTATCCCGTTATGAATCCAAATCACCATAATCATTTATACATAAATTTCAACATCTTTATAAATGATTATAAATTTTTATAATAGGTCACTATTAACATGCATTGCATAAAAGAGAAAGTGAAAAATTAAATTGAATTGTATGACAAATGTAAAAGAGTTTATGTTAAAACAATTTGCAGTTAATTTTAAATAACATAATACAAAATGTGATAAGCATCTAAACACTTTGTATTACTTCTTAACATATTTAATTCATTTTATTAATATCATCTCCCTATAGTTTACTCGTTGAGCTTCTTAACCATACATTAAAGCTTTATGAGAAAGTGTTTGAAACTAGAATAAGACAAATCGCATTAGTAGCTAAAACCCAATCCAGCTTCATGCCTGGGAGGTCCACGACTGAGGCAATCCATATATTTAGATGTCTTAGGGAGAAGCTTGAGAAAGAAATAAGGGCCTTCATATAGTGTCTAACCTAAAAAATCCATGTGATAGTGTTCCAAAGGAGACTATCTGGATGAATTGGGAGCTATAAAGGTCTAAAGGTGTTATATTAGGGTCATACACAACATGTGTCCGAACTACAGTTAGCGATATAGAGTCTTCCCCTATCGGAATTGGGCTTCTCCTAATTTCGTCACTTAGCCCTTACATGTTTCCCTAACTATGGATGAAGTATCACACGATATGTATGGAGAAGTACTATGATGTATGCTTTTTCATGCGATATTGTATAGGTTTGCATAGACTATGATTGAGTTAAATACTAGGTTGGACACCTAGGGAAGGGGTGTTAAGAGAAAAAGGACTTACGATCAACACAAGTAAGATTAGGTATATTAGGTGAAATTTTTTATGGGGGGAGAATGGAAAAGGGGTAGAAGTTTTGTATTGATGAGCAAATCCTACAACTGAATGAAAGCTTCAAGTACCTGGGGTTTATGATTCATATGGATTGGGTGTTGAGGATAATGTTACTCACCGTATTAAGGGAGGATAAATAAAATGGAGAGTAGACATTAAAGTCTTATGTGATAATAAGGTCCCATTGAAACTTAAGTGGGGATTCTATAGGGGTTGTAAGGTCGACTGTGTTGTATGTATTTGAATATTGGTCGACTAAGAAGGATCATGAGAGGAAAATAAAAGGTTGTTGAAATGAGGATGTATAGTGGATTTGTAGTAGAACCCTATTGGACCAAGTTCCAAACTTGATTATTAGAAACTCGTTATGAATGGTGATAATCAACGAGAATTTAAAGGAAGGAAGATTGTGGTGATATGGACATGTCTGTATGAGATAACTAATTATTACTATTAAGATGATGGAGGTAATTATTATGGGTGGGGAGAGGATGAAAGGACTCCAACGAAGAAAATGAATAGAAAAAGTGATGTTAGACCTGGAGGAGGTGGGTCGTTATGAGGACATGACTTCAAATAAAATGGTGTGGACACATATGGTCATAGAGTTGAGTAGTATATGAATAATCCTACGAGTTTAGCCCTTGTTTGTACCTTTAGTCCTTCAAGTGGGCTTTTGTTTGTGCTGGATGTGAATCTGACGCTTGTTCCCTCTTACTATATACATGTATCTGCTAAAAACTATTCAAAGTCTGTAATTAGTGTTTTCTACATGCTTTATTATTATAAATTTGCTTAAATTGCCCGTACATGTAAACCTTTCACCTTTTAGGGTGACCTTTGTTTATGTTTGCATCCATATTTCAATCATTTGCTTTCCATCTTGTTATATGTTGTATTTGATATTAATTGATCGCGATATTATGTCATGTGTTTATTCCATGTATTATATCTATTGTTTGCTTAAGTGTCATATATTTATATAATTTACACATGTCTACCATACCCTCCTTATATCTATATTTACTGTTTATACCTTCTTTTTCTTTAGTCGTTTTATTTTTCTTATATGCGAGATGGCGGACCAATGTGTGTTATGAAGAAGATCTTAGTCAACAAGACACATTTAACTATTTTAATTATTTAATTACTCGTTTTTATTTTTCTTTTATGAAAGATGACAGATTAATATGTAAGAGTCTTAGACACACAATTTGACCATTTTTTAATTGTTTGTTGGAGTTTGGGAGTAGGTTTGGCTGCCCACCATCTTATCTCCCATGTACTTTATTCTTATGAGACTCGGGTTATGTTGTTGTTGTATGACTAATATATCATAGAGACTTTTTAAGAAGATGGATCAAAATCGTATATTTAGTAAATAACAAGGACTCAAGTGCTATATACGAACATATAATGATATAATTCAACAATAGAGTCCGATCGTCTTCCGATTCTTCGAGACCCTCTTCTTTCACCATCTCTGTACATAAATATCTCAGTCCGTTGTACTCGAACTTGCTAATCGAAAGACATTAATCGTCCCAGAGAGATCCAGCGAACGGAAACGCTAATTCGGCCGGAGGATTCCTTATTCAAGTGGCGGGAAAATGTCGGGAAAAGGAGCAAAAGGTCTGATAATGGGGAAAGCATCTGCAGTGAATGGATCAAGCAACAGAGATAAAGACAAGAAGAAATCCGTCACTCGCTCTTCGCGCGCCGGTCTTCAGGTCACATCTCTCTCCCTTCTCTCTCTGTATGTGTGTGTATAACATATACCCAAAACAAACACACGCAAACGTATGTATGTATATCAAATGAATACTAGTGATTACTGGAAGTAAAATACATTTTCGAAGACTCTGTTGACCTCATTCCAGTTGTAATCAGTAGCTGCAGAGTCTGAGATCTAGTCCGATGAGTTTGTCTACGCGAACTGTTTTTCATGAGAATCGATCCGTTCATCTCCGACACGGAGGTTGTCTTGCGATTTTATTCAAAATCAAGTTAATTTGACTTTTTACACACTTCTAACACTCTGTTCTTCTTACACACGATCGAAGCTATACGAATGGTTTTCTTCGCAAAATCCAAACACAACTGTGTAGATATGCATTAATGAATAGTTATAGACACGTATCTGATCTCGATTAATTTTTGTAGAAATACTTCTTTGCTTTCTAAAAAGAACAACGGTTAAGTTTTTTCACATCAAAGTGGTTTTGTTAAAAATATATTTTAATTATAGTACTTTGCTATACTATTTGAATGAGTTAGTGATTCGATGATTTCGATCTGTGCAGTTTCCTGTGGGTAGAGTTCATCGTCTTCTGAAGATGAGAGCTATGTCTAATGGAAGAGTTGGAGCAACTGCTGCAGTCTACACAGCAGCTATACTAGAATACCTCACAGCTGAAGTGCTTGAATTAGCTGGAAATGCAAGCAAAGATTTAAAAGTGAAGCGTATAACACCAAGGCATCTGCAACTTGCTATCAGAGGTGATGAAGAGTTAGACACACTCATAAAAGGAACCATCGCTGGTGGTGGCGTTATTCCTCACATCCACAAATCACTCATCAACAAATCCTCCAAAGAGTAAAGTGTGTCACCTTATATGTATTTCCGTTGTATCTTTTTTTTTTTTTTTTTTTTTTTTTTTTTTGCTGTTTTCAATGAACTAAGAACCATGTTTTGAAGATTTTCATGAATCTAATTTCAAAATTCAAAATCTCATATTCACAGATTTTATGTGATGTAGTAAAAGAAGCTTAAACCAGATGAGTCCAAAAACTAGATTACAATAAATAACAGGAGAAAGAACCTTTTGAGGTGTGAAATGAGTTACAACTTCTATGAATTTTCATGTATAAAACAAAACTATTTATCTGCTTTACTTAACAGTTTGCTGATGAAGGGTAACATTGCTGCAAGCAGCACCTTTGGGCACTCCTCATGAGGCAGATGACCACAACTTGATATTGCAACTAGTGTCTGCAAAAATATAACATTTGATTATTTTGTCATAAAACTATATAAAGAAAATTATAAGGAATGGTGCTAGATTTGTTATATACTCACAGAATTTACAAATTTAGATGACATGGCTTGAACAGATTTTAGAGGTACAAGGGCGTCTTCAGCTCCTGCAATGACCAAAACCGGGGTGTCTTTCACTGCTTTTACTAATAAGGATGCATTTTGCTCTGAGAGGACTGTATCAGATGATAATCTACCAATTTCATACAAGGCTTCATCCCAACCTTCTACACATAGTGGAGCCTACATCATAACTCCCAATTAGAATACCATAAAAAGATATACGCCTAGTATGCAAGAATTAGCATTCCAGTTTTACTGGTTTGTTTATTATAGCAACCTACTTTTGTTTCTCTCTATTACAACATCATATTCTGAAAATTTCACCTAATTATAGCAATGTCATTTAGACATTGTGCCATTTTCATTGCTATAATATGGTAAAATCTTCAAAGTACAATGCCATTTTCAAGGTTTTATGTTTTTGTATAATATACCTTGTAGAGGCTTAGCACATCGGTTGTTAGCTTGGTAGCATCATACCATGCTCTTCGATTAAAAACTTGACAAATTTCTGTCCGAAGTAGAGAATGAACCAAATGCTTCTTTCCTAAAGAAGTGCGCATCAGTATTCTAGCCAACCCAGGAACCACTTCTCTTGACAAACTTACTGTCAGCAAAACCACCCCCTTAATTTCCACCTGTAGAACAATTTGCTTTTCACTAATCTCAAAACTTATAACTTAATAAAAAAAACAAAGATTGTTGGCATGCATAAATTTTATATAAGCTTACATCAACAGAGCTTAATGATGACTGGACCCTTTGTGCTGCCTTTAATGCGAGCAAGCCTCCATCATCATGACCAACAAGCACAATGGAAGAAAGCCCAATCTCTTTACAGAAAGAAATAAGCATGTCCACCTGGAAATTATTTTGAATACGAAATTAAGATAAAACTCTTGTACTGTGTTTGGCATGCACTGGACTGAGACTGATGTGGACGTTACCTGGGTATCAAGCATGTAAGGATTGGGTAATTTATTAGCCTCCCAATCCTCTCGCCTTGGTCTAGAGGTCAAACCCCAACCAGGACGATCAAAAGAAGCAACAATACAATTCACCTGTCGAGATAACAAACCCATTACATGCCTCCATGAAAAGACTCCCCCTCCAAAACCATGCACCAAAACAATCCCAAACTGCCTATTAACTTCACAAACTTTTTGACCAAATCTATCCTCATTAGTTCCTTCATTATCTTCAGAAAATACAGGGGAACTCGTGCCATCTAGTAATGGAGCGTAAAGAGAAGAATCTTGAATTTGAATGCTATAACTCCTTCGAAGATGATGTTGTGTCTTTGAAATTGCACGTAAAGATGGATTTTCAAGAAGAGTTGTAGAGGATAAAGTGCGAGAAGGTGGAGTAGGTGTGCAAAGTTTGTAGTGGATGCTCAAATCATTCCAAACCATGAATAAACTATCCACATCAGCTAGTAATCTAACTGGAAACTCTCCATGGCTATGACCTACACGTTTTCTTCTGATTTCATTGTCACTTTTCTGTGCCCTGTCAGCAGCAGGAGTTGAAGATCTTGAAACTTTAGCATAACCGATTGAAAATAAAATTTGGCTCAAAAACACCTGCGTTGTTAAGTAGAAACAAAATCATTCAAAAAAGATGCATATATGATCATATAAGTTACTATTATAACGTACCGATTCAGGATCAACTCGGTTGAACATGAGCTTCCTTCGAGCTCTGCAACTTGTTCGATAAGCAATAACAGTATGACCAAGAGCAAAAACAACAGATGATAAGAACAATACATGCATTCCCCATGACCTTTTCAGATGAAGCCTTTGTTTTGAAAGAGAAGATGAGGCTTCAGCTTCAAGCTGGGAATTGACTGTGAAGACACACGCTTTAACTGATAGAACAAGTACTGAGAAAATGGAGCATAATGTCACTGTTCCAAGATATTGGCCATGTGAGAGCACAGGGCCATCGTACATCATATAAACACCTACAGTCACAAAGAAATTTTAGATAAAGCTCTTCTAGTTTCTAACTAAAGTTAAAAGTTCAAGCTCGTGCTGAAAACAGCAGAAAATAATGCAAAATGCATAGTCATGTATAATGTATTGATGATTAGGAATGAAAAAAAATGCAGGATTAATCAAAGTTGCGTACAGGTGATAATGAGAGATCTGATAGCGGAAACCACAGGAACGTCGATCAATGAACTTCTGAAATCGTATCTACGCAAATGTTCCTTGAAACTGTAGCATCTAAAGCAGGTAAAGCTCGAAATTAGAACAGAAGGAACCAATATATCACCAATCGCAACCAAAATTGGAAGCCATAGGATCAATAACGACGCCAGCATCACAATTAAGAAATGTAGTGTCCGTATAAATCTCCGTATCTTCTCAAATGATCCTCCCTTTTTTCCGGCAGCCATGGTTGTTCGAATTTCTCAAGTTTTCTCTAATTATGATAATCGTTGTTTCAGGTAGGTCCAGGAGTGTTACGAGATTGAAGAACCAGAAACGTGAAAACCCTAGCCGATGCCAGAACAAACGGCGGCGTATCAGCCATTTGACGCTCGCCGGTGAATTAATGAACGTCCTCTCTTTTCTCCTATGTGTCTTAAGGTTTTAAATGGAAAAGAGTGTTATATCCATGGCTAGGGTTTGGTAGAAATGCTTGAAATCTGGTAGAAAATGGAAAAAAGGGAATCTGAAAAAGCTTCGTGTTGTCTATGAAACAGAGAGACGACGAAGTCTGGTAAATTTCGACGGAGGAGCTCTTTTGTTGTGATTCTCGTTTTCCAGTGAACCGGTGCATATTTTTATTATTAAAAAATTAAAATAATATAATAAAAAGAATATGCACTTTATGTCAATTTTTGTTGAGATATTCGAAGGATGTCAAAACTGAAATCCAACGTAGAATCGGGTATAAAAGATTGTGATTATAAAATCAAATAAACAAGATCTTATAAAAAATTTACATAGTTATAAGTTTAAAACATGAAAATGCATTTCCATATTGGTTGATCGTAAGAACATATCATGACATTAAGATTTTACAAAAATGACAACATTTAATCATTTACGATTCACAAAGTGTAAAAAACTGGTAAATAGTACGGACCGATTGGCAGTTGGCTAAAGATTTTGATAAAATGGGATTACATCGGATTATGTTTTTACGATCACGATATGCCAAACTCGATACTACTACTATCTATATCATTTTTCAGAGTTACAATAGTAGGATCTAGATAAGTATACACAAGTATTTCGATATAACCATAATTTGTTTTTGGATCTAACAAATGTCCACTTATTCCATCAAAAAGGGTCCATGAGTTAGTGTGTAACATCCCAAAATCACAATAAAATTTTTTATTTTTAATTTAGTAAAATCATTATTTTTTTAAAAACAACCAAGTCAAAAACAAAGTATTAAATAAAAATATCCCATCATCATAGTGTAACAAAATCTCCCAAACATATCATCGAAGGATGTCACACATTTGCTTTCTCCCGATCATTTGAAGTACCTGAACCATGAAACTTAAACTATAAGTCTAAACTTAGTGAGTTTTCCCAAAGTATCACACACAACCAATACAGATAACATAATGCATATATGAGCCTTCAGTCTGACTAGACCAGCTCGTAGGCCTACAACATATCTGGACCGCTCTTCGGGCCTTCGGCATGACTGGAGTGCCTTACATGCCTTCAGTTTATTCGGACTAGCATAGGTATCTTCGCATTCAACACAAAGTAGGACCGCCTCAACCTAACAAACCATAACATGTCGATCTATACAATAACAATCAATAATCGACAACGCATGTAATCATACAAATCTACCAATCGAACGCATACTCAATGAACACAGGTAATCATACAGATTTATCAATCTATCATATACTCAACATAACATCAATCCAATATATAAGGATAAATAATCCAGTGTGCCGACATTGGTGCTTTCGACCAACAAGTACAGTCACAAAAACTCACCTTACAGTCTAAAAAGATAGTTAAACACATCACGTCTCTAATTGTTGACTCTACATGTCACTTATATAACAAACAAAGATCTAGTCTCAAACTACTGCTCAAAATACCCCTAAGTCAAACTTGTTCAAAATCATGGTCAAGGTCAAGGTCAAAAAGTCAAAGATTTCCTTTTAGGTTGTGTACGCACAACGTACTCCCCTCTACGCCCAATGTAGAGGGTATCTTGCAAGATTACAAGCTTGAACCCTAGTACGCGCAGTGTACCTCCATGTATGCCCAGTGTACCAGAGTTAAACCCAAACTTTTCCATTAAGATCTTGTTTCATTAAGCCAAGCCACCAAACTTCATATCCATGTAAAATGGGGCGTCTTAATGGATAAAGTCTCTGACTTTATCTATTTTCATGCATTCAAGAGGGTAAAAGCTCAAACTCTTGGTCCCAAAGTTATCCAAAATCCCAAAACTCTTGCATGGCTCAAAGAGAATGCCAAAGCTCTCATTTTTATGAATCTATGAACTCAAAACTACATGACATGTACCTGTAGTAGCTCATATTCCACTAGATTAAAAAATGAGACCAAAAATGTACACAAACTCTAAACTAGCAAGATCTAAGCAACTTGCTCATCAAGATTCGAACTTTATACATCCAAATGATGCTTAAGGGTGAGATACTTCTGGATCTAGATAGTCTTGAGCTTCCAAGGTGGTTTCCTTTCCTTTTTATCCTTCAAGAACACCACAAAGCACTCTTTCATGCTCAAAATGCACACACAAAGAAATTAAGGTTTGCTAGGTACGAAGATCCATCAAGCAATCCCCATTCTTCAGTTTGGCACTCTTCTAGACCTTTGTAAGTCTCCAAGACCTGATTTTTATCATTTAAAGCTGTTAGATCTTGATTTTTGTCCCTTTCGTTCCTTATTCTTGAATGTTGCAATGGTTGGATCTCATAAAGTTTGCAACTTTATGAATCTACAGGTCAAGGTGACCTAGTAGTATCTTGGATCTGGTATATAATCAGGTTTTGATGTCATGCATACAGATTAGTCATTTTGACCTAATATGACATGTATGTCTAAAAAGCACCAACCTTTGGGATGGTTTAAGTGTTAGAATTACTTTTAGAAAGGATAGACTTCAGACCTTAAGTATTAAGGGTATTTTGGTTAAGCCCTTGCATTATCAAGCTTGTAATTTGGTTTTTTGGATCTTTTTGGTAGTCCTAATGGATAACGTTGAAAAATTTACCCTTCTTAATCACATTTTGGTCTAGATATGAGCTTTGGAGCTCTTGAAGTAAAAAAGGCAGTTGAATGTATTAAGTTGTTGGAACTCAGGTGAACACAATGTGTTGGCTAAGGTTTTCCCAACTATTTGGATGCTCACAGAACACAGCGTGGCCAAGGGGAACACAGCGTATTGGGTCAACATGGACTGTTGACCTTGACCGTTGACTTTGACCAAGTTGGACCTTGAGGGTATTTTGGGATCTTAATTAAATTGGTCACTTGATGTAGGTATCGTGTAGGGAGTTGAGATTCGGAGTCGGGCCTCACCAATTATGTTCAGTTTGCGTGGTGAGTTTTTATCACTATACTTACGGGTCGAAGGCACCAAGACCATCCCTTTTATATTGTTATCCCGGTCTATCGTATGATCGTATACTATAGTGATCTGTTAGATCTGTATATGTGATCTGTTAGATCTGCATCCTGGTAGATAGGATGATGATATGCTTAGTGATCTGTTTGATCTGTCTGTTTGTTTACTAACTGGTTATCTGTATGCTTATCTATTATATGTGCACATGTTTAGTCGGTGGTTGAGGCTTCACTGCTTTGTACGTAAGCCAACAGGTCGGGGCATTCCAACCCGATGGTTGAGGGCCTAGGGTATTCCTTATTGAGGATGATTGGACTCATAGTATGTTAGCATTCCAACCCGATGGTTGAGGTCCTAGGGTATTCCAACCCAGTGGTTAATTGGATCCATAATATGTTGGCATTCCAACCCGATGGTTGACTGGATCCATAGTATGCTTCTTTTATATATGTGTTATTTGCTGTGTGTGGGTATTTTGGGGGAACTCACTAAGAATTAGGCTTACAGTTTTGGGTTATGTTTCAGGTACCTCAGATGATTGCGGAAAGGCGAAGGCGTGATCGTGCACATCATCGTGTTTTATTTTATGATTTTGGGAAAACTCTGATATTAAACATGTTTTGAAAACTATTTTGTAAGCAATGATGATGTATGGGTTATTTTAAAAAGTTTAAAATTTTCATGAATTTTATGGACGTTACACAAGGCGTTGATCACCCAACGAGTCGCAGGAGCCCTAACTATCCATGAATCCAATAGAAATGTCAAATCCGGACAAGTTGGAGGAACCAAAGGAGATAGTACTCAAGGTTGTAACGGAGGTCAGCCAAGGGGTTGTACTTATAAGGAATTCATGAATTGCAACCCCAAACCCTTCTACGGAAATACAGGAGTAGTAGGACTGAATCATTGGATCGAGAAGATGGAGTCAGTATTTGAGATCAACTTTTGTGTTGAAAATTTTAAAGTTAATTTTGTTGCTTGTACCTTAAAGGATACAACATTGTCATGGTGGAATAGCCATTCCAAAACCAAGGGTATTAGCACAACGAATGCCATATCCTAGAATAATCTAAAGCAACTAATGATTTATTAGTACTACCCTATAGAGGAGATGCAAACACTGGAGCAAGAGCTCTGGAATCTTACCATGCAAGATGAAAACATTGCAACTTATACCAACTGTTTCAATAATCTTGCTATTGTCTGCCCCAACATTGTCACTCTGAAGCACAAAAGGTAAAAAGGTACATATGGGGATTAGTTTAACCTATTCAAAGGTTGGTCATTGTATCCAGACCAACTACGTATGATAATTCCAAGTGGTTGACCTTTAACCTCATCGGTCGGGAAACCGGCCAGGGCACTATGGTCCTGAAAGTTAACCTTCCAAAGTCTAGAAACAACAAGAGGAAGTTTGATGGTGACTCATAGCAACTAATAAGGAGAAAACAAAACTTAGGGAAAGTTTACCTAATAACCATCCCATCACCCACTCCACTAAGATAGTATGTTGGAGATATTCCTTTATGTATGGAGTGCAACTATCACCATGAAGGTGCATGCAGAGAGCTAATCTTTAACAACTGTAGTAGGAAGGGCCACGCCGATAAGTCCTATAGGATCCCGACCCACGCCACAAACCCGAGAATTAGAAATCGTAACTGTTATAAATGTAGAGAAGATGACCACTTCAAAAGAAATTACCCTAGATTGGCAGATCAAAGAGGTAACACTCGAGGAAGAGCATTTTTCATTGGCATGAGAGACGCTACCCAAGATCCACTCCTAGAAATTGGTACCTCCTCATCAAATAACTTGCGTACAAACAAAAATGAGGATATAATTTTGTGAACACTAGATTTGAACACTCGTTAGAACACAAAACTAGTAAAAGCTAAGAAACATATGTTATTAATTATTAGGAGGATATATAGGTTACATGATTCTAAAATTAAATAGTTTTAGAAAATATGATTTAGCTCTATTACGCAACTCTTGTCCTAGTCTAACCGTAGTAGGGAGAAATCATGCGGTCGAAAATCTGCTTAATTTTAGTAACATGTAATAGTATTCGCCAAATTATCAAATAACATTAAGTAGAACACTCGGAATCCCTTGAGAATTCTAAAGCGAATGGTTTTGAAAACCCTTCAAAATGTCATAGGGATTCTATATCTATCGAGTTTATGTTTCAGTAAGTACTTAATTGATGTCACTATTACTCTATGATCCAGTAAGTACTTGACTGATGTCAGAATCACTCTATGTTCTAGTAAATACTTGACTGATGTCACTATCACACTATGTTCCAATAAGTACTTGACTGATGTCATTACCACTTTATGTTAGGGATGAGATTTAGAACCGGAAAACTGGATCGGAACCGGAATCGGACCGAAACCAGAACCGTTAGAACCGGAATATATAGAACCGGTTCCGGTTCCGGGTTTAAAAAGTGGCTTTATCCGGGTAATCTGGGTTTGGGTCCATTGGGTCCGGGCAAATCGGGTCTAAAAACCGGAACCGGTGTTCGGAACCGGAACCACTTTTAGGACCGGAACCGGTTTTTGTGAAACATTTAAAAAATGCATATCTCATTCGTTTCAACTCCGATTGACATGCGGTTTTTTCCAACATGTAGTTTAGAGTTTGTACATGACTTTAGACTATAAATTTGTCATTTTTAGTTTTATATTCATTGACTTACAGTCCCCCAAAGTCGAGATATCAAAGCTGGAAGTTTTTAGTTTTTTGGTTTTTTTGTATTCAATGAAAGTTTTAAAACATGCATATTTAATTCGTTTGAAGTCGGATTGCATGTGGTTTTTTCCAACTTGTACTTTACATTTTGTACATGAATTTAGACTATAATTTTGTCATTTTTGGTTTAACATTCAATGATTTACAGTCCTCTGAAGTCGGGATATCAAAACTGAAAATTTTCAATTTTTCAGCTATTTGTTTTTGTACTTTGTATTATGTGAAAATGTTAACACATGCATATCTCATTCATTTAAAGTCGGGTTGACATGTGTTTTTTCTAGATTGTATTTTAGAGTTTGTACATGATTTTAAACTATAATTTTGTTAATTTTGGTTTCACATTCAATAAGTTACAGTCCCCCAAATTCGGGATATCAATATGAAAATTTTCAAAGTTCAACCCACTAAGTACTAAGTAATTACAAAAAAAATTCTGGGTTTTTCAGGTTTTCCGGTTCTAAACCCACTTTATCCGGTTCCAACCTACCCACTTTGTTATTTCCGGGTTTTTTGGTACTAGACCCACTTTACCCGGAACCATACCCGAAACCGAACCGGAACCGGTTCCTATATACCGGTACGATTTCCGGTTCTACAAAATCCCGTTAACCGGTTCCGGGTTTTTCGGGTCCGGATCCATCCGGACCAGATTTGGACCCACTTTCATCCCTACTTTGTGTTCCAATAAGTACTTGACTGATGTCACTACCACTATGTATCATAAAGTACTTGTTTGAGGGAACTATCACTATGTAACCAAAATCGGTTCCAAACGTCATTTTAGAGGAGAACCCTAGGGAGTCGATTTACACTCTACAAAACTAAACTATAAGGATAAGCATAGTACTTAGTTGTTACTCTGCCCGAATTATCCTGAAAAAAAAACTATGTGTGTGTGTGTCTATATATATATATATATATATATATATATATATATATATATATATATATATATATATATATATTGATGGGTTTTATACAAACAATCATATGTGTGCATGCAACCCTAGAGTTGGATCTATGTTATCACTATTAGTTATACAACATTATAAACTCATAAGGAAACCTAATATGCTTCTAGCAATTTCGAAAAATCACAAGGAATGATGAAATACATACCTCTTGTTGTTATGTTGTAATAACAACTTGTTTCTTGAATCTTCTTGTCTTTGAAAGCAAGTACCACAAGTGTAGTACCTCTAATGGCTCACGAACACCTAGAGCAAATTGAGAGGAAAGAGAGAGAGATAGAGAGAGAGAGAGAGGAGGTATGAAAGCAAGTACCACAAGTGTAGTACCTCTAATGGCTCACGAACCCCTTTTGCTTAAATTTGTTTGATTATATGATACATGTTACCCTATGGTAATATCATAAACCATCAGATCATGACTGTTGATTTTATTCATCCAGTGGTCCAGACCTGTGCATTCTTGCACACAATAGTTAGTAAAAACAATATATATATATATATATATATATATATATATATATATATATATATATATATATAGGAAGTACAAGTCAAGGCAATCCCGAAATATAAAATTTATAAAAAATCTGACCTCGTATAAATTAGTTATGAACTTTATAAAATATAAAGTCAGCCGCGCACAAAAAGTTACAACGTCAAAAAGCTAAAAAAAGTATGATCGACTTATAGCTAAAGTCACCAAAAGGAGAATCGTGGTACTCCTCGAGATAAGAACTATGAGAAAAATAATGTTAAAATCGGAGTCCATACGAGAGATATATGATATTCGCAAAATCATTAAAATGTATAAAAATAAAGGCTAAAAATAAAGTCATAATTAGCCAATGCAACCTAATGCAAATTTTAATTACTCGTCGATAGCTACGCGTGGATATAAAGAACGTGGAAAACGGAACTTGTATGAAGTAGTTACGGAATTTACAAAATCCACGTTTTGCATGGCATGCAGTACACGTTGGGTGCACGACATGTGTTTCTAGAAGGCGACACGTGGACCGCCAGGAAAGTGACACGTGGCACCCTAGACACCATCCAAATCCACACCGCGCACTCCCATTTTCACAGGGCGCACTCCGAAAATTTTGCATACAACCCCCCCCCCCCCCCCCCGCGCGCGCGCGCGCGCGTCGCCGCCACTTTCACACAACGTTCTTCCTCTCTTTCTCTCATTTATATCTTCGAAAATCTCTATAAAACCCTTGGGAATTTCTATATTTATATATTTTAGCTATTACTAAGCTATACTTTCGAGTCCAGTCGATCCCAAGCCCCCGACGCCACCAACCGCAGTCCTAGAGTCTAGTAAAGCACGCTTCAAGGGTGAGTTCACGATCCTATTTTCCAAACCTTTTCGTTAGGAATACATGTTAAAATACAAATATTTCATAATTATTACTAATTGTATAATATTAGTTAGATAATTATGCTCATAACATTAGGATGATATTGTGTCATGTAGATACTCTATCCAACTTTTAGAGATACCATCATGCTTAGTTGTTATGTTGACTCACATTGATAGAATAACATCATACATAGTCATTAATGTGACCAACTCTCTAGGAAAACATTATACTTAAGTTGTTTCTCTGGTCAAATCTCTAGGGTAACTTAGTAACTAGCCATTATTCTAGCCAAATCTCTTGGATAACATTATACCTTGTCGTTATTCAGCCAATTTCTCATAGATAATATTTACACTACTTCGTCGTTATGTTTGACTCAGACGGATAATAGTAATATATTATGTCGTCGATCACTACACTCAACTCAAAAGGATAATAGTAGTATATTATTTCGTCACTACACTCAACTCAAACGGATAATAGTGGTATATTATGTCGTCACAACACTCAACTCAAACGGATAATAGTAATATACTATGTCATCACTACGCTCAACTCAAATGAATAATAGTAGTATATTATGTCGTAACTACGCTCAACTCAAATGGATAATAGTTGTATATTATGTCGTCACTATAATCAACTCAAACGGATAACAGTAGTATATTATGTTGTCATTACGTTCGATTCAAACTGATAATAGTAGTATATTATGTCATCACTACGCTAAACTCAAACAGATAATAGTGGTATATTATGTCGTCACTACGCTCAACTCAAACGGATAATAGTAGTATATTATGTCGTTATTACGCTCGATTCTAACTGATAATAGTGGTATATTATATCGTCACTATACCCGACTCCAAACGGATAACTGTAGTATGTTATGTTGTCACTCAAATCGAATAATGGTTATATCACCACTCTTGCCAGTTGGCTCTACTAAGATTATCTATCTAAATAAAATTATATTAATTATAATTATACAATAAAACATTGAGATTCTAATTACGTCATAAGTACACAGTTATGTAGGTGAAGGTTGGACTGTATCCAACTAACCTACATTAAGTTCAATCTCACTTAGCCTGCTTTTAAAAGCACTTATTTCCTTAAAAATAATCCTAAGAAATGGATAAACTAATAGTATATAAGATGAATAAGAATTTTAGAAGCCCTAGTAACGTAAAATACTATTTTCAAAGCAAAGAATCAAAATACTTTTACAAAAACTTGACAAAGTGATGTACAAAAAGTATTTTCAAAGTACGATATACAAAACTTATAAATTAACCAACATTATGTTAACCTTTCAAAACCACATGTATTCGTAGTAAACGGTGAGATGGAATATTACACTCTCAAAAGTAGCGATTGACCGATGAAGCTACCGAAGACTTAGTAATGTTATAGTTATGCCTAACTACTAAGACACATTTTGTATTAGAATTTTTAGTATTTTAGAAACGAATTATGATGTAATATTTTCCGCCGTCATCCGAAGGTGTGACTGGTGGCAAATCGGACAACTTGTCGTGTTTTTGTCTAACACAACACGACACGATGTCGTTTTTTTTAACTAACACGAAACGAACCAATTAAAAAACGAAAACACGATACGACACGATAAAGATAACATAAAATCACGAAAACTTTATTTAATTAACACTTAATCATATATAACACGACAAATGTTAAATCATGTTTGTACAACTTGTCGTGTTTTTATCTAACACAACACGACACGTTGCCGTTTTTTTAACTAACACGAAACGAACCAATTAAAAAACGAAAAACACGATACGACACGATAAAGATAACATAAAATCACAAAAACTTTATTTAATTAATACTTAATCATATATAATACGACAAATGTTAAATCATGTTAATTTCATGTCAAATTTTGAACACAAATACGATACGCCATCGTGTTTTTTATATTTGATACGTACATGGATTATATTTTCAATTTCGTTTGTGATTATAATTTTTTTTTATCGTGTCGTCAATTGATGCCTCTAACTTAAACTAAAGTTGGAAAAAAATTCAAAGATTTAAATTACATAATTATTCTTTCATTGATTCCATAGCAACCAAAATATTAAAAAAAGTACAAAGTGGTAATTGAGTTTGAAAAATTTTTAAAAACGAATAAACTTTAAAAAATTGTTGGAGAAATATAAAATTGTTTTTAAAGACAACTTTTTACTACCTTCAAAAAAGAGTTTTTAAAATATTTGTAAGTTTGTTCACCTAAAATGTCTATAAACTTGTTCCATCATTTAAAAAAAAAAAAAAAATTATCAATTTATAATTTTTTGCTACAATAGCATAAGGTAATCCATTTTTTTAGAAACTCATTTTATTATCGTTATAAATTAATAAACACTTTTATCTAAAAATGTTTAATGTTTTAAATCCAAACAACCCCTTAACCCTTTATTTTTTCCTTCATACCCCAATGTGCCATCATTTTTTAAATATTTATTAAACTTCAAAACTACTCATTTGATGTTGATGTCTTGTTGTTAAGTGGAGTGATCCAACGAATTGTTACTGAAGTTCGAAGGCTCTTGTAATGATGAAGTGAATTGACTATTTCTAAAGCTTTTAAATTAATAATTGGTTTGCATTTTTGGTAAAAAAAATAATGGAGGTATTTAAAGATTCACATGTTGTTGAAAGAATATATAAGCAACTATTGCACAAAACTAGCAACTCAAAACATAAAGGATGGTATTGGATTCTTTGGTTGTTGTTTCACCATATTTATGAGTTCAGACTTTCACAGAAAGATTTTTGCTTTAGAAAATGTTATGTGAGATACTAAGACAGATCCTTCAGTTTTATGTTCTTCAATGCCCTCTTGATACCATATTTCCTTCAATATATTCTTCTAAATCATTTTGTACAATGTATGTTTACATAATTTTATTGTTTTATAAATTAGTGTGATTTTCTTGAGGTTTGGACTAGCAAATCCTTAAATACTAAGATATAGACTGAGAAATCCTTATATGTAAAAATGGAGTATGGGAAATCCTTAGATACAAAACTTAAGACCGATAAAGAAGGAAAAACTAAAAAAAGCTGAAAAGAAGGTCCAATAAACAAATATTGGGATGGAAAACAAACATCTTAAAAGCTACACTAAAATCCTCTATCACGAAATCATTCAGGGAGGAGGTTTGCTTTATTTTCTCTGATGGTGGATATCTTTTGTTATATGATATGAGCATTTAGCTAGCTTATTGACTACAACATTTGACACTACTATGCTTATCTCAAAAGTCTAATTTAGCAACACACTTTGATACGATGTATGTATTTATTTAGCTCCATTATCACCTTTAGCTATTATTGTGGGTCTTTTTAGCACAAATTTATATATATATATATATATATATATATATATATATATATATATATATATATATATATATATATATATATATATATATATATATATATATATAATGGGTACATGGTAGTGTCATAATAGTCCAACCATATGCCCATTTTAGATATAAAAATTAATCCTAGTTTACCCATCAAGATGGGAAATCCCTGACTTGTTGGATAGGGTACCCATGGGTACTCGAACTTGTGGATCAACTTTTTGTTTCTAATTTTTGTTTTCTTATTATATTTAACTATTAAAGTTATATTATTTTACATAACTTATTTTTCATTTCGATCTCTTATATAATTGTATACATAAAGTTGTGTACAAAGTTATAAACGAAATATGAACTCTGGATTTTATAGTATTTATTTTAGTTTTTATGTATTGTCATATATTTAATTTAATTTATTAAGTATTATTACTTTTAAAAATATTATATATATTATTATATATATGTTTAAAATATAACACACTTGATGAATGAGTTTTATAAAAGATTTCAATTAATTGAATTAAATTAGTTAATTGTTTTTTTTTATGAAAACGATCAATAATTAAATGATATTTAAATTAACAAAATCTATTTAACAAAATTAACAAGAATATGATATAGGAAAAGAAAAAAAGTTATACATAAAAAAGTGGAGATGGTCGAACAATTAAGAAAGAAACGTCAAAATCGTCCAAAATACAGAGATTCCGGTCCAACGTCCGGTTGGGGGTTGGTAGTATTCAACTATTCAATATTCATACGCCAGCCTTTCATAAATTGTTTCACCATTTCATCACGTCCCTTTATTTTCTCACTTTCGTAATCGGAGACGAGTCACAACTTCCACGATGGCTCAACAACTACTCTGGACCCCACATAAATCATTCTTCAACGCAATGCTTTCATCAGGAACACCCCATCCGTTCGTGGTAGACCCGCGTAGTAGGTTTACCAACCCCCTTCACCGGTCCAATGATTCGCACCCCCACCTAAATAACTCCATCAACCCGGTTCACTTTTCCAATTCTCCATCGACTTACATAAACAGCTCCGCTTGTTTATCTGCGTGCTCAGTTGTCCAAAAGGGGAAAGAAGTCCAACGACCACAACAACCGTCGTCGTCAACCATGCCGCCACCGCCGAATCTTTCTCCATTCCCACCGGCGACAACTTTCTTCTGGGGAGAAACACCTGAGGAAGAATTCTACAAATCGCAAGGAGTACGTAACTCAAAATCCTACTTCGAAACACCAAACGGGAAACTATTTACTCAATCATGGCTTCCATTGGACGAAGATCAACCGGTGAAGGCCGCCGTGTTCATGACTCACGGTTATGGATCCGACACCAGCTGGTGCTTTCAGAAGATCTGTATTGAGTACGCCAAGTGGGGATACGCTGTTTTCGCCGCCGATCTCCTTGGCCATGGTCGATCGGAGGGACTCCATGGATACCTCGGCGATATGGACAAGGTTGCTGCGGCGTCGTTATCATACTTTCTCAGTGTTCGCCGTAGCGAAACCTACTGTAAACTTCCGGCATTCCTGTTCGGGGAATCAATGGGCGGCATGATCACCATGCTTATGTACTTCCAATCAGAACCTGACACGTGGACCGGTTTGATCTTCTCAGCGCCTCTCTTTGTCATTCCGGAAAACATGATTCCATCCAAGGTAATGCACTACCACATTCATCGTCTTAATTTCAATTTCGATTGCTTCAAATGCACATGGAAAATGATGATGAACAAACTGGTTGAAGGCACAAACTGCATATTTTTATGATCCATTAGTAGAAAAGGTTGCCTATGAAGTAATTTTCATTCGTATTCTAATTATATAATTATTTCTTTCCACGCTAAATTGAAGTTTTTTAAAAACACTAATATACCACACCAAAAAAATAAGTTATTAAAGAAATTGGCATATAACATATTGATACTTTTATTAAGAGAAAATAATTGTTAGAATATTATAATAACAAGAACAATACATTTAAACAATATATTTCGCATTTGATTAATGATTATACTACCCTAAAGCATTTAAATCTGATTATTTAATAAAAAATTATGATATTATCATTTAAGATGAAGACTAACCTCATTACTAGGAACTAGGAAGTCTTACGAAAGAGAGTTGCACCTAACCCACTTACACGCTCATGGCACCTAGTCGTCTATTCCACTTAAAAAAGAGTCCAGCCATTAATGACCAATGTAACGTGATGTATATTTTATATGTAAATCTAAGCAAGAGTCGACTTCAAGTTCATCACGTTTACACTAATTTCATTTTCTGGGTCAACATAATATAATAAAACATGTGATATTTGATTTTTCTAAAATTTATTGCTGTTCAAATTTCAAAACACTAGATAAATGGGCCTAACAACTCATCGACCCATGCATAAGGCATACCGTGTGGGATGTCCGGTCTGCTCCATGGTCCATAGTATGCAAACAAATCACCCCAAAGGCCTAAAGAATGCACAAATAATGATTATATAAATTTGTTAAATATGTATTCAAGTCATATTTTTTCCCTTTAAATGTTTATATAAATAAATAAATTTTAAAACATATGCAAAAGAATGGCATACATGAGGTACGTGAATTAAAGTAAATTTGCAAATAAATTGATTTTTTTTACTGTTTACATTAAGTAAAAAAAAAAAAAAAAAAACATTTACCATATTAACTAAGTTCATCTTGTTAATTTTTTAAAGCATATAATTTGTGTCATGACTGTTAAATCTAAATATGTTTTTAATGAATTGAAGCTACATTTAACAATGTACGGGTTACTATTCGGGTTTGCGGATACATGGGCTGCCATGCCAGATAACAAGATGGTGGGAAAGGCAATCAGAGATCCCGAAAAGCTAAAAATAATAGCTGTAAATCCGAAACGGTATGCAGGGAGGCCAAGAGTAGGTACAATGAGAGAAGTTGTGAGGGTAACAAATTACATACAAAACAACTTCCACAAGGTCACAACTCCTTTTTTGACATTACATGGGACCGCAGATGGGGTCACATGCCCCACCGGGTCCCAGATGTTGTACGAGAAGGCAGCGAGTGAGGACAAGGCTTTAAAGATGTACGAGGGTATGTACCATTCGTTGATACAGGGGGAACCTGATGATGCTGCTAATCTTGTGTTAGCTGATATGAAAGCATGGATTGATGAGAAAGCCGAAAAATATGGCCATAAGAGTAATGGTAACTAATTGGAAGTAAAATAATGTTATCACGAATTGTGACTAACTAGAAGTAAAAAAAAAAAAAAAATTATCACATTGTATCGTGGAAACTAAACATTTGATATATAAACTCTTTGTTACCTTTTTATTTATGCATTTTTTTTGTGTGTGTGATACATGAATTTAGTTTTGAAAAGATTCAAAACACTCAAACATAATTTAAAAAACTCGAATTGTTTGAAAGATTTAATCATAATTATACTCGATAAAACGAGTTTGTTTTGAGTAAATTATACATCAAAACTTGAAGATAAGTAAATACATATAAACATTTTATTAGGACTTGAAAAAACCCAAAAGCAATTCAAAATAAATTTCTTTTAGAAAAATCTTCTTGTTGTGTATTTCAAGCTTGTATTTATACTCAAACTCAATAGTGTTTGACTCGATGCATAATTTTGATTTGATTTGATTTTTTTTTTGCATTGGTGTCAAATGGTCAAATTGCATACAAATTGTAACAACTTTGATCAATATTTACATAACGTACATTAAGCGTTGTTATCTTAGGTGATGTAATAATTTTATGCTAGATAAATGGACCAAATTTTCAAAATCTTTTATTTAAGAATTATCATTTTTTTTTTCTGAAAGCCTGTTGAAAGTTTGATCAAATAGGTGGGCTAAAATTAAAATTGATGTATTGATAATGATTTTAACTGAAGTGCTTTTACTATTTTTATGCAACTTATTTTTATTAAATCTTTCGGTTTGAGATAAAGCAACCTGAATAAAGAAAATAGTTTTTTCCTTTTTCTCTAGCTTCCATATGAGAGGTGACAAGAATCACCAATTATCTTCGATCTTGTAAATTAGAATTGTTAATTTATGTCCTCTAAAACAGATATAATATGAAGTACGAATGTGACTCATGCTTTTGTTTTAAAACTAATTTATGAGGAAGATGTTAGATTCTCACATGTGATGAGGGGCGATTTGGGAAAAGAAATGTGGGTTTCAGAATCTCGAGGAGTATATTCAGGGGTAAGTAGACAGTAGTCGTGGATGAAGCTATACCGTTCCATTACCATATCCCCATGCCCATCATCCAAATATCCAATCTTTCTCCACCAAAATAATGAAATATCAATCCATATAATCGAAATAATTAAAACAAAAGACTGTTAAAATTATGAAAATAAAGAATTGGAATATCGGATATATAACATCGGTTTGGTCTCAAAACCGTAATCTAACTTTTACTTATTTATTTAAGTTTATATCTAGCGAACTTAATTTATCAAATAAAATATAATAAATTTTAGAAAAACTCAATATATTTTCATGAAAATTTTAAAATAACAACATTACTTTTAGTATGTTCAAATCTTATATTTTTGAAATTTTCTAATTTAAAACTTTGAGATCGAAAAACCTTAGATAGACAAAAATCCATTATATTAGACAATTTTTAAAAAAATAAAAGTTTTAATGTACCAAAAATAATAATAAATATGATTTTTTTTATGTTTGGATGAAAATAGATTGAGTTTTTATGATGTTAGAAAACCTTAAATAAGACTTTCATAAAATATATGAGTTTGAATGTACTAAAATAAATATTGTTTTAAAAAAAATAGATGAAGATATGTTGGTTTTTTTTGAGCTCATCCCCTCTCCTAAGGTTTTGAGCCTATTTAACCGGCACAAACTCCTAGGGTTTCGTCACCCTCCAAAAGTTCATTGTGAAACCATAGTCTCTATTGTTTTGAGCTTATCCCTTCTCCTAAAATCCATTTTTGATGTTGTTTTTGTGTTCTTGAGTAAAGGAAATAATAAAGATTGGTCATAGGAGCATAACACTTGAAGTAGTTAGTCTTCTCTACTATTTTGGACCTTTGTAGGTTTTAAAGATTTAAGATTTATCTTATTTCATCTATAGATCTAGGAATTTGTTGTGTTTTTTGGTTCATTTTAGCATGTTTTGGTCCATTTAGGTTTGTTTCATGTGGTTTGAAGAACTCCAAAGCTCATGGATGATGTTTGGGTCCAAATCTGATCATTTGATAGAGTAAAGAGTGCATGTAAAAGCTCTCTTTCCTCCATGCATGAAGATGAGTGCATTTTGGACGCTTTATTACTAGATCTTGCTTGTTTGGACCATCCAAATGGATAAAGTTGGAAACTTTATCCATTAATACGCTAAGAATATTCAAATATGAGAATTAAGGCTTCTGACTTAATATGTTAAGTCATTTATAAGGTGAATTTGGCCAAGGACACGTGACAGCCCTAGTAAACCGACTGTTTTGTCTTCTTTTGAGCGTAGGGAGCCCTTGACCCAACATGTTGACTTTTGGTCAAACTTTTTGGGGTTGAGTTATAGATCGAGTATGGACCTCAATTTAGTTTCTAGGTGGTTTATGATAGTTGTTTATCTTTATGAGACTGTGAGATTGCGGTTGTTTGCATCATGTGAATTTTCTCTTTATACTGTATGTGACATTATATGTTCAGTGTGATTAGTTGTATGGGTATTGATAAAGTATGGTTATGTGTTAGGTTGATTATTCTATTTTTTGGTTATACATTGATTTTATGGAATGATGGCTATGTATCTACATGCCCGGTAGAATGGAAGTTGGAAGTACAACAAGTATTGGGGATGACGGTTATGTGCTTATAGACCTAATGAGGTGTTAAATATGAGTTGCATATGGTTGGAAATTCTATAGGTCTATGGGATGATGGTTTCGTAGACTATAAGCTTGGTTTGTAAGCCTTATATGTTTAATGTTGATATGTGGTACTTTGGTGAACTCAGTGAGTTTTGTGCTTACAGATATGGATTAAATGTTTTCAAGTTCTACATCTCGTAGTAGGAAAGCTCCAGCTTGATCGTGACACATACACATCTCATATGTTTATGTTTTTAGACTTCTGTTATTTCTGATGATTTTGATACAAAGATTTTCACATGTTATTGTTGGATTAGTGTCTAAGTCCATAACTATAATTGGTATGTACTTGACCAGACTCGGCATGGTCCATTTGCGTTGCATGGCATCAGAACATTTGGATAGACTGTTTGTGAGGTGAGGACATTTGTGACATATTATTATATTATAAGTTCTAATATATTAATATCAAATCATCTTATTTAATTAGTATTGATCAAGGAATAATTTGGACTTAATTTAGTGATCAAAAGAGACTAATTAAATATATGGGGATTGATTGTGTAAATCATTCATTCTTATATATGTGGGCTTATGATCCATGATTCCTTATGTTGGGTTTAGCCCATGTGGTGATCCATGGATACTCCATGGAGGTTAAAACCCATGGATCATAAGGAATGGGTAAAGTCATGGGTTACATGGTGTAACCCTAATATGCACACTATGTAAGGACCCCTTTAGCTCAAGAAATTGGCACTAGTGATACATATATGAGGGCTAGCCGATTTGAGCATGAGTGTCTTCTTCTCGTGGTTATTCCATGTGTTGGTGATGTTGTGTGAACCATTTGAGGTGTCACACTTGGGGTACTAGGCTCTCGAGCTACATGGAGTCAAGCTACATCAACAAGGTATGTATTTCTATCTAGTTCATTACCCAAGTATCAATGCTTTGTATGCTAGTTAGGGTAATACCTTGGAATATTCATATTTTCATGTATAATAGAGAAAACATAGATCCAAGGTATTTAGGGTTTCATGTACACTTAGGAGTGTTAGAATGTTCAAAACCCAACAGTTATGTCTTTTAGTTTGGGAACTATTGGTATTTCATCTTTATGGGGAATGGTTGTTTTATTTGTATTTTAAAAATAAAAATTTGGTTTGAAAATTCAAGACGTTACATTTGTCCAAAAAAAATACAAAGTAAATTACACGAATTGTCTCTTTGGTTAGGGTCAGTTTGTGCATTTTGTTTCTATATTTTTTTACACTAAGACCATATTTGAAGGTTCGTTTGTTGCGTATTTCATCCTTGCTGTTAACGATCTTTAATTTTTACTATTGACCCATAGTAAATTAACATATTTACCCTTTTGCACATTTATTATTATTATTGAATAATTTTTTGTACACTAAATGTGCCTAATTTGTAACGTTCCAAAACTCAGAACCAAAAATTTTGGTTTTATAGTAAATAAACCATCAACCAAACCTGTTTGTCAAACCATAAAACATTCAGAGTAAACCAAATAACATCCCAAAAGTACATCAGAGTCAATAAGTGGAAAAATCATTGTGTGTGCAATGCGATCATCCCGAACTCTTCCCCTTCGATTTGGAAGTACTTGAAACACAAACTGAAAATCATAAGCACAAAACTTAGTGAGTTCCCCAAAATAATTCATAACTTACATATCAAACATACAATGGGCCATTCCCGACAAACAATGGGCCTCGCCCGGCAGCGAGCCCCGCTCGGAACAGATATGTTTGTTTCATGTGATGGACCTTGCCTAACACACCCATCAGGCCCCACCCGACATACATACAATACATACACACATACATGGCCACACAAGCAACTAGCATACTGATAACAATAACCCATGGGTCGACATTACTGCTTTCAACCCGTTAAACACTGGGAGAAGACTCACCTCAAACTGCTGAAAATCAAATAAATGCTCAGACTGTTAATCCGGGAAATCTCCACACTAAATATAATAAAATAATACCCTAATTAATAATTAGGTCATAAACCATAACCGAGATTTAAATTTACAATTCTCGACTCCAAGGATAAAAGACTATTTTACCCTTCCTTAAATGGCCCAAACTAAGTAGCACTCAACGCTCTAAAATGGCCCAACTCCATAAGGTATTCAAGGACCAAAAGTGACCCGAAATCAAAGGAGGCCCACAACATGGAGTACGTCGCGTACCCAACTCATACACTTCGCGTATGCATGTTGACCCAAAGGCGGGCTGTTGACCCAGTACTCGCGATGTACTAGGGAGTACGCCCGATGTACAGGCCAGAGTCCCAAAAGTTAACCTAGGGTCTTAATCCCTTAAAACCTTAATGTGCAAACCTCATATCTACTACTAATTAAGGTTTTAAACCATACAGTTGACAACTTTACTAACTTGCATGGCTAAAAAGGACCCAATACCAAACCCTAGGTCCAAAACGTCACACAACCGCCAACAACTCAAACATGGATGAACTTTCACTTCCAAGATTCTATTTTTATGACTCCATGCATTCCTAAATGCCAAAAATGATAGCTCAAATGGTTTGGAGTAGCTCATACTCTATAAGACCATGGTTTGGGGACAAAAAGTGCATAAACATGAACAATATGAGATCTAGAACACATAACTCCAAGGTGTGAGCTTGATACCTTCTAAGGATGCATAAGAAGGTGTAGAGTCTTGATCCAAAGCTTGAATGCACAACTTCTTCTTCAAGGAACTTTCTTCTTCACCAAGAACCACCCAAAAGTGTTATAAGAGCACAACAAATCTCAAGAACACTCAAAAGAGGGCTAGGGTATCGTGGGTTATCTTCTAGGGTAAGGAGGCTAATAAGGGGGAAGCCTCAAGCTCCATAATGCTGCTTAAATATGGTCCAAAACCTAAATATTATGGTTTGTCCCTGGGCCGCGTATGCCGACATACTAGAAGTACGCCCAAGGTACTCCCTTCTTCCCAAAAAGTTTCACTTTCACCCCCTTGGGACCAAATTTGCAAATAAATTTAATATTAAGGGTCAAAATAAGAAATTCTTTGGAACTAAGTGTTATAATTCTTCCCCACTTGAATTAGACTTCGTCCTTGAAGTTTGTTGTCGCAAATAACTTTGGGTAATGCTCCCTCATCTTGTCTTCGGGCTCGTACATCCATCCGGAACCCCTACGGTGATGTCACTGCACCTTCACCAAATCCACCACCTTGTTTCGTAGAGTCTTTGTCCTCTTGTCAAGGATATCCACTGGTCTATCTATATAATTTAGGCGAGCATCCACCTGAATGTCCTCTAAAGGAACCACTGTAGAATCATCAACCAAGCACTTCCGCAGTTAAAATACATGAACATTGTTATGAATATGACTGAGCTCCTCTAGAAAATCCAAACGATATGTCACCCTACTCACCGGGCTAAAACGCTGAAAGGACCAATATACTTGGAGCCTAAATTTCCATGCTTCCTGAATCGAATGACACCTTTCCAAGGTGACACCTTCAGGAGTACCATGTCTCCGACCTGAAAATCCAAGTCCGACCGACGTCTATCTGCGTAACTCTTATGTCGACTCTATGTGATCTGAAGTCTGTCGCATACCTACTGAATCAATTATTTCGTCTTCAGTACCACATCGGTACTCCCCATAACCTACTGACCGACCTCACCCCACATTATCAGGGTCCTACACTTTCTCCCTTAGAGCATCTCAAAAGGAGATCGATCAATGTTAGCGTGGTAACTATTTTATACGAAAATTCCACCAAAGGAAGATACGTATCCCAACTACCACCAAAATCTAATACACATGCCCGCAGCATGTCCTCCAATGTCTGGATAGTTCGATCACTCTACCCATTAATCCGAGGGTGGAAAGTCGTGCTGAAGTGCAGACGAGTACCCAAATCCTCATGGAACCTCTTCTAGAACGTGGAAGTAAATTGAACATCCCCCTCAAAGACCACAGAAAACGACATTCCATGCCATGCCACTGCCTCCTGAATGTAGATTTTAAAACTTTAACATTCATCTTTATCTATCACCATAGATTTACATTCCAAGAATTTATTTTGTCTTTCCTAAGTCTTTTATCTTATAAACACTTTCCGAGTCAAGGCAAAAGAGCCTTACATAGTCGAAATGTAATCTCTCATGATTAAGTATGTCTTATTCAAACAATATTAGGAATATCACTATAGTTCCCACTAGTTCTTAATAAACATAGATGTTGTCTTAATTTTGATATAAAAGCATACATTGTGTTTTCATATTAAAATGATGATTCCATGTTTACTTTATATCCATAAATGGATCTTAAGGCTTACATATTCTGTTATGATAACATATATTAAGAAAACCTCTAGGCTAAGCTATATATACATCTTCAAGTAGGTGTCTATTAAGGAAAACAGGTTTTCTTGAAACTTTATTTGTCATATCTCATAATTAGAATATGCAATTATGATAAATAATATCATGGTTGATTTAATCATATCTACTTGAGAAAAGGTCTAGTCATAGTTATATAAATGAGTATGAGTAAATCCTTATTAAAATTAAGTCTTGCTAAATGTGTATAGACCTCCATGTATATATTTGTTCTAAAAGAAATACTTACTCCTTGTAACATCCCGAAATTCAGGTAAGCTTTCAAACCCTTATTCTTTTCCAAGTTGTCACATTTAGCCCTTAAAAGGATTAATGAAGCAAATGAGTACGTTGCGCGTACTCATGCGCCTTATTTGGACGCGAACTCGATGGCGTATGCTGGGCGTACATTGGGCTACACTGGGCGTAGTCGGCCCATACTCAAAACCCTAATTAATTGTTGTGCACTATAAAAGGGATGCTATAGTCTTATCCTCAGCCTCCATTGTCACATAGAGAAACCCTAAGAGAGTGTTCCTTCATCCTAAAGCTTGTGAGTGTGTGATTTGAGCTATTTGCTTTTGTGTGTTAAAGAAGAAGAAGGAGAAGTGCTTGTGGAGATCAAGGCTTGGAATCAGGACTTGGATCTGAGATCTACAGAGAAAGGAGTTCCATTTAGAGGTAAAAAGTCAAAACTTTCCCTTTATATTTGAATTAGTGTTCATGAGACATTTCTAGGGTTTAAGTCCCAAAGGTGGAGACTTTATCAGCAAAAAGGATTCCAAGGACCTAGATTTATCCCATTTAAGTGTTATGAGGGTAGTTGATCCATAAAAATCTTGTCTTGGTCGTTACTTTGGAGTCATGCTAGAAGTAGGAGCCCAAAAGTGTTGTTTATGGAATGGTTTGGGTGTTAGTGACTCTTTCAGCCATGCAAAGGCTTAAAGTTACCAACTTTAAGCATTAAGAGGATTAGAAGTGGTTAGATCTATGATTTGGACGTGTGGCTTAACCGATTAAGACCAGAATGAAAAGGAAGAGAAATTTGGGAGTTACGTTGGGCGTAATCCCAGTACGCGCAACGTAAGGGGCCGTGTACCCCAATTATGTGAAGCCACCGGGTACGTTGAGCGTACGGATCTGGTACGCGCTGCGTACCCCAGAAGGTTGACTTTTGTTGAATTTTAGGGTTTAAGTCAAAGTTTGGACCTTTGGGCCATTGGAGGGGTAAAATGGTCTTCTACCATCCTGAGAGATCTTAGGAACAGATTTATGCTGATTTTGAGAGTTGTACTGATTGGAGAAACCACCTTATATAATTAGGAGGAGGTTAGAGCAGGATTCCCGAGTTCGAGATTTATCGAGATATCCGAGGTGAGTCTTCTCACTATACTGTACCTGGAAGGGTACCTATGTGTGACCGGAAGGTCTTGTATGCTAAGAGATATATGTATTGTATGCTATAAGATGTATGTTCTATATGCGTTATGTATGTGATATGTATGCTATCTATGTTATGGGCCGGAAGGCATTATGATGTGGACTGGAAGGTCGTTATGTTATGGGCCGGAAGACAATAGGATGTGGACCGGAGGGTCAGGGAGTCATGGACCGGAAGGTCGATACGGGTAGGTCCGGAAGGTCTACCGGGTTTGGGACGGAAGTCCCCTGAGACACATGGACCGGAAGTTCGTGTAGAGTGTGACCTCGAAAGGCGTATGTGTGTAAGTGGTATTTTGGGGAACTCACTAAGCTTTTATGCTTACAGTGTTTATGTGTAATGTGTTTCTGTAACGACATAATTTTTCAAAACAATTTTTTTATTTTAAAATGTAACTTCATTCAAGACAAAACCATAAAATCTAATGTAACATTATCATTATACAAAACATATCAACTCCTAAGATCAAAACACATCCAAATTCGTCTGTGTGTGTACGAGTCAAGCCGACGCCTTCCCGCGATCATCACTGGTACCTGAAACACATTACACATAAACACTGTAAGCATAAAGCTTGGTGAGTTCCCCAAAATACCACATACCACACATATGCCTTTCCAGACTATAGTCTATGGGATCTTCCGATCCAGCTGTCTCAGGGGACTTCCGTCCTGGGTTTCGGTAGACCTTCTAGTCCTACCCATATCGACCTTCCGGTCTGTATCCTCTTGACCTTCCTGTCCTTACCATACATATCATACATAGCACATACATATCATATAACAACATACAACACATATATTATATCATACAAGACCTTCCGGTCACACATAAGTACCCTTCCAGGTACAATATAGTGAGAAAACTCACCTTAGAGTCTGGGTAAATCTCTGACTCGGTAGAAATACGATCTAGCCTCCGCCTAATCACATAAAGTAAATACTCTCATAAATATAACTCTCGATGCTAGACTCAACCCTCCCTTGGCACCCTCAGAAGGGTAAAAGACCATTTTAGCCCCCTCTTGGCTCAAAAGCCCCATTGTTAACCAAACCCTAAAAGTCAACAAAAGTTAACGGTCAAAATTTGACCCGACTCGTCGAGTGCACTTGGGCGACTCAACGAGTCTACACGTGTCCACTATCTCTCTAGTCTCACTTGGCACATCGAGTCTTTCCCCTTGCTCGACGAGTTACACATGACATGAATCGCGGGGCCACCCCGACTCAACTCGGCGAGTCTCAAGATCAACTCGGCGATTTCCGCCTTGAACTCCAGTCCTCTATCCCCCCCCCCCCTCTGACTCACCGAGTCATTCCCCCAACTCAGCTAGTTACTCACTGAGTGATTTACGGGAAACCCTAACCCTACTCGTCGAGTCTGCCCTTGGACTCGGCGAGTTCATGCCATGCACAAACTCAAATGACCTCCTGAGGTCAAATTTGTTCCTTTAATCCATAGATCTGACCTTCCCAAGCATGATAATCACGTAAAGCTCGGATCTTGACACTTATGTGACGTCTAGGTGGTTTCACTTGGTGATTTAGCCCCAAAAACAACATCCTAAGTTCATTACCTCCATAGCTCAACATAAAGCAAGTTGGAATAAGCTCTTTAGACCACTATGGGTCCAGATCTAAAGTCTCAATACGAAGAGGGGCCATACTCTCACAAATCATTCCGATAAAGGACATAAAAACTCTACATCTATGGATTCCTTCAACAAAACAGACAAAGGATCGATACAATACCTAAAGGATGAAGTCCTTTGCTCGAAATCCCCAAATGCACAACCTCATTGGTCTCCTCTAAGCTGGAATCACCACCTTCTTGCAAGAACCAACCACTGTTGGATAAGGTGTCTAAGTCCATAACTATTTCTGGTATGTACTTGACCCGACCCGGCATGGTCCATTTGGGTTGCATGGCACCATGCAATTGGATAGACTAATTGAGAGTAATAACACTTGGAGATTATTAATATATTATAAGTTCTAATATATTAATAATATTATTTGATTAGTTTGATCAAGAATTAATTTAGAATTAATTAAGTGATCAAAAGATAACTAATTAAATATATGGGTTGATTATGTAAATCATCCATATCTTGTATAGTGGGCTAAAAGGCTCCATGGACTATCAAGTTGGGTTCCACCCATAGGATGCTCCATGGGAGTTACAAACCCATGGGTCATGGAAATGAAGAGTCATGACACATTAGGGTTTAACCCTAGATGTGTCAACACTATATAAGTAACATGTTCTCCACCCAAAATCGGCTACACTAAGAAACAAGAGGGCTTGGCCGATTTTGAAGAAGTGTGTATACTCTCATAAGTTCTTCCAAGAGCATTTGGTGTTGTGTGAAGCATTTGAGGCATCACACTTGGGGTGCTAGGCTCACAAGGTTTCAAGGAACACAAACAACAACAAGGTAAGTTATTCTATCTATACTTTATGTTAAAATTGTTCCCCATGTATGCTAGATAGGAATATAACCTTGGAATTCAACTTTGCATGACAATTAGACAAACATAGATCCAAGGTTATTAGGGTTGCATGTACACTTAGGAAGTGTTAGAATGCTCAAAACCCATCAGTGGTATCAGAGCCTAGGCTTGTTTGCTCTTATTTGAGCTTAAAAGTTGAAAACAGAATCGGAAATCTTGTTGTCTGCGAATGGACTCGTCGAGTCTATAGGGGGGACTCATCGAGTCCATGAGTATCTTCAACCAACTCGGCGAGTCAGTTCATGCACTCGGCGAGTAGGGTCGACTGAGTGCAGAATTTCGATTCAGTTGCTGGAAATGAATTAGAAACATTACCCTAAACTGTTTTGGTAATTGAAAACTTGTTTTTGGTGGTGTAATGTCTTTGCTAATTCATTTACAACAACTAGTTATCAAAATTACAAAGTTTTAAATGTAATTTTTTGATTGTGTTCATATTCATGTTCTTGTTCTTATGATGTTTTAGATGATCATAGGAATTATTTGTAACCTATGTGGTAGATTAATTCTTGATCATAATGTGTTTTAATAGAGTCCATAACTTATCCTTAAGTTATGGAAAACCAAGAGTCACACTTGAGTTAAAACCATTAAGAAAAACACAAGAGTTAGAAAAATGAAGAGTCTTCATTTTATTACTCTATTAAACTCATAAGTTACAAGAAATGAAAAGTTTTGAAAGTTACAAAACTTGCCCTCAAGTTTTGGAACAAGTAAAGTTAAGTTAAAACTTTAAGTTCCAACCCCTAGAATTTTAAAAGTTAAAATTCAACCCTTATACTTATATTATGATGATTTAATAATTATATATATATGTATAAGAATTAAGTAGTCTTACCGCTAGTACGCCTCATTCACGAAGCCGGTCTATAAGGTGGGTATAAGGTTGTTGCCTATAAAATGGTGACTTAATGGGTGTACATTCTCACCCACCGCTTGCTTGACTGGTGGAGGGTCGTTAGCCGAACGGGTAAGACAAGGACTTATAAATTCTCATTCAAAGTATGATGAATATAATAAAGTAACTAAATGTTTATTAAATTCCGAATCTTAGTTACTTTAGGAAAATGTGAATAAGGTGCTAATCCATGAAATTACACTTTACACTTTGTCTAAGTCGTTGGTGGAGCGTGTGTGGTTAACCGGCACACTAACTTGGACTTAACAAGGTAGGTAAAGGGTGACTTAAGGTTTATTATAGTATCGGTGGAGCGTGTGTGGTTTACCGGCACATCGATTGAGTGATAAACTTTAAGGGTACCAAGTGATTTGCATGGTTACTTCACACCTCGTTTTGTGATCCTCGGCATCCCAGTCACAAAACCTGGAGGGCACTCCCGAGATTGAAACATGCCTTTGAAAAGTTCATTGGATCTCAAAGAATCTAGGAATTTCTAAAACCAATAAAAACTAAATATCTAATATTTCGGTTTTCGTGGTGGAAATTGGTGAATCGTCATTCACCTACCTTTCAAATATGGTATAGCTTAGATTACGGCATACCTCTTCTAAGTTATATTATATTGTGATTGGATCCTAGCCTTAATATTACATTTGAGTGTTTTATTAAGGACTCTCTTAAAGCTAAACTAAACTTGTTCTTCTCTTTCAGATGTCTTCAAACAATGCTTCTGGCTCGAATCCTAATGGCTCCTTTACTCTTATGAGTTTGTGCGGGAAAGTCACCTTTGATGGATCCAACTTCAATAAATGGATCAGAAACATCAGGATGATTACCCGCTACGAGGACAAAGAATATGTCCTTGACAAGGAGCTTAAGGAAATTGATGAGTCCACCGCAACTCCACAGGAGATCGCTGACTTTCATACTCATGAAAGAGATGCAACCAAGGTGGCTTGCATCATGTTGGCCACCATGACAGCTGAACTCCAAAAGTCTTATGAGGATTTCTACCCTTATGAAATGCACCAAGATTTGATGGAAAGATACCATCAAAGTGCACGACAAGAGAGGTACGAAGTCATCTGCTCCATGATAACAACCATGATGAAGGACGGAGAGTCCGTCACGAGCCACATGCAGAAAATGCAAAGGTATGTGGATCGTTTGCTGAAGCTCAATGTGAACTTCCCTGAGGAGCTTGCAATAGATATCATTTTGCACTCCTTACCATCGTGCTATGATCAATTCCGCATGACATATCACATGAACAAGGAAGAGGTCACCCTCAGCAAACTTCAGGGACTTCTCAAGACCGCAGAAACAGGTCTTAAAGGGAAGTCGGTTGCTATCACTCCTACTCCAGACTCAACTCCGGTCTTGGCAATCGGGCAAAGTCGAGGGAGGAAGAGAAAGAGATCTTCGAAGGGTACCAAGGCTCGGACCCTTGATGGCTCTTCTTCAAGTGGAACCAAGAAAGGTTTCATTACTCCTTCTTCTGACCCAAAAGAGGCTGAATGCTTCTATTGCCATGAAAAAGCTCATTGGAAGCGGAACTGCCCAAAGTACCAGCAGGATGTGAAGGATGGGAAAGTCAAACCCAACCATGCAGGTATTTACACTATCATTTCTAATAACTCACCCCATTCGAAATCTTGGGTCCTTGATACCGGTTGCGGTATTCATATTTGTTGTGACTTGCAGGGACTAGGAAGAAGTGAGAATGTGGAGCAAGGAAGAATAAACTTAATCATGGGGAATAGGAAAGTTACACCTGTCACCAAGATTGGAGTTTATACTTTATCGCTAAGTAGTGGGTTAAATTTAGATTTGAATAAATGTTGTTATTCGCCAGAAATGGCAAGAAATATTATTTCCTTTCATGCATTGTACAAACAAGGTTTCACCTTTTCGTTTGATAATGAAGTTGGTTCGATTAATGCTTTCTTTAATAATGTACTTTATTTTAAAGCATTACCTTGTGATGGTGTGTATGAAGCTGTATCTATTGTAGATAACTTAGGAAATAATGTTTTGTGTATTGATTCTACTAATAATAATAACTTGGATAAAGCATCATTATGGCATTGTCGTCTTGGACATATAAGCAAGAAACGCATAGGCCAACTCCAAAAGGATGGAGTCTTGGAGTCGTTTGACCTAAAGTCAAATGATAGTTGCGAATCGTGCTTACTTGGAAAAATGACAAAGTCACCCTTCACAGGCTCGTGTGAAAGGGGTGAAGGTTTGTTGGACCTTATACACACGGATGTGTGTGGGCCATTCAAACATGCCACAAGGGATGCTAATCGTTATTATTTGACTTTTACTGATGATTACAGTAGATATGGATATGTCTACTTAATCAAGCATAAGTCAGAGACTTTCGAGAAGTTTAAGGAATTTAAACAGGAAGTCGAGAATCAATTGGGCAGGAACATTAAGATGCTTCGATCCGATCGAGGTGGTGAGTATCTTAGTTCAGAGTTCCTCGACTATCTAAAGGAATGTGGGATTGTCTCACAATTGACACCTCCCAGGACACCGCAGTTGAATGGTGTGGCTGAGAGGCGTAATCGAACCTTGTTGGACATGGTTCGTTCCATGATGAGTCGAGCTTCGCTACCAATCTCATTCTGGGGGTATGCCTTAGAGACTGCCGCCCATATCCTTAATCTAGTCCCTACAAAGAAAGTTGCCAAAACTCCTCACGAGATGTGGACTGGTAAAGTACCTAAACTAGACCACATCAAGATTTGGGGTTGCGAGGCTTTCGTGAGACGCGAGACTCATGATAAGCTCGAACCCCGAAGCGAGAGGTGTATTTTCATCGGCTACCCACAACAATCCTTTGGTTACCTCTTCTACAGACCTAGTGACAACGTGGTCTTTGTAGCAAGAAGAGGAGTCTTTCGAGAAAGAGAGTTTATAAGCCAAGGAGACAGTGGGAGGAAAATTGATCTTGAAGAAATTCAAGAGTCAAGTGGTGAAGGAACTTCAAACTCTAGCCCTCAACTTGAGGAGGAAACTCCTGTTGAGCCAATTGACGAATCTGTACCTCTGAGGCGTTCCACGAGAGTTAGGAGTGCACCTGAGCATTACTATGGATTCCATATTACTGCAGAAGGTGAGACACTTATTAGTGATGAGACACTAGTAAGTTAAGATGACCCTAACAGCTACGAGGAAGCCATGGCAGGCCCCGAGTCTGCTAAATGGAAAGAGGCTATGGATAGCGAGATACAATCCATGTATGACAATCAAGTTTGGAACTTGGTTGAGAATGTACCAGGTCGAAAGACTGTAGGGTGCAAATGGGTCTTCAAGAAGAAGACCGACATGGATGGTAAAGTACACACTTATAAGGCTAGACTGGTTGCAAAGGGCTTCTCTCAAATTCCTGGAGTGGATTATGATGAGACCTTTTCTCCGGTAGCCAAGATTAAGTCTATTCGGGTTCTGTTAGCCATAGCCGCATTTCATGACTATGAAATTTGGCAAATGGATGTCAAAAACGCTTTCCTTAATGGGAAGTTGGCTGAAGATGTTTACATGAGTCAGCCAGAGGGTTTTGTCAGCAACAAGTACCCTAATAGAGTGTGTAAGCTTGAGAAGTCCATTTATGGATTAAAGCAAGCACCTCGCAGATGGAATCTTTGCTTTGATGAAAAGGTCAAGGAATTTGGCTTTTCTAGGAGTGAAGATGAATCTTGTGTATATGTCAAGGCTAGTGGGAGTATATTTAGCTTTTTGGTATTGTATGTGGATGACATACTACTCATAGGAAATGACATTCCAACCCTGCAGGAAGTAAAGTCCTGGCTTGGAAAGTGTTTCGCTATGAAGGACCTTGGTGAAGCTGCCTATATTTTGGGGATAAGGATCTTGAGAGATCGGAGTAAAAGACTAATTGGACTTAGTCAAAGTACCTACTTGGAGAAGATTCTGAAGAGATTCAGAATGCAAGACTCCAAGAAAGGAGAATTGCCCATCCAGAGTAATGCCAAACTGAGTAAGACACAAAGCCCTAGCACTGAGGCTGAGATGGCAGAAATGAGTCGAGTACCTTATGCTTCGGCTGTAGGTTCGATCATGTATGCTATGACGTGTACTCGACCTGATGTAGCCTTTGCCTTGAGCATGGTTAGCAGGTTTCAGGGGAACCCTGGCAAGGCACACTGGACTGCGGTAAAGAATATTCTCAAGTACCTACGAAGGACTAAGGACTGGGTCCTTACCCTCGGTAGGAGTGATGACTTGAGAGTTGTAGGGTATAGTGATGCTAGCTTCCAGACTGATAGGGATAACTTCCGCTCTCAGTCGGGCTGGGTCTTTACCCTAAATGGAGGAGCAATTTCTTGGAAGAGTTCCAAGCAAGAGACAGTGGCAGATTCTACTTGTGAATCAGAGTATATTGCAGCAAGCGAAGCGGCAAAGGAGGCGTTATGGCTGAGGAACTTCATTGGAGACCTTGGAGTTGTACCAGCTATTAAAGAGCCAATGGAAATTTTCTGTGATAGTGAAAGTGCTGTTGCCTTAGCCAAGGAACCAAGGGATCACGGGAGATCCAGACACATCGACAGAAAATACCATTTCATCAGACATCGGATCGAAGAAGGACTCCTCGTGGCAAAGAGGGTATCATCAGATGAGAATCCGGCAGATCCCCTCACGAAGGGACTGACTCGGATTAAGCATCTCCAGCATGCTCGGAGCATAGGGCTGAAGGATGATATTAGATTTAGTAGTTAGATAACCTCGAAATTTGTAAAGTGCAATTGACATTTGATGATGAATAAAAGTGTTTTATTTATGAGTAAAGTGTTACTATCTCTTGTCGGTCGTTTACTATATTTCTTTTACATGTTTTGACTTCCAGAATAATTTTGTTTAGTATAACATATTATTCAAACCTCCACAGTCGGTCATATGTCGGAAGTAGGTATGAATCAAGACTGTCATGTTTGGTTGTAGAGGTCTGGGACAAGGCTACAACAATCATGAGTGCTCATAAGTTCTGAGCATTGGACTCAACCCACGCTCACTGGAATCACTTCATGAAATTCTATCTCGAGTGATCGTGAGACGGTAATATCATATAAATCTTTAAACCTAGAGATATGATTTGTTACTTACAAGTTGGTTATGCATTGATTGTACGAAAAATGCATTGGTAACTCGATGTTATAAAATCGCGCTCTTATGTGTAATTCAATGAGTAATAGAACAAACATATGAGTCGAAGTTTATCTGTTCCTTCTTAGATTAGAAGCTGATATCTGGGCCCCTCGATGATTTTGTTTTGACCTATGTACCAGGCCCGGTCAGAACTCAATTGATGTGTTCAATGAAGTTCTTTGTCAAACAAATTGGAAATCGGGAAACAAACTGTTGGACAATAAGTAAGACATTGTTCCATGTTTTTGTCCGACTGATATCTAGAACAGAGGATTATATGATCACTTATCTTAAATGGCGTACCATCATCTTCTCAGTTTCGAGAAACCTTGAAAAGAGCTACGATTGCCGATCGGTTCCTGAAGTCATACTTGCAGTAATAGTTATTAGACTTATCCAAGTGGGAGACTGTTGGATAAGGTGTCTAAGTCCATAACTATTTCTGGTATGTACTTGACCCGACCCGGCATGGTCCATTTGGGTTGCATGGCACCATGCAATTGGATAGACTAATTGAGAGTAATAACACTTGGAGATTATTAATATATTATAAGTTCTAATATATTAATAATATTATTTGATTAGTTTGATCAAGAATTAATTTAGAATTAATTAAGTGATCAAAAGATAACTAATTAAATATATGGGTTGATTATGTAAATCATCCATATCTTGTATAGTGGGCTAAAAGGCTCCATGGACTATCAAGTTGGGTTCCACCCATAGGATGCTCCATGGGAGTTACAAACCCATGGGTCATGGAAATGAAGAGTCATGACACATTAGGGTTTAACCCTAGATGTGTCAACACTATATAAGTAACATGTTCTCCACCCAAAATCGGCTACACTAAGAAACAAGAGGGCTTGGCCGATTTTGAAGAAGTGTGTATACTCTCATAAGTTCTTCCAAGAGCATTTGGTGTTGTGTGAAGCATTTGAGGCATCACACTTGGGGTGCTAGGCTCACAAGGTTTCAAGGAACACAAACAACAACAAGGTAAGTTATTCTATCTATACTTTATGTTAAAATTGTTCCCCATGTATGCTAGATAGGAATATAACCTTGGAATTCAACTTTGCATGACAATTAGACAAACATAGATCCAAGGTTATTAGGGTTGCATGTACACTTAGGAAGTGTTAGAATGCTCAAAACCCATCAGTGGTATCAGAGCCTAGGCTTGTTTGCTCTTATTTGTGCTTAAAAGTTGAAAACAGAATCGGAAATCTTGTTGTCTGCGAATGGACTCGTCGAGTCTATAGGGGGGACTCATCGAGTCCATGAGTATCTTCAACCAACTCGGCGAGTCAGTTCATGCACTCGGCGAGTCAGTCCATGAGTATCCCCAACTTTCCCCTCTTTCTGAATCGGATCACTCATTTCCAAGGAGAGACCTTTAGGAGTACGAAGTCGCCGACCTGAAATTTGAGCTCGGAATGACGTCTATCCGTATAACTCTTCTAACGTCTCTGGGCCGTCAGCAACCTCTGTCTGACCTGATGTATATGCTCTGTCATCTGTAACACAATCTCTGTACTACCCATCATACGTTGCCCTACCTTTCCCCAACAAATGGGGGTCCGAAACCTCCTCCCATACAACAGTTCAATGGGTGGCGTACCGATGCTCGAATGATGGCTGTTGTTGTAGGAAAACCCAGCCAAGGGCAAATACGTGTCCCAACTTCCGCCGAAATCCAACACACATGCTCAGAGCATGTCCTCGAGCGTCTGAATCGTCCGCTCACTCTGCCCGTCAGTCTGTGGGTGGTATGCGGTACTAAAATACAGCCTCGTACCCAATTCCTCATGAAACTTCTTCCAAATTCTGGAAGTGAAATGCACGTCTCGATCTGAGACAATCGAGATCGGTACTCCATGTTGCGATACCACCTCTCTTACGTACAACTCTGCCAGCCTCTCAGCAGAATAGCTCTCACTAATAGCAAGAAAGTGAGCGCTCTTCGTCAATCGGTCCACAATCACCCAAATTGCATCGACACCTCTCGCAGTCTCGACAATTTGGTGATGAAATCCCTGGAAATCTGTTCCCACTTCCACTCGGGAAACTCTAATGGCTGCAGCTTACCATGTGGACTCTGGTGCTCGGCCTTAACCCTGCGACATGTCAAGAATCTCTACAAACCATGTGATATCCCTCTTCATGCAGGGCCACCAATACTCTCTCTTCAGGTCCAAATACATCTTAGTGGCCCCGGGATGGATCGAGAACTTCGATTGATGAGCCTCTTCCATCAAAATGGTACGCGTTCCGCCCACAAACGGTACCCAAATCCGACCCTGAAATGTCATAAGCCCTCGACTATTGGTAACGAGCTCCGATACCTGTCCGATAACTCGCTCTCTCTTATGGTTTTCTGGTCTCACGGCCTCAGCCTGAGCCCCTCGAATGGTGTCCAACACCGGATTAATCACTGTCAATCTCATGCAAACATCTCACATCGAGGCGCCCTCCGCCCGACGGCTCAAGGCATCGGCTACAACATTAGCCTTGCCCGGGTGGTACACGATCTCGCAGTCGTAATCCTTTACCACATCCAACCACCTCCTCTGGCGCATATTCAGGTTGGGCTGATTCATCAGGTACTTCAAACTCTTATGGTCCGTGTAGATGGTACACCGAACCCCATACAGATAATGACACCAGATCTTGAGGGCGAACACCAGTACCCCCAGCTCCAGATCGTGGGTGGGATACCTCGACTCATGAGGTTTCAGCTGCCTTGATGCATATGCTATCACATACCCCCTCTGCATAAGCACCGCTCCCAACCCTGATATTGACGCGTCGCAATACACTACGAAATCCTCCATTCCCTCCGGAAGGGCTAACATCGGGGCTTCACACAGTCTATGGCGAAGTGTCTTGAAGGAGGCCTGCTGCTCTGGGCCCCATGAAAGAGAAACACCCTTCCGGGTCAACCTGGTGAGTGGCACGACAATCTTGGAGAAATACCTGATAAATCTCCGATAATAACCAGCCAACCCTAGGAAACTCTTGATCTCGGTACCTCCCAACTCATTACTGCCTCGATCTTGGCCGGATCGACCAATACCCCCTTCTGGTTAACGAGGTGTGCAAGGAACTTGACCTCTCATAACCATAAATCACACTTGGAGAAATTGGCATAAAGCCTCTCCGATCTCAAAACTCTGAGGATCTCCCTTAAATGCTCCTCATGCTGCTCTCTGGACCTCGAATATACTAATATGTCGTCGATGAAATCGATCACCGAGTGATCCAACATCGGCCTGCACACCCTGTTCATGAGGTCCATAAACACCACCGGTGCATTGGTGAGCCCGAAGGGCATCACCACGAAATCGTAATACCCGTAACGAGTCCTGAACGCTGTCTTCTGGATATCCTCATCTCGCACCCTCACCTGATGATATCCAGACCTCCAATCGATTTTAGAGAACCAAGATGCTCCCTGTAACTGATCGAACAAATCGTCGATCCTCGGCAACGGGTAACGGTTCTTGACCGTCAGCTTGTTCAACTCCCGGTAACCAATGCACATCCGATGTGAACCATCTTTTTTCTTGACAAAAAGGATAGGCGCTTCCCATGGCGAACTGCTCGGCCAAATAAACCCTTTTCCCAGCAGCTCCTGAAGTTGAGAGGATAACTCCTGCATCTTTGGAGGCGCAAGGCGATAGGGCGCCTTGGCGATAGGCGCAGCCCCCGGAACCAAATCAATACTAAACTCTACCTGCCTCTCGGGAGCGACACCAGGTAACTCCTCCAGAAATATTAAGGATTATCAACTTAAAATCATTCATTAACTGTTTTTATCTCAAAAAATGATAACGAAATGTCAAATATGAGTGTAAACTTCATTTATGATTGTTGTAAGTTCACAAAAAAGATCATGAAATGCATCAATTTTTATATTGATCTGAAGCATTTGTTTTTGCAAAATCAGTCATTGACGAAATTTTTTACTTTATCAAGCTTTTTCTGTTCGATTCAACAATTATAGATGAAGATTTAGGGTTTTAAAATGTATATAAATACTAAATACAAGTACATATATTTTTAAATGTATATTTATGTTAGTAAAAATATTTTTATACATTTAAAAATGTATGTATAAAATATTTTTATACAATTAAAAGTGTAATAATAATAATAATAATAATAATAATAATAATAATAATAATAATAATAACAACAACAACAACAACAGTCAATGTAAGGGTAAATACGAACATTTTTGAAAAACTTAAGGGTAAATCTGAACATTTTTAAAAATTCAAGGGGTTTAATGGCATTAGGTAACCGGTAGATTACCTGGAAACCGGCTACAAGGGTAAAAATAAACAAATTAAACAAAACTTCGGGCTTTACTGGACATAAAATACGTCAAAGGGTAAAACCGATATTTTTGTGAAAACTTAAGGGCTTTTATGTCATTTTCCCTAATTGGATATCATTGCTTCAATTTAGATAGAAGGATATTAGTGAACGAATTTATAACATCTAATTGCCGGATTAAAATTTGTGGATGCTCGGTTGCTCTTTATGTCCACGGACTATATCATACATACTTATAAAACTAGTATTTTTTTCTTGAATCTCATGCATTTGAAACCCCCATTTTTTAACTTCCTTAAACCACATTCATTTGAAACCCCCCTTTTTTTTTAACTAATGTAACTAAAAGTTTTCTTAACTATGATTTGACACTCAAAAGTTTTATAACTTATATTATGTTTAATTAGTATTTAGTGAAAAGTTTACTAGAAAAATGTTAATCTTTTGTGTCTTTTGTGTTATATAAAATCTTACATGTAAGAATGATATCATAATATCATTGTTTTGCTTGGAATATATTTCAACCAAAACAAATGAAACTTTTTTATTCTTTCTTTATATTCAGTTTCTCATTTAATCGTTATATTTGATTTGTATGTATTACTCAATTTTGAATGCGACCCTCCAAACATCAATGTTTTGCTTGGAATATCTTTCTGATTCTTCTTTTTCAAGAAAAAAATATTTTGATTGCAGGTTAGTGAAGAATTGTCATCAAGTTTCTATGTTGAATGGTGTTAAATGAAGAAAGCAGATTCAGAAAATGGATATATGTTTGTTTTTGTTTGAGCAAAGTTGATGAATATTAGTTTTTTCTTTTGATTTAAATGTATGTTTATGTAACATCTTTATTTATATATTCAACCACCCAATGCTATTATTTATTTGATTGTAGTTTTTCTATTCTGATTATGTTTATTTTCTATTATTTTTTTGTTGGGTTATCCTACACAACATATTTAAAAGATACTATTTAAAAGATAACATAATTTTTAACATTTGATATGTAATTATGATAAATTTATCATGATATGTTCTTCATATGAAATTAATTTATCCATATTACTACGACAAGAATTACATATGACATTTACGAATATATATATATATATATATATATATATATATATATATATATATATATATATATATATATATATATATATATATATATATATATATATATATATATATATATATATATAACGATGAATAAAAATCATAAGGATCATAAAAAATGGTATCAGAGCCAAGAAAAGATTTTGGGGAGGTTATGCATGATATATTTACTTCTAAAGTTTTTGGTTTAATATCCTATAAGAAATATATAAGTTTTAATAAGCATGATACAGAGACAAGACCAGTGATTGGCTGGATTAGCGTAAAGCGCGCAGATAAGGACGTAAGACGCGGTGCCGGACCACAATCATCGTCGGGACGAATCCCCTCTGTTCACCATTATTAAAACAGGTAAGTTTTCTTATAGAATTTTAAAACAAAAAATATGAGTAAAATTTCAGGCATACTATCCAAAAAATATATTCTTGGTAAACATATCAATAATGAACAAGATGATGATGATAATCAAATAAATTCTATTGAAGAAACCGTTAATAACATAGAACAAAGTTTGAATAATTGGACAATACCTAAAACTAATATTAATACAATATATAAAATAGGAACTTTTGATTACTTTCAAGGTTATTCTATTAAAATGACAGAACAAACTTTGTCTATTGGTCAAAACCAACAAAACTTACATTTGTTATCATCACGATCTATTCTAGAGCATAGAACGAAATATAAATTTTTACATGTCGGTTTAGTCCAAATTGCTATCAAGCCTCTATTTAGAATTGGAATAGATGCCCCTGTTCTCCTTATTTTAAGAGACAGGAGACATAAAGATTTTCAAAATTCTATTTTAGCTATGGCTGAAACAAATATTGCTAACGGACCTATTTATTTCAATTGTTATCCGAATTTCTCTGTAGGATTATTTGATAAAAATATTTTAGATACTTTAGTTTTAACTATAGAAACAAAAAATTTAGAATTTAAGGATGATACAAAGCCTTTAGCAATAATTTATCGTGTTTGTTACAAAACTATGACAACTACACTTGAACCAAAAACACGTTTATCAAATCCTAAAAATGAAACAATTATTTTTGAAGCAAATACTAACCATACCAAAGTTCATACACCAAAAAGATTAAAATGGTCTGATATAACCCAATCATGTAATTGGAACTTACAAAATGTTATTGATCCAAAACCATTAGACTCTTCAAAACAAATCTCAAATATTATTGAATATAATGATGGTTCTGTAGATATAAATTTTTCTTCCTTAAATATTTCATCATCCAGATTATCAACTTCTTTTCCAGAAACAGGCTCTTCAAAATCTTCGTTATTAAAGTCGAGATCTTTAAAACTAAAAACTGTTGACTATACTAATTCTATCCCCAAATCCATTAACTACCGAAAAGGGTCTTCAAAAAATTATTTACCAAAATAACTATGCAAATGAAACCTTATCTAGTATTACCGAGCATCTAGTAAAAATTGAAGAAAAATTTTTTAAAGATAAAAACATTAACAAGCAAGATATGGCAAGCACTAGTAATTTAAGTTTTGTTCCTTGCCAAATCGATGGTAATTTTAATCTAGGAAATACAGATTTAATTAACGAATTAGAAAAAAGACTTTCAAAACTTCATATCTCAAACACTAATAATATTAATACTCTTACGAATGAAGAATCTGAAAATAGTGATATTAATAGTGAAACAAATTTTGAAACTCTTGCTCAACAATTTAATACGAATGATGATATTAATCAACTCACTAATGACTTTTCAAATCTTAATAAAATTCATCAATCAAAGCAAAGCACTTTCGGAAAAAATCCAAAACCAACCATAAGAAATTATTGGAATAGACCCTCTCTTCCAGATGTTCAACTTGAAGAACGAAGTTTTCAATTTGACCGTTCTCAATATGATGGTAATTCTATTTATGAATGGAATATTGATGGCCATTCTGAACATCAAATTATGAATATTGTACAAGAAATGACTATGGCTGCTAATGCTTATAAAGCTCATAATAATACTCAACTCCAAATTGTTAATATTATTACTTCTGGTTTTACTGGCAGTCTTAAAGGCTGGTGGGATTTCTATATTTCACAAGAAGAAAAAGATTATATTTTATCTGCTAAGAAAACTATTATAAAACAAGAAAATAATCAACAAATACAAACGTTTGAAGATGATATGGTTAACACTTTAATTTTTGCTATTATCAAAAACTTTGTAGGGGATCCTACTACTTTTCAAGAAAAAACTTCAGAAATTTTAATGAATTTACATTGCAGAAAACTTACTGATTTTAGATGGTATAAAGATAATTATCTTGTTAAAGTTTTTTCAAGACCCGATTGTAAAGAGTCTTATTGGAAAGAACGTTTTATTGCTGGCCTTCCAAAACTCTTGGCGGAAAGAGTTCGACAAAAATTAAGAGAAAATTTTAATAATACCATTCCTTATCAAAATCTAACTTATGGAGATTTAATAAACTATATTAATAAAGAGGGATTGGCAGTTTGTGCTGATCTTAGGTTTAAAGAAAAACTCAAAAAAGATAGAATTAACAGTAAAAATGAATTGGGAAATTTTTGCCAACAATATGGTTATCAGCCCTTAAATGGTCCGTCTACTTCAAAATCTAAAGTTTTTAAGAAAAGATCTTCAAAATATTTTAGGAAAAAGAAATATAATCTTCCAGAAAATTATAAAAAGGATAAAGATTACGCTTCGAAAGCCAAAAAACCATATAGACAAAATTATAAAAAATCTAAAAGAAAATCAAAAGATATTATTATTTGTCATAAATGTGGGCGTAATGGTCATACAGCAAATAATTGTTATGCTAAGACGAAAATAAATGAGTTAAATGTCTCTGAAGACTTGAAAGAACAAATAAGAAAAATTATTTTAAATACTGATTCAGATTCCGATGAAAGTATTTCTGACTTTCAAACAAATGATTTAAATATTCTCGAAAATACTACTTCAAGTTCTGAAGATTCTGATATTTGCGAATGTATTGGTAAATGTCACTGTAACAATTTAATCAATGTAATCACTAGTGGCTCCATTAATGTTCTTTCGCAAGATGATAAAGATCTTTTAAACTCTCTTGATTCTATAAAAGATAAAAATATCCAAGAATTGCTAATAAAACAGATGCTTAATAAAACTAATAACATAACTCCTGCTAATAATGAAAATTTTAATTTAAAAAGTATATACGAAAGATTTACTGAAGCAAAGCCAATTTCTATGCAAGAACTTCAAGAAGAATTAAAAATAGTAAAACGAGAAATAAAAGAAATAAAAAATAAAATTTTAATTTTAGAAAAAGAAAAACCTTCTATTTTTAAAAACAAAAATATAGAAATTAATAATGAAGAAGAAAATAAAATTGAAAATGTAACTATTAGTAAACTTATAAATAATCAAGTTTCTCAAAAATGGAACACTAAAATTACTTTAGTTAAGGATAATTTTAAAATTAACCTAACTGCTTTAATTGATAGTGGTGTTGATATGAATTGTATTCAAGAAGGAATTTTTCCTACACAATTTTATGAAAAAACTACATCTAGACTTACTGGTGCCGGAGGTACAAAATTAATTGTAAATTATAAAGTTTCTGATGTTCATATTTGTAATGACCAAGATTACTGTTATAAAACTCACCTAATTTTAGTAAAAGATCTATCTTCTCCTTTAATTCTAGGAACACCTTTCATTACAAAACTATATCCTTTTATGGTTCATGATGATGGTATAAGAACCAACATTTTTGGAAAAGAAATTATATTTAAATTTTGTGAACCTCCTTTATATTCAACAATTAATGTCCTTAATTATAAAACGCAACAAGCCAAATATCTTATTAACGAAATAAATAATGTTCGAATAACTAATCAATTAAGTGATAATAATATTCAAAATAAAATAACCGGATTAAAATTAAAATTTGAAAAAAATGTTTGTTCTAATATTCCTAATGCCTTTTGGAATAGAAAGCAACATATTGTAAAACTACCATATATAAAATTTTTTAATGAAAAGGATATTCCTTCAAAATCTAGAGCCATTCACATGAATAATGAATTAGAAAGTCATTGTAAAAATGAAATTCAAGATTTAATAAATAAAAAACTCATAAGACCTTCTAAGTCACCATGGTCTTGTTCAGCATTTTATGTTATGAATGCTGCAGAATTAGAAAGAGGATCACCAAGATTAGTTATCAATTATAAACCTTTAAACAAAGTTTTAGAATGGATTCGTTATCCTATTCCTAATAAACGAAATTTGCTAAAAAAGCTTTATGATTCAAAAATATTTTCAAAGTTTGATATGAAATCAGGATTTTGGCAAATACAAATTCATGAGGAAGATAAATACAAAACTGGTTTTAATGTTCCCTTTGGGCATTTTGAATGGAATGTAATGCCTTTTGGATTAAAAAATGCTCCTTCTGAATTCCAAAATATTATGAATGATATCATAACTCCTATAAGTAGTTTTGCTATTGCTTATATCGACGATGTCCTAATTTTTTCAAAATCAATTGATCAACATTTTAAACATTTAAATCAATTTCATGATTTAATTTATCAAAATGGTTTAGCTGTCTCTGCAACAAAAATGCATTTATTTAAAAATGAAATTCGTTTTCTAGGACATGATATTGTCAAAAACACTATTAGACCTATAACAAGAAGCTTGCAATTTTCTACTAAATTTCCTGATGAAATTAAAGATAAAAAACAACTTCAAAGATTTTTAGGATGCTTAAATTACATCCATGATTTTTTCAAAGATTTAGGGATCATATGTAAACCACTTTATAATCGATTAAAAGACAATCCTGAACCATGGACTCAAAAACATACAGATATAATTAAATATATAAAACAAAAGGTCCCTACTTTGCCATGTTTAAATTTACCTCATCCCGATGCCAAAATCATAGTTGAAACCGATGCTAGTGATATTGGATTCGGAGGAATTTTAAAACAAAAATTTGTTAACTCAACTGAAGAGCAATTAGTTCGATATTACTCTGGTGCATGGAATAATACACAGAAAAATTATTCAACTGTCAAAAAGGAAATTTTAAGCATTGTTTTATGTATTAAGAAATTTGAAGATGATTTATTTATGAAAACTTTTTTATTAAGAATAGATTGTCAATCTGCAAAAAGTATTTTGGAAAAAGATGTAAAAAATATTATTTCCAAGCAAATTTTTGCTCGTTGGCAAGCCCTCTTAGGTAACTTTGATTTCGAAATAGAATTTATAAAAGGAGAAAATAACTCACTTCCTGACTTTCTTTCTCGAGAATTTTTGCAGGGAAAATGAGTTCATCGTCCTCTTCCAAACATGATGACAAGAAGCCAGTCTATCAAAATCTTGTTCCAGCCTCTCAAAAGCTAGTTCCATTTCAAAATCAAAATCGTTTTTCTCCTTTAACACCTACTTCTAAGAATTCACAACTTTATTCTAATATCCTTCAGTCAAAACTTGTTACTCCAAAAGTTGCTTCAACTGACACAATAAGCCCTTTTGCAAAACCTATCTCTCCTCAAACTCAAAAATCTGTTACTCCTAGCCCTTCTACAAAAACTCCTTATGTTCTTAATCCAAATTTCCTAAGAGTTCAAATTCTTGAAGATTTTCAAATCCATAAGTTACACCAAGGTTTTCATATTCTCACCAATCATCTCTTTGGACAAGGAAAAACCTTTTATGTTGATTCATATAAAACCCGAGAATATTATCAAGCTATTCTGCAAGAATCTGGTTCGGTCAATTTTGTTCATCGTTCTAATTCTAAAGAGGGAAACATTGATTTTAGCAAAGCTCATATTATCAAAATCATTTCTCCAGAAAGTTGGGTTCCAAACCTTCACTCTGAAAAACCTCTTATAAGTTATCCTGCTTATCCCAAATTTTCTTACTATGATTATCAAGACGCCTGGACTAAGGCATTCTTTATTCGGAATTATTCACATTCATGGTTTATCTTCTTTGATTTGAACTTCAATTGTGAATATCCAAGATGGTTTATCAATTGGTACAAATATATGGGTATTCTTCCAAATTGTTTACCAAAAGAAATTTACGATGGATATCTCAAATTTAAAGAATTGTTTATTCAACAAATTCCAGAATTTGAATACATGTTACAATTCACTATGATATTTAAAGTTCCATGGATAATGTCTTGGACTTTTCATTATCAAGAAGCAAAAGACACCTCTCCTCCCTGGCTTAATCGCCAATTTCGCTCAAAATGGTGGGATAAAATGAAGATTTCTCAAGCTAGTGAACAAGCAGTAATTAAACATTATCAAGAAATATATATTCAAAAACCAGAAGTCGAAGCCACTTTTATCAACAGTCTTCCCAAAAGCGATGTGGATCTAATTGCAAGAATTAAAGATGCTGCTACCTCTTCTCCTCAAGAACTTCAAAAATTACTTCAAGAAATTCGCCAAACTCCATCAGTTTCTGACGATTCTCCAAAATCTATAAAGAATGATTTATTCGAAGACGCTCAAGACCCTTTTGATGATCCTTATGAAGAATAAGAAATCATTATCCATAAATTTGATGTAATATTTTAAATGTAAGATATTTCGTTTTTTCTATTATCAAAATTTCGTTTTTCAAGTACGAATACATGTATACTATGTAGGTATTCATGTATTTATGTATAAACAATTTTTATCAAAATTATTATCAAATCTATAATCAATGATGATATGAAGACAAAAAACTTTAGAAGATGCTCTATAATGGCTTGCTTTATCAAAAGAAGATGAATGACAACCACTTTCAAGGACAACCACTTGCAAATAATTATTGATTGGCCATGGATTCTTACGGAAAAATTTATCACAAGATGATTTCAAGACTTTGAAGACTCCAAGATGATTATAAATAGAGGTTATCACAAGAGAAAAAATTCATTCTCTAAAAAATGTTCATCCAATGTCTAAAAAATCTCCAAGAGTCTCTCTTTCTACTAGTAGATGTTCAAAGTCTTTAGATTTTCAAATAATTCTTTCTCCAGAAGTATGTACTGATTGTAATTCAAGCCTAATTCAAGAAGGTATTATCTAAAATATTCTATTGTTGTGTTATTTTTATGATAATTTCATTGCGAGTTATTCTAACTATTAATTCTACAAGATTTGAAATTTTTGTTAAAATAGTACTCGTTTTTAATAATCAAATTAATCAAATTCATGGTTAGATCATTTAATTATGTCTAGCAAAATTTTGATGAATTGTATTCCTAATAGAAATATTCTTTTAAAAATACAGCAAATCCAAGAATCTATTAATAACTCTGAGCAAAATCTTAAAGATTCTTATAAACTTAATAATCAAGGCACAATTTTAAACAATAATCATATTCATGATGTTAGACGATTCATAAGAGCAAGTATTAAAATTCGTTACAAACAGATACGTTATCTAAAAACAAAACTAGTCATTTTCTAGTTATACTAACGATGAATAAAAATCATAAGGATCATAAAAAATGGTATCATATATATATATATATATATATATATATATATATATATATATATATATATATATTATATGTGATTTGTTTAACATGTATATGCACCTATGTATGTTATAAATTTATAATTAAATATCTTTATGTTTAATAATTAAAGGGATTAAAATGATGTATCAAAACCAATTATTTAGATGAATATAATAATAATAATAATAATAATAATAATAATAATAATAAATACACATTTCCAAGTACCGCATTCATGTCAAACTCACATTACAACTCAATAGTTTTCTAATTTATATATATTTATTAGTTATAACTCAAAAGTTTTTAAATTATAATTATTAATTAGTAATCACTAATAACTTTTTATTTTCTTTTCTTTTATAGGATCGTAAAGTTTTGCTCATTAAAAATATTAATGTATTTGAAGAGATTTGTGATTTAAATATGAAGAGTTAATATAAATGTTATAATAGATGTTTTAGTGTTTTTATGTTATTAAAAGTTACAGTGTTTATTTTTCATATTTTTTATTATTCGTTGTATATATATATATATATATATATATATATATATATATATATATATATATATATATATATATATATATATGTTATAATAGATATTTTTCTATTTTTATGTTTTTAATAGTTGCAGTTCATACGTTTTGTTACCCGTTATATTATCATTCATTTAATATATAATTTACACAATTTTAAATGGTTTATAAAATTATTAAATAGTTGTATATATCACAATGACTTAAAAATTAAACTATAATATTTAGTAAAACTAATATGGTAACTATATGTTTGCTTTACTACTAATATTTTTAGAAATATTAAATAATAATTTAGTAAAAAGCATTATTTTAACTATATAATTCTATTATCGCGCAACGCGCAAGAATTCGCCTAATTTTAGACATAATCCGGTACAAAAAAGACCACTTCACTGTCAAAACCCGAAAAGTTAGAAAACATCTCGAGGAAACGAGAAAAGTGACACTTCCCAATCAATTATATGTTAATGAACTGCATATTTTATACATAATGGTTAACAATTTAGTAAAAAATTGATCAAGCGATGAATAGTTACCTGCTGTGGTACAATGTTCGGCAATATGGTTAAGATGTAGATTTTCATAAAGATTGCTTAATGTTCAAAAATTGCACGAATGCCCTTTCGACGTATACCATCCAGAAGTTACAAATTAAAATCTGAAAAACCTAATTCTGTTTCAAGAATTACAAAAAAAACGTATAGAGAAATATAAAGAACCGTAAATAATTTATTGCATTCAATATTTTTTATTTTATGTAATATTAGAACATTGGGACCGTAAATTCGCGATCTCTATGAATGTTTGTAATATTAATATTAATATTAATAATAATTAAAATGCGGTTACCTTGATAATATTTAGTGAATATAAATGTTAAAATAACTTCAAGACAAAATTATAAAATCTCTCATATTTTTCACGCCAAAAACTCAATTACTGCAAAGATAATTTGTGTCAGTTAATTCAATTAAACTAAACAATCTGAACCATCAAAAAGACGATTTAACGACCAAGATTCCTTCCAAAACTCTAAATCAGAATTATCAAAATAGATTGAATTGATTATTTTATTACTAGAAGCTCGGAATAAATCCGATTTCCGAATTCTGCAATGCCATTTTTGTCTTGTTTCTAAGCAAAGGTTTTAGGTTTTTACATAAACCTTTTTGTTACAGCAATTTGCAGCTTCCTCACGTTATCTTCCTTCACATCTCCCTCTTTTCTAAATCCCATTTCTTATCTTTTCAGTTTCTTGAATTCAAGAACTGAGAAAGAGAGAGAGGTGTGGAGATGGAAGCTGTCATTCAAACAAAAGGCCTTCTATCCCTTCCTTCAAATCCACAAACCAGAGCTTTTCTTAACAAACCATCACCACACCTATCTCTTAGACAACGATTCCACCTCTCAAATCCCTTAAAACCCAAATCCACAAATGGGTTTTCCTTAAATGTCGATGGGTGTAAAAAGTTTCAAGGGTTTGCTGCTACAAACCCTGGTTTGTTTAGTGCCCCAAAACCCAAACTTTTGCATGTCTGTAAAGCTTCCGCCGCCGCGGCGCCCCTCCCCGGCGGCGCAGGCTATGGCGACGTAGAAACCCCAAAGTTTATGGGTATTGAAGTCCTGACCCTAAAAAAGATTGTACCTTTAGGGTTAATGTTCTTCTGTATTCTTTTCAATTACACAATCCTTAGAGATACAAAAGATGTATTAGTGGTAACAGCCCAGGGTTCAAGTGCTGAAATTATACCCTTTTTGAAAACCTGGGTTAATTTGCCAATGGCAATTGGGTTTATGCTGTTGTATACAAAATTGGCTAATGTTTTATCAAAGAAAGCTCTTTTCTATACTGTAATTCTTCCATTCATCGCGTTTTTTGGGGCTTTCGGATTCGTTTTGTACCCTCTTAGCGGCTATGTTCACCCCACAGCACTTGCTGATAGGCTTCTTGAGTTCTTGGGTCCGCGGTTTCTCGGACCTCTTGCCATTATGAGGATATGGAGTTTCTGTTTGTTTTATGTCATGGCTGAGCTCTGGGGAAGTGTCGTCGTTTCGGTTTTGTTTTGGGGGTTTGCTAATCAGGTATAACGCTTCTTCTTCCTTTTCCCCCCCAGTGTTAAGCTTATCTTGTTGATATTGAATTTCGTTCTCGAGATTGGATTGTAATTTGGTTATTACACCATAAATTCGTTGTTTTCCATGATATAAGTGGATAAGCACGAATTGGGTGTCTTATCTTTTGCATTCAACATTTTGATTTCCTTCAAATGTATTTGTATACACAAACACACACACACACATATATATAAACATATACATGTCTCCATAGACGTATATGTATTACGCATATGTGTATGATGTATGATGGATATGTGTATGTAGATAACAACAGTTGAAGAAGCGAAAAAGTTCTATCCTCTATTTGGGCTTGGAGCGAATGTTGCATTGATATTCTCGGGGAGAACCGTTAAGTACTTTTCAAATATGAGGAAACATTTGGGTCCAGGAGTCGATGGATGGGCAATTTCATTGAAATACATGATGAGTATTGTGGTGTTAATGGGGTTTGCCATTTGTGGTCTTTATTGGTGGGTTAATACATTCGTTCCTCTCCCTACTCGTAGCAAGAAGAAGAAGGTAACATCTCAAGTTTATAATTTTCTTTTTACTTATATCGAGTTTTGGGTTTTTTTTTTACTAAAAGTACACCTTGAATGCATGTATTGTAGGAGAAGCCGAACATGACCACAATGGAGAGTTTGAAATTCTTGGCTTCATCGCCTTACATCAGGGATTTAGCCACTTTGGTTGTAGCGTATGGAATTAGCATTAATCTTGTTGAGGTTACATGGAAATCAAAGCTCAAGGCACAGGTAAAACATAATTTAAAAAAAAAAAAAATACCCCTTATAGTTATTAGCTTTTTGCAAATTTGTCTTACATTTTTTTGTTACAATATAACTTAATAAGTTATATTATTAAACAATTATTTATATTGCAGTTCCCAAGTCCAAACGAGTATTCTTCCTTCATGGGCGACTTTTCAACTGCAACTGGAATAGCAACATTCACAATGATGTTATTAAGTCAATGGATATTCAACAAATATGGTTGGGGGGTGGCTGCTAAAATCACACCCACAGTTCTACTTTTAACCGGGGTTGGGTTCTTTTCCTTAATTTTGTTCGGTGATCCTTTGGGACCCGGTCTTATGAAGTTTGGGATCACTCCACTTTTAGCAGCTGTCTATGTTGGTGCATTGCAAAACATATTTAGTAAAAGTGCAAAATACAGTTTGTTTGATCCTTGTAAGGAAATGGCATATATACCCTTGGATGAAGACACCAAGGTTTGAATTTGAATTCGAATCTGAACTTATTGTTTGTTTAAATCGGGAGGAGCTTTAACTTTAATTTACCCTTTAATATTTTGAAATTTCAGGTTAAAGGAAAGGCAGCTATAGATGTGGTGTGCAATCCATTAGGGAAATCAGGAGGAGCATTGATTCAGCAGTTTATGATTTTGACTTTTGGATCACTTGCAAACTCGACACCATATCTTGGTGGAGTGCTTCTGGTTATTGTGGTGGCATGGTTAGGGGCAGCAAAGTCATTAGACACACAGTTTACAGCTTTGAGACAAGAGGAAGAGCTTGAGAAGGAGATGGAGCGGGCAGCGGTCAAGATCCAGATTGTTTCATCGGATGTGGACACGAATGAGAATGGGCAGCTGGTCAGTGATTCGGGCAGTAACTCGGGGGAATCCTCGTTTCCAAGGAATGATTGAATTGTTTGAATTGAATTGAAGATGTTGGTTGTTATAGGAGGGGTTTTAGAGTTTGGATACACAGGTAAAGGTGGAAACTTTGGGATGTTTTTTCTAGGGTTTTCTTGTTCTTGTTTTTGAGTAGAATAATCAGAGCAAATCCAGGAATGCTGCTGCTGACTTTTGGAAGTCTTTGATGTTTTTTTTGTAAGGTTTATGTCTGTTCGCAGGCAAATCTTTGTAGAAACGACATTTGAATGTTGTTAATGTGATGAAATGTATTTTGTTTTTCTTTTTTTATCCCCTTTTTGCTATGTTGAGATTGAAGAGTTGATTTTTTTTCCCGTTAATATAATTTTTTTAGGGATTGCTTGGATAAGAGAAATTAAATTTCCTACTACTTTTTGTCTAGAAAAAAAAAATAAACGTCAACAGCAGGATTCGAACCTGCGCAGGCATAGCCCAACAGATTTCGAGTCTGTCTCCTTAACCACTCGGACATATTGACGTTTTGTTTCTTCTCTCCCAACTAATTATATATAATCATTTAAATTAGAGAACAAAACAAAACAAGAAAGTTTTTAACTTTTTAGGTAGCATTTTAAATAATGTGAACCTTGAATTGGATCCCGATAGCTTGAAGACTCTATTTTATTTTTTATTTTTTATTTTGAATTCGATTTAAGAACTTGAATAGAAAAAAATATATCTATTAAAGCTATGTGCAATATGGCAAACTCGATTTGAAAGCATGAATAACATGAAATACCATCTGATAACATGAAAATACCTATAAAACTATATTAAATTAATCAAGTTATGATCGAGTTCAATAAAAAAATATTAACAATAATGCTCGATACGATTTATATTCTTTAGGGGCCGACTCATTTATGTTCAAACTTACTATTTTGTACTAAAACTCAATAAAAGCCCAAAATCATATTTGGTCCTAAGTTGTGCTTGATTTGTTTATCCAATTATCTTCTATTTATTATTGTTTCTTTATTCATGCATTTTTATATGGTTTTATTTATGATCTTGTTACAAGATTGATTTAGAGGTAAAATCGGCGTAAAGATTGTATGATCTTTAATGAGATCGTAAAATATATGCTAAGATCATAGCATCATCGTGAATAAAATTGTTAATTATTATATATTTAAAAAAAAGCCATCAATAAAATGACATTTTCTTTATCCTTTTTATTTAGAATTGTTTTTTCCCTAAAGAAACATGTTAAATTATTTATATATCTTATTGAATGAAAAAACAAACAAAATTGACATTTAGGTTTTGCCATATTGATTAGATCTTTTTTTAATTCCCAAAGAAACATTTTTAGATAGTTAAATTTATAGTTTTCGTTCTAAAATTCATCATTCATCTTCTAATTTTCTATGAATGTGAGCAAATAAATGTAGTTGGTCATATGGATCTACTTTTTACTATGTTACATATTTATATCCTATGTTAGGAGCTTGGATCTAGGATCGTTTGAAACTAGATGTTTAAGTTGAAATATTTATATAAATGTGTTTGTAACTTTCATTTGATATAAATAAATCATTGTTCACACGGAATAAAATAGCTCATAATAGTAAGATTTTTCAATCCCACAAAATAGCTCATAGTAGTAAGATTTTTCAATCCCTATATGATATTATACATTGTCTTGTGGAACAAAAAACAATTATAGTAGTAAGATATTGATCATGACAACTTATTTCTAACCTTGTATAATTGAAATCCAAAATAGTAATGATATCGAAAGAATAATCCCTTTTACAGAATAAAATTTTCTGCATCCTCTTCGATTTAGAATATGCACACACACAAACCAAGCATGACAAGACAACGAATCACACACACACATAGTAGTTCACTCCACTTATTCACCGTAAAAAAAATACCAACACACTATACTTGCAACTAAAAGTTGCAAAACTACATCTTTACTACTTTCTTGATCACCTTGTAAGAAGACTTGATAAAATTACCATTTACCCCATGGTTTTCCACATCCTCATCATCACCCATCACAGCCGGCTTCCTTCTAATGCAATCCACACCTTTTTTCATGCCCAAAATTATCGATGGTGAAGATGGAATCCTTCTCAAAACCCTAGCACTCTCACTCCTTGCAATATCCTTAAATTTCCCAATTTTTTCACTTCTTTCCTTCACTTCAAAACTCTTCCTTCTGCTAACCGATTTCTCACATTCCATTTCACCAACACTACTTTTCCTTATGTAAGGAGGATTCTTCAAGGCTGTTTTTGTATCTTCTTCCTCAACACTACTTTTCCTTACGTAAGGAGGATTCTTAATCAAGGCTGTTCTTTTTGTATCTTCTTCTTTAACAATTTCAGTTGCCTCAGTTTTCAAGGTTTCTTTTTGGGGATACTTTAAATTCATCTTTCTAATGATTTCATCTGTCTTGTTACCATTTGAAGCATTTGAAGTGTTAATGTGAATGTTCTCATGAGTACTACTACCCTCTTCTTCCAATAGTATTTGAAGCCATTTTTCAACGTTACCCTTTCCACGTTGCTTTCTTTTCTCTTCATCTTCATCTTCCTCTTCTTTTACTAACTCATCATCATCATCATCAACTGGAAACCTATTGTCATACGAGACTCCATTCTCTTCTATTCTCAATCTTTCCATCTTTTTGCCATTATCAATGTTAATGTCATCTATAGGTTCTTCATTTCTTTCTATCTCTGCTTCAGACTCTTTATGCTCCTCTTCCAAAAACACCCTTAACTGCTTGTGTTCAGAGTAGGATCCTGGCAAGTATAAAACAGTATTGTCATCTTTTTCTTGAAGTAAAGCTAAATCTTGAGGTGATTCTTGGCTTTCTTTGCATTCGGGTTGTAGATATAACACCATTTTATCATCTTTCCCATCATCCATTCTTGATCTTTTCCTTGTTTGTTCCAATTCGGGTCTGATTTGTTTCTCCAATTCATCTCTATGCTTAAATTTCTTGTGAAGCTCTCTTTCTGATGAATCACAAATGGCTTTCTGAGCTTCAAGCCTAGCCATGAGTGAATTACTTGCTGCTTGATTCAACCTCACTTGTTCTTTATAAACAACACTCCTGAAACAAACAAAAAAGTGTTTTTTAGCAATTAATTATCTTGTTTCAAACATGAATTTATAATGTCATCGAGGTTATTTTCTTACTGATGCATAGCGTCTCTTATCATCTTTTCTAGCATTGATTTATATGAGGCCTGTGCTTCTGCTAAACGCCGACATTTTTCTGCACGCCTTCTTTTCTTGATTAACACCAATTCAAGATCTTGGATTGAAGTTCTTTCTTCTTCATTCTTTTGTTTCAATTCCATTACTTCTTCATCTAGTTTCTCAATTTCTTTCTGTTTCTTGACTGTTTCTTCATTCTGTCTCAGTGAGTCTCGAGCAATGACAATAGCTTGATAAGGGTTCATCACCATTTCTGGATTTTCATTTTCTTTTGACATATTCGATCTTGATTTTCTTGCAGCTGTCATAATGTTGGATTCCTTTCTGGATACAACAATGGCAGCTGGAGCAAGACCCAATTTCTTCTGTGATTCGTTAAAAGGTTGTGGAAAACAATGTGAATCAACTGTTTGTGTAGAATTAAGTTCTTCACTTTCGCCATTACTAAACAGTAGATAAAACCCTCTCTGCCTGTCGATTTGAAGGAAAGAATTAAACATAATCCCCATAAATGCACATCTATAAGAGAAAGTAACAAAGGTTTATAAATGACTTACCTAAAATCTGAGTTTGAAGAAGCAAAGATTGACAAGAACTGGTTGACTGATATACCCACTTGAAGATCCCACCATGGAACCAAAAACTCGAGCTTATGATGCTTCTTCTTGCATACTTGCCATTGTAATAACCTTAGATTACTGGAAACAGTCATTCCTCCCCCTGTAATCCACCAAGAAATCAGAAAATGTAGACGAAAAGTCATTTGATTTGTATATATACATCATATAGAGATGATTACTTGAGCAAGGGAACCAATGATCAATATCCCAAGCAAGAGGAGAAGCAGAGTCAGCATGGAAATAAAGAACATTGCCATAGGAGTCCACTCTGAAAGATTCGGGATCAAAGCCAGCATTCCTGAAATGTTAAGACATTGTTTCAACTGTTAAAGTAAAACCCTTTTGTATTTAATTAGGAATAAGTTATTGGATTAGAAAAGGTAATGGAGCAAAGAGGCGTTCATTACCCAAGATGGTTGAGTTGCTTCCATAGTAGGTTCACAAAAATCTTTGGTTTTGCAGACGGTTTTGCTTTCAGATCTATAATTGGAAACAACTCATCTAGCTCCTTAGCTCTCAAAGCCTATAAATACAGGATGCATAAGATTTTCTTATCAATTATAATGACAAGTAAAGTGATGCAAAAGACTTCTTTACACTTTCTCAATCAAAAACAGATTCTAGTAATCCACATGTTGGAATTTTGAAGATTGGGGTTGTTGTGGGATAAATTTAGACACAAGTAAATGATGGGGTTGATAAGAACAATTGAACAAAAAACATCTAACTTTTAGCTTCTTCATTTTTTCATGGTTAGTAACTAAAATGCATAGATGATTAATTTTGAAAGCATATGAACTCTAAGTAGCCAAACAGTAAGAATTGTAATGAAAACTTCTCTAGAGAAAACGTCATCAAAACAGATGAAAAACAATAAAAATAGTTACAGAAACAATCGTCCTAAGAGAAAACTTTAAATGCTTATTTTTACTAATAAAAATTGCATTTTTAGTACGATGTTTAAGAGTAATCTAGTTTATATCAGCACCACGTTAGCCTAAAGTTTAAAAAAATTGAACAGGAAACGACACGCTAAACCCTCGAATCAAAGATTCAACGGGTTTGAGATCATGAATTAGAAAATCCTGATTAGGGTATTTTTATTAGTTATGAATACACAATCTACGGTACAAATAGGGATTTACCTGGTGCGATTGGAGAGCATATGGAGTGAAAGTAAAAGGAGGGCCATGGGAGTAAGGACCAAAACCTCGATCTCTACAGAGCTTAGCATAAGCTTTCGGGTAGCCTAGGCCTTCATCGACTCTCAGCTCTTCTGCACTAAACATCAAATCATCTGTCATTTCCATTCCTCCTCCTTCTTCGTGGAGCTTTCTGAAAAAAATACAGAGAGATAATGGAATGGGGGTGTTTTGTTGAGGAGGATGCAACGGTCGAATGAGGGGCCACCGACTTAGTAATGACGAAGCAGTGTTTGGCGTTGCGTTTTTCAAATTGAATATGAGGTTGCCACGTTGGCAAGCCTAACGGCTCCATTACATTAGGAATAATTATTACGCCAATGACCAAATGCCATTGAATTTGGTGAGTTCAAAACTTCAAATAGTTAGACTGTATTTAAATTTTACAGGAGGATATGATATTAAATAATTAAAATTAGATAAATATGTATAATGCTGTTCAAAAAAAAAAAGGTACAAGAAGATAAGGCGGGACTATAGTCTATAGAATGCATAACTTTAGACGTGATTATGGTGTCGTAAATTAGAATAATAAAATATTAAGTTCATTGTGTTTTTAAGTTATTTAAGAAACTAATATACAAATAATTAAAAGTAAACTTTTGTGAAAAAGATACAAATCTTTTACTTTTTATGTATTTATTTTATACTAGTTGTGAAACTCGTATATTATACGGGTTAATTAAAACATAATGAAGCAACTAAATGGAGAGTTTATTTGAATTTGAAATATGAAATAAGTTAAAATTACGAAAAAAAAACATGCAAAAAATAAATTAATTAAAATTATGTGTTTAATTGTTAGACACGTGTACTAAATGAGTTATTATAATCAAATATTAAATACAAATGTTTAAAGTGTAAATTTATTTGAAATTGAAATTGAAATTTTAGATTTGAAATTTGAAATTAATAGTTATTATAGTAGGTTTAATTTATGGAAACTAAATTAATGATAAAGTGTAAATGAATAATGAAGTAATTGACAAGTGGAAAATAAATATATTTCAAAATTATGACAAAATGATATGTGACCAAATAAATGAAAGAATGACAAGTGGTAATAACATTTTCATTTATTAGGGTAGATTTGAGTTCGATTTTATGAATGGAAATGAAGGTATAATTATAGGGATAATAATTTAGGAGATCATTGAAGTTTTAAATTTGTTCAAAAAACATCATTTAAATATTACATGTTTAAAAAACACCATCAAATTAAGACATATGTTGAAAAAACATCAACCAAGTAAATATTCTGATCAAAAAACACAATCTCTATGGTTTGCGGTAACTTACATGTTTAGCTCCTAACTTTTTTTCTTAACTCGGACGGTCCCTAGCGTTTATATTTATTTTGCCTTCGGACTATGATTGAGTTAAAAGACTAATATACCCTTATTAGTTTCAGTTAACATTTATTTTTACTACTTGTTAATTATTAGTTTCATGATCGAGTTAATTATTTATATAATTAAATATATTTATAATAAATAATAACATAAATCATATTAATAATTAATAAATAACAAAAATATTGTTAAATGAAAGTAATAAGGATATATTAGTTTTTTAACTCGATAAAGGGTCCGAAGTCGAAACAAATTTAAACTAAAGGGACCGTCTGAGTTAAGAAAAAAAAGTTAGAGACTAAATATGTAAGTTACTCCAAACCATAGAGATGATATTTTTTGAACTGTACTGCGTTGGTGTTTTTTAAACATATGTTTTAGTTTGATGGTGTTTTTTTAAATATGTAATACTTGAATGGTTTTTTTTGAACGAATTTGAAACTTCGATGGTCTCTTAAGTCACTTTTCCATAGTTATACATGAAAGAAGAGATAAATAAGTTTAAGTAGTAATAATTTATTTTAACTAATGTTACTTTGTACTAAGACATTTATTTTAACTAAGCTTATACTAAAGCTATTTGGAGTCGGTGCCGACTTAATTAGTTTAGGGGCTTTAAGCGAATTAAAAATTTGGGGCCCTTTGACATTTATTATAGTTAATATTATAAACCCTTCTCTTTTATTTGGGTTTGTGACAAACAATAATAAACTAAAAAGTTTATAATTTGCGGTTAAATTTGTAACACCTCGAGTTCAGAAGAGCAAAGTTCAGGGTGCTTAGTGTAAATATGGAAGATCGACTCGGCGAGTCAATTGATAGAGTTGGCAAGTCGGGTCGCGAATCTGGTCATGTGTTAAGTGACCAACTCGGTGATTTGGAGGAGTGACTCGACGAGTTGGTGCTGGGTGGAGAGAACCCTAATTTTCGGGGTTGTGCTCTATATAAAGAGCCTAACACCTCTTCCACAACCTCTTTACCTTCCCTTTGAGTTGCAGAAGCCCTAGATTCGTGTGAGCTTTCCTTTGTGAGTAATTAGAGCCTTGGAGGAGGAAATATTGGAGGGGAATTGAAGAGCAAGAAGATTTGGAGCAAGGGGCTTTGTAGAGATTTGGTTCATTCTCCAGTAGGAGCTTGCATTGGAGGTAAGAGATCTGTTCTTGAGATTTTGTGCATCTAGATTTATCAATTGTGGGGTTTTTGGAGCATAAATGAGGTCTATATCGAGTTTGGTGTAAGACATGAGGTTGCTACTTCAGATCTAGGATTGTAATGGTCCATGAAGCCATAAAGTTCATGCCCAAGAGTTGTTAGTGAAGCCTTTTTGTCCCAAACCCTAGCCCAAGAGTGTTTTATGCTTAGATCTCTTTGGATTCACGTAAAGTTTGCAACTTTACGTGAGGAATAGCTTGTGGAAGGGTAGATCTATGGATTGGAGCTCTAGAATGGCTTAAAAAACCACTGCATGGGTTAAGAACTAGAGGTACTCGGCGAGTCACATGGGTGTACTAGGCGAGTTGGATGAAGATAGGCAGGAACTAGAGGTACTCGGCGAGTCTGTTGAAGATTGCCTTGGACTCGGCGAGTCTGGTAGTGGAATCCAAACCTTTTTGGTTGAGTTGTAAATCGGTGAGTCGAGGGACGACTCGGTGAGTTGAGCAAGAGGTGACTCGGAGTTTGTGGGACTCGGCGAGTTTTGGGGCGACTCGGCGAGTTAGGTCGCGATATGGAAGTGTTCAGGGCCTAGGGACTCGACGAGTCAACAGTCTGACTCGGTGAGTAGAGTCAGTTAGGAAGTTTGACTTTGACTGAGGACTTTGACTTTGACCAAGAGTTGACCAGTTGACTTTCAATGGTATTTTGGTAATTATTGGTATTTATTGAGTTCAGTCATTTAGTATTAATCAGTGGTGGATTTCGTGTCGGAGGTTGGAGCAGCATGATCTTATCTTTCCAGTCAGCAGTTACGAGGTGAGTTATCCTCACTATATCGACAGGGTCTAAGGCACCAAGGCTGACCCTTTATCGGGTTGTAATCCGGGTATTGTTGTTATGTTATTGCTTTGCTATGTTTGTACCCTAGTAGTTAGGATGGTATATGCTAATGACCGGTTAGGTCGGTATCATGTTTAGAGTATGTTATGTATGTGATCTGCTAGATCGGTTGACTGATGATTAATTGTTATGTGGTTATATGTTTATGTGCACATGGTTGGTTGACTGGGGTTGGGTTGAGGCGGGTCCTACTTTGTGCTGTAGGCCAACATACCCAGAGTGGACCCGATATTCCGAAGGCCTAGCGAGTGGTCCGAATAGGCTGTAGGCCCCACGAGGGCGGACCAGACGTGCCGAGGCTCGGAGAGTGGACCAGGCGGACTGAAGGCCCGGTGCGGGCGGACCAGTCATACTATAGACTCAGAGAGTGAACCAAGTGGGTTGAAGGCCCGGTGCGGGCAGACCAAACACACTGCAGACTCGATGGATATGGCTAGACTCGGAGGGTGGACCAGGTTGATTGAAGGCCCGTTCTGGGAATACTCTGATAATAATTGTATTGAAAGCCTTTTTGTAATAACTTAATGAAATTGGGTTGTTTTTGAAAAAGTTTAAATTGGTTTGAATTTTTAGAGTGTTACAAATTTTTTATTATATATATATATATATATATATATATATATATATATATATATATATATATATATATATATATATTGAAAATATTTAGGACATAAAGTTAAATTTCTAGCATTTTTAGATGTAAGTTCATTAATAAAATTTCCGTAATTAATTTATTTTGTAAAATGTTCATCAATTGACAAAATAACTAATCCATTTAATATTTATTGTGACACTAGAATAAATTTATAACTAGTTTAATTTAGAAAAACTTCTTTTTACACAAGTAGTGTAACAATAGTTAACATAACATATACATTTGGAAAAGAACCAAAACAAGTAGACAACTACAAAACAAAAGTACCTTCTTTTCCTACTTAACACAATTAGTTCTTGACAGTCTTGAAAATAGAAGATAATCTCAAATTCCAACCAAATTTGTTCCAATCTTGAATCAAATTCGTTCCAACCGTGAGTCAGGACAATACATAATCAGATAATGGAAAATTCAATTACTCAGTTACTCAAAAATGGAGAATCATAATTAGACAATGGATAATTGAAAAATAAAAATAAAATAACCCAGAAATAGACTATTATTTAACCTTAATACATAAGCAGATAATGGAAAACTCAATCACTCCAAACTAGAAAATGGAAACCTGTACATACCGTTTCAGTACTCATACCGCAAAAGGAGTAACGGACTAGGAGCATACGTAAAAAATTCTTGGGGTTAAATGGGGCCAATTTAGAAGTGGGGACCTAAGCCCTAGCTTAACTAAAACCATGGTAAGGTCGGTAAAAAATTCTTGGGGTTAAATGGGGCCAATTTAGAAGTGGGGACCTAAGCTCTAGCTTAACTAAAACCATGGTAAGGTCGGTCCTGTTTGGAGTAGATCACACGCCACCAACAAAAGCCTCAAAATCTGAAATACAACAAATGAAAATATTAAATTTAATAAAAAGTTATCTATTAAGAAGGCGATACTTAAGGGTTCTTACTTTAATAAAAAGGCATGACATTAGCTGCCAATACAACCTCTATGTATAATACATAATTGATAATGTTATTTGTATATCATAACATTACACATTTATAAATATAATCATTTAAAATGATAAACCACAGTTTAATACTAACAACAAAGTAAATAAAGCTATCATTCCACAATTATCAATACAATATTTTAACCTTTTTAGAATAACACGATTACATTGTTAGTAACAAAAAGAAAGAATCTATTATAAAAATACAAACAAAACAATCAACTAATCGTAGAGCATGCAGTTAACAAGAAATACAAGTGAGCTTCTTCATGTCCCGCTCATGAGGAAAAGTAATGATGCAAGAAATGAAGGGCTCAAGGAACTTGTGATGACACTTGTGTGTATGCACTATGCAGTGATTTTTTATTTTTATTTTTTATTTTAAAAGGATGGGTGAATGTATTTAACCTGAAGTGTTTACGTTAATTGAGAACCAAACACCCCCAAGTCTTCTGTTTACTATCCTAAACCGATTGGTCAAATAGTTATGCAAAATGTAGGAACGTTCTATTAAGTATTAACTTAAACAACAACCTATTCTAATTACACTCAGATCGTAACAGGAATGTATGGATATATATAAAATTAAAAAGGAAAAGCAATGTGACATTGTTATTTAAAAACAATTATAGCATTGTACATTCAGCTTTTTTCTTATTTTTGAAATTTCTACCCAATCAATCGGGCATGTTTGATTTAGGTCTGACCGGGTCCAATCAAAGCATTTTTCAGACCCAGTCTAATCAGTCTGTTTGATTTGCACATTTAGGGCTCTGACTGAATCATTTTTCATCTGAGCAGTCCTTCAAAAGTAATAGTTGACTAAGAAACCTTCCCGATGTTTACCCTTCGCCGATCTCCTCGGTATGGAAATTTAGGGTTTGTGGTGGAGATCTGGATACCAACTTGGATCGTGATATCACTTTCTGAACTGATATTTCTACCCTATGCCTGGGTTACAAGAAATTCAGCATAGGATAATCGAAGTGGACACTTACGATTCTAGGCACAAAAATCGTAAGCCGAGGATTCTATGAAAGTATGATGAAAAATGAGATCTTAAGATCGTGTCTCTCTTCTAAAAAGAAGAGTCGTTTATATAATAAACGATATTAGAGTTTCATTAGGGTTTGGCCGCTATGGGTTCCTGTGGAAACAAGTCAGGGTAATCCAGATTTTAATGAGGATTTAGGGTTACCAAAACTAACCAGTTTCGTTAGTTTTACCATAATCACCCAGCCAGGGGATTTGCCCCTTGGACCCTCCTAGGGGCGCTGCCCCTAGACCCCGCCAAAGGGGCGCTGCCCCTAGACCCCGCCAAAGGGGCGCTGCCTCCGGACCCCCGACTAGTCGTCAAATCGGCTACTAATTTGATATTATACTTGTGTGCACTACGCACCAACCCGTACACATATTAGAAAACAAATTAAGAAGCCGCTTAGCTCACATGCTAATTCCGGTTACATAAAATGAAATGGTGACATTAAAATCACCAACATCCTCTACTATTCAGCCAAATCTCTCATCTTCTCAGCAACGATAATCCTTCTTCCTTGTGGCCATCGAAACCATCTTGCAACTTCGTTGTCATTACTTCCATCCTCTATCGCGTTGTCATCGCTACACTCTAAATAGCTGGTAAGCTTCAGATATCTCCATCTTTAAATCGGTTTCTCTCCAAATTAGAAAAAGAATTAGCAATCTCTCCAAATCGTTTCCTATGTAAATTGGGACTAAATCCATTGCATATATACCTTTTATTGACAGTTTTATTCGATTACAAGTACACCTACTTCAAATTTGGATGGATTTAGAATGGGAAGTGCCACCAACAGATCAAGTTACCAGGTTAGAATAATAATTTCTTACTAATCAATCCAAATTTTCTACCAATTTTCTATTTACTAAATTGAATTTTAGTGCTTTTAGTCATTTAGTTCCTCATTCTTTTATAACTCACCATGAGATTTTGTTCCTCATTAGCCTCAAAAGTGTAACTAAGCTTGTGTTTTTTCATGGATTCTATAGATCCCAAAGAAGTTGAAAAAAGAAACACCAACAAAAACGGGTCTGTTTCAAAAATCAATGAAATGGTGATTTCCATGCAGTAAAAAATAGGAGCTAGAAATCGAAATGGTGAGGTTATTTCAGAAAAAGATATCAAGAAACCTTAAATTAGTTACAGAAATAGAGCATGTGGACTAGAAATTTGGTATCCTACCTGCCATATAAAAATTTGCCTGGAAAAATGAAGTGTGGTGGGTCGTAAGTATGGGATTTGCAGATTTTTGATATCTGGTATTGACTTATTGAAGCTTTTGTAACTTGTTCTTGTCTTAATTAGAGGCGAAAAAGATTTGGTTGGTTTTGTTTGGTTGCTTAAATAAGATTCACCCCCAGCTTGTGTATGTTTTGGTTCTAATTCTTCACTAAAAGTAACGTTTAACTTTTTACAAGTAATGTATTTTTCTAGGGATAATGTAAGCCACTATATGTAGGAATTCTTTAGTGAAAGTAAATTGTTTACTTTTTGTATTTTTTATAATTAATGAACAACTTTATTTAAATATTTTATCATGAAGATACTTTTATTCAACACACAATAAACAGAAGGGTAAAATGGTCGTTATTATCGGTCAGCACGACTAGTCAAATCCGTAATCAAACAATATGGTTTCAGTCAGAGATAAATGCAGTCAGAGTTTCAGACCCAGTCAGGACCTAACTGGTTTAGATCTAACTCAGTCAACAACTATCAAACAACCCTATAGTATGACCCAAGTATGGCAGTTAAAATTGGTTTGTATTTGGATGGTTGGTATTCAAAGTACAATAACAAATTAAAGTAGGATACCAAAACAAATAAATCAATTTTAGTATGCTACTATTTTTTGCATGACTGGCCTAACCAACTAAAGAAAAGAACAGTTCCACCCTTAATATAGTACACTTATCCAAAATGCAGGAGAATACAGTTTTATTATGCAAAAAATCCAATAAGGGCATCCATGCAAACCCAATTTTAACAAATGGAAGTCTCTTAGCAATGCCAACTCTACAATGGCGCAATGGGTATGTGTATGGACCCGATTCTTTTAATATTATTATTACACTAAATTCTAAGTTCAAACATTATCTATGTCAATTGATTAAATTAATTTATTACTTTATAAATATATTTGCATACTAAAAGAAGCTTAACTTATTATAAATTTATAATTACTAAAAGAAGCTAAACGTTTGGTTGATTGGTGGTTGTCAAGGCCAACAAAAATAATAATCCTAAATATTGCACACTAAAATAGTGTATAGTGGTAAAGGAGTCGAATCCACGGAGATTGGTTCAATTTATAACTCTATGAAAAATCTATTTGTAAAAATACTTGAAAAATAACAAAAAATAAAATAAAATTGGAGGGGGTTTGGTCTTTTAAAATACTTGAAATAAAACTAGAATTAAAATAAGATTTAAATGGACAATTCAACAAAAATAAGAATTTGATATAAAATCAATAGGGGAAAGATGGTTGACTTAGGGTTTCCTCACTTTGACTTTTTGATGAACATATTATTAGAATTCAATGGTGCAATACTTGTTTTAAATCCTTAATTTGGTTATAGTAATCAAAGGAGCTTGAGATTACCTAGACTTTTCTTAATTGTTGAAATGGTTAGAGAAGCTCATAACAATTTCTTTAGTCAAAGTCACTAATTCCAATAAGCATGTAATTAGTGAAAGTCAACTAGCATTAAGAACTAAAAAGTCACCAAATCCAAGAGGAGTCAAAATTTTCCACTACCATGTTGGAGAAAATGTTTTTATGATTGTATGAAGTAAAACTAACATAAGAATCACTTGTTGCTTGCTAATTTGAAGATCCTTTACTTAATTAAGAAATTAGCCACTAATCACCACAAACATATTTAGTATTAAAAAAAATGTTACCAAATAAATTAAAAGCACAAAACTTATTACTTAGCTATCTTATTCAGATTTTTGGCACACGTACAACAATATCTATTAAGACTACTTGTACCGTGTCTTGATGGATCGAATTTAAGTGTAGCGAAACAATACTTACACATTGCTTGCCTTCGTTAAACTCCATCATCTTCTACTACCCACAACATATCAAAATGTTGCCAACATGTGGATATCTCCTTCAAATTCAAATGCTAAACAAATTAAGTAAAAAAATCTAGGTAGATTTAAAGCATATAAAAAATGAAGTATCAAAGACATAAAACTAATAGATTCAAAACGAACCTAATTGAAGTATAAAGACGTAAATTAGTCAATTACTTTAAATGCATATTTGCATAAAATTAAAACGAAACATACTTGAATTGGGCAATTAGCTTCCATGAATGCTCTTGAAAATAAAAAATAACTTAAAACCTTCAATTTAGAGGTAATAAATCAAGTGAAAATGTAAAGGTGGAAGGACATATTTATAATGAGAAGTTGTGAGATGTTGACAAAACATGAAAATTAAAAGATTGCTAATGTCAAAAAAGTTGTCTCTTGCCTTTATGTTCATATTTTCAAAGTTAAAGCCTTTAAAGTCAAAGATTGCTAATATCAAAAAAGTTATCTCTTTCCACATATCTTGAATTAAAAGTTAAAACATACAACTCAAAATAAATTATCCAATAGTCAAATATATAATTTCTTAAAAAAAAAATTAATAGCATCAACTATCAAATATGACGTACAGTACCTTCTCCAAAACTCATATTTCATAGTGACCAAAATGTAATTTTTTTTAAACCAACTTTGTTATATCTAGTTACTTAAAAAAAAATCAATATCGTCAATAACCTAATAACCTAAATGTAATTTTTTGTTTGGTAAATTTTTTATAACGGTTGAAAGATTATGCGATTAAGGTAATTACAAAAAAATATGGGTTTTTCGGTTCTAAACTCATTTGACCTGGTTCTACCTTACCCACTTTCCTATTTCCAGGTTTTTCGGTTGTAGACCCACTTTACCCTGAACCGAACCAGAACCGATTCCTATATATCGGTCCGGTTTCTGATTCTAAAAATATCGTTAAACGGTTCCGGGTTTTCCGGGTCCGGGTTTGAACCCACTTTCATCCCTATGACTGGTAAACTATTATGCGCATAGCGCCAATGGTATTTTTGAACAAAAGGCAAATTTAAATTGTCATATATGTACACAAATGTTATAGTTTGGTTAATACATGTATAAATAAAAATCCAATGTTATTTGTTATACATTTATGATACTTTGTTTCCATTTTAAGTTATTTTTTCTTAAAATAAAAGTATAAGAAAAATACAAAAGGTAAAATGATCCTTTCACATAAGTCGATCACCAAAAACTCTAAAAAAATTTAAACTTCGGAATTATTAATGAAAACTCTAGACTAAAACAACAATTTTTTTTTTGTTAAAACAGCTACTTGTGTCAACGCAACTACTTTTTTCATAATTGCTATATAACATATGTAATATTTCACTTAAAATAGTAAAAAAAATATAAATTTGTTTATTATATAACTAAAAAAATATGCTATTTAAAACATCTTACATTTTCTTTGATATTTTTAATTTTTAATGTAAAAGATAGTGACTGAAACATAAAAATATCAAACATAATAAAGAGTTAAGAGCATGTAATCCAATGGATGCATTGTAAATAGACCATTGAACTCTATGAAAATGCATTGTGGATAGCATAATATTCATTAATCATTTTTTTTATAACGCACGAGAATGGTTATGTTCAAATTCCAACCGCTGCCAATGGTTATGTTCATTCTACTTCTTCCCCCTGTATCGTTGCAACGTCTTCATCGTTCCATCGCAACCGGAATTCACTTCGGCCTCCGTTTCCATCGGCAGCAAGCGTTCATACGCCATGGACCCACGTGGTAAAAGCCTAAACTTTCCTAAAGTGAATGTTCGATTAAGTTTCTCGTAACTCCATTTCTGTTGAACATATACAATGATCGCAAGAAAAATAGCAATTGCAGGTATTCCAATGTCCCCTTGTTGCACGATCTAGGAAGAAGGATATACGATTGCGGATGATCTGTAGCCGTAAACATGAGGGAGGAGTCGAATCACAATTGACCCAACAAAGTATGATTTCCGCAGCCAACATGTGGACCTCTCCTTCAAATTCAAATATTAAACAAATTAAGTAAAAAAATCTAGGTAGATTTAACGCATGTAAAAAAATGAAATATCAAAGACATAAAACTAATAGAGTCAAAACGAACCTAATTAAAGTATAAAAACGTAAATTAGTCAATTACTTTAAGTGCATATTTGCATAAAATTAAAAAGAAACATACTTGAATTGGGCGGTTAGCTTCCATGAATACTCTTGAAAATAAAAAACAACTTAAACCTTCAATTTAGAGAATAATAAATCAAGTGAAAATGTAGAGATGGAAAGACATATTTATAATGAGAAGTTGTGAGATGTTGACAAAACATGAAAATTAAAAGATTGCTAATGTTAAAATAAAATTGTCTCTTGCTTTTATGTTCATATTTTCAAAGTTGAAGTCTTCAAGGTCAAAACTCATATTTCACAGTGACCAAAATGTAATTTTTTTAAACCAACTTTGTTATATCTAGTTACTTTAAAAAAAAAAATCAATGTCGTAAATAACCTAATAACCTAAATGTAATTTTTTGTTTGTTAATTTTTTTATACAATTGAAAGATTATACGATTGAGGTAATTACAAAAAAAATATGGGTTTTCCGGTTCTAAACTCATTTGACTCGGTTCTACCTTAGCCACTTTCTTATTTGTGGGTTTTTTCGATTGTAGACCCACTTTACCCTGAACCGAACCGGAACCGGTTCTTATATATCGGTCTGGTTTCTAGTTCTAAAAAATATCTTTAAACGGTTCCGGATCCGGGTTTGAACCCACTTTCATCCCTATGACTGGTAACCTATTATGCGCATAGCGCCAATGGTATTTTTGAACAAAAGGCAAATTTAAATTGTGATATGTGTACACAAATGTTATAGTTTGGTTAATACATGTATAAATAAAAATCCAATGTTATTTGTTATACATTTATGATACTTTGTTTCCATTCTAAGTTATTTTTTTTTAAAATAAAAGGATAAGAAAAATACAAAAGGTAAAATGATTCTATCACCAAAAACTCAAAAAAAATCTAAACTTCTCAATTATTAATGAAAACTTTAGACTAAAACAACAATTTTTTATCAAAACAACTACTTTTGTCAACACTACCTTTTTCATAATTGCTATATAACATATGTAATATTTCACTTAAAATAGTAAAAAACTATAAATTTGTTTATTATATAACTAAAAAAATATGCTATTTAAAACATCTTACATTTTCTTTGATCATTTTTAACTTTTAATATAATATACCGGACCGAAACATAAAAATATCAAACATAATAAAGAGTTAAGAACATGCAATACATTGAATGCATTGTAAATAGCCATTGAACTTTATGAAAATGCATTATGGATAGCATAATAATCATTAATCATTTTTTTTATAACGCACGAGAATGGTTATGTTCAAATTCCAACCGCTGCCAATGGTTATGTTTCATTCTACTTCCGCCCCTGCGTCGTTGCAACGTCTTCATCATTCCATCGCAACCGGAATTCACTTCAGCCTCCGTTTCCACCGGCAGCAAGCATTCATACGCCATGGACCCACGTGGTAAAAGCCTAAACTTTCCTAAAGTGAATGTCCGATTAAGTTTCTCGTAACTCCATTTCTGCTGAACATATACAACGATTGCAAGAAAAATAGCAATTGCAGGTATTCCAATGTCCCCTTGCTGCACGATCTGGGAAGAAGGATATACGATTGCGGATGATCTGTAGCCGTAAACATGAGGGAGGAGTCGAATCACAGTTAACCCAACAAAGTATGATATCCGCAGGGGTTTGCAATTGATCTGCCATATCAAGTTCCCGATAACTTGAGGAAGCAAAAACAAATCTTGAATCAGCCCTATGTACTCATCTAGTCCGACCAGCCATGATTGTCTCTTGTAGACGATGAGAAACCATCCAAACCCAAACACGTGGATAAAGAATGTAATGAGGAGAATCGGAAGTTCAAATGGCACATGGTGGCTAAGTAATCGGATCCGGGATCTCCAAACTTTCTGATAGAGTCTCAGTGTTAATAAGAGCGAAATCAGAACAGGAATCTTGACCCAATAATCTATAACATGAATCATATGATTCATCGTATAAGTAGAAGAGCTTTGATTCGACTCAACAAGTCCTGTAACCAGTGGAAAGCCATACCCAAGTGCTTGTACGGAAACCATCAAGAGCGAAACGTAATGGACGGAGTCCAAGTTCTGTTTCATGTAAAAAAGCTGGCTCAAAATGCAACAGATTCCTATTAAAGGTGTGAGAACCTGTAACTGTAAGGTACCCTCGACACCTCGACTGGAACTACTAATGTCTGCATGTTGCTGCTGAAACATCAATAGGACAGTTTGAAGCTTGATCGATCTAAAAAACAATGGATCGTGTTGGTTCCTTTGACTTGCTATTGAAACACTCGCAGTTGGGTTGACAAACCATCGGTTTGTGGTGGGAGGATACGATACCACAACTTCTATCCGACAGTCAAACCCATCTTCAAGATTGGAATAGACTCTTACATCCCTGCAACCAACAAGATACATTTTTCCCACAAGTGGATGATACAGCCCTTCTAGAGAAAGATCAGAAAAGTTACCATATTGGGCTCCAGTGAGACTAAGTTGAGCCGATACATTCAAATGAGTGTCTTCTCCGATGATCGAATCTTTTTGCAGAGACCAGTTCTTGCCGAACATCTGTCCAAGCGACAGAATCTCAAATAGCACTTCGGTTTCTGAGGAAGAAACCACTGGGTGTTGAAGCCTGAGATCTATGGCTAGACGAGACAGACCATCTTGAAAAGAATCGAGAGATTCTGCATGTTTGACTTTTGGGAAAGTCAAGAACCACTTCTTGATGACTATTCCGAAGCTGAAACGTTCGTGTTTTACAAGGACAGATCGCGCTAAATGGGTCTTGGAGTACTCATAATACTGATTAGGTAATAGCTCTGAGTGAGAAACTCGTTTCTTAACCGCTACAGGAAAGTAAGACATATTACTCTCTTCAACACTCGAAATGCTTCCAAGAATGATGCTTCGTTGTTTGATGGAAAACAAGAGTGGAATGTATAAACAGATACGAGAATCACAACCATCGCCTTCTTCATTCACAATTCCACGACAACCAATCATGCAAAGCTGCCCAATCGAGGGGTCCCACACCCCTTCAGCTGAAAGCGTCATCTTCTTAAGCCCAGTTCTCTGTCTTGTAGTATAATAAAGAGCATCTGAAGGCGGACCCATTCTAATAACCATAGCAACCTTTACAAGTCCACCATGTTTAGCCTGTTGATCTAAAGAGGGTTTTTCACATCGAATATCTTGAAGATGAAGTGCTACGCCTTTAAAGCTTCCATTAGTTGCTTTTATGCTTGCATCCGAATCAAACGGACCCAACTTGTTGCAAAATTCTTCTGTCCCGTTACATCTCCAATTCAGTACAACGGTAAGAGGATCTGAGTTTGACAAGCGCTTAAGAATACCGCAAAATTTAGCGCCTTTAAAGCTACCAAGATCTTTATTCGCGAAATTGGCTTTGGATACGAGTTTTTGAGAACTAAACTCGTAGTTTGCAGAACGACTAATTAGGGAAGCAGAAATGTGTATTTGGTCAAAGTACTTTTGGCTTGATTTCGGATTCAAACTTTTCAAGCTGCCATGAATGCCTCTTTTCTTCACTGTAAACTTATCGGGGTAATGAATAACCAGCAAAATCCGATCATCGTAGATGTGTGGTGGCTGGTTTATGTACCCGGGTATTTTAACCCATCCCCATGGGTTATTTGGGTCGGGGTCACGAGAAGGTAACACTGCGTTTCCAAGTAAACACATTACAATCTCACCATTGTTCTCTTCTGTATAGGTTACAATTCCTTGGAACGACATTCGTAACTCTGATTTCCCTGGGTATATGTTGAAGATCGGATATCGCCCAAAGGTCTCTGAATAGAATAATTGCTCTGTCATTATGCTCAGCTGCAAAACCCCATTGATACTAACTGAATTGTTGGACCGATGAGTCTTGTCTACGTCAGTAATCCAGAAAGAAATCAAGTTCGATGGCGAACTTTGATCCGAAAAGCCATTTAGCGTGTCATCATATGGAATCAGTGGAGCCTTATCCAAATCCTGCCACCAATCTCCATTAACGAACGACAATTTTTCTGGACGTCTGTACAGTTTATTTCCGTAGGGTTTATGATCGAAATCGGGAGGCAAGATTGAAGAGCATTCTCTCTTGACCTCATCAATTCTATCATATTCGAAGGCCTTGGTGGGTTCATCGAGTTCAACCGATTGAAGGTGTGCATTTAGGACTGTAATGTACAGAATCAGGAAAAGCAGCAACGTACAATAAACACTCTTCATGGAAGGAAGTTGAATAAAAAGTCGACGTTTTTCAAGATTCTTATGAAATGTGAGCTAAAAAAAAAAATCTTTTTGAATACTCTTTTGCACGTTCTTGATTAAGAACTGCATATCCATTTAAAGGTTCTTGATTAAGAACATGATATGGGGTTGATCAGAAACTGAGGACAAGGAAGGAATCTTGAAGTTGAAGTCAACTGAAACATATATGACTGCGGCTGTCTTACTAATTTTGTGTTTTTTAAAGTGATTCTTCTTGAGTTCACCCAACCTTTTCCTTAAAAGTCAGATCGTAAATTAACCTAATATCATATGGAGGATGACTAGGTTTAGTTCATGGAAGTAGTACTTTTCAAGGGACAAGGATGAGAGCTGCACTCATATATGACAAATAGGAAGGGTAAATAATACCTGGTCCAAACTCCAAACCAAAGTAATCGAAGAGGGAATCTAATTTGTTGAATATTTTGATAAAAACATATATATATATATATATATATATATATATATATATATATATATATATATATATATATATATATATATATATATATATATATTTATTCAATAAGTCAATTAACTTGTAATCTGAACAACTGACCGATCACAAAGGGTGGGGAATAGGGAATCTCAAAGTTAAAAGTCAACTCAAACATGGTATGAACGAAAGTCAATCCAAACCAAAGGAATAAGGAATCTGACATACATTTTTTTTTTTTTTTTTAAGTTTTGCCTTTCTGTAGTTGAAAGTCAACCTGTTATAGACCTCAATGTCATAGAGTAAAGACTGGGTTTGATTTATGGAAGATTGGAAGTAGTACATTTTAAGAATGGATTGAAAAATAACAAGGGTGCTTGGATAGGAAAAAAAAAGCGCTTATTATTTATTCCCACAATAAGTTAACTTTGAGTGTTTGGATAAAATCCAGTTTATTAAGCTAAATAAGTTAATTTTAATAAGCATCTCTCTACATTCTTATTGCTTATTGTTTATTCCCACAACAAATCTATACTAATAAATTAAACACATTTTCTGCCACATGTCATGTCCTCATTGATTTGGACACATGGCATTTTAATAGATTTTTTAAAATTTACTTATTTCCACATGTAATTTTCTGATTTGTTCACATATCACAACTTATTTCGGTTACAATATTGAGAGAAATAAATGCTTCCTTGAAAAAGAATTGATATATTTATAATGTAATAAATATCATAATTAATGAGAACTTTAAAATTGATATTGATATTAAATATTGATTTTAAATTTAAAGTTTAAATATTGATATTAAATTTTTATTTTTAATAAACCCGTGTAGTACACGGGTCTCATACCTAGTAAGCTATAAACAATAAGCTAATAAGCTAATCCAAACACCCCTTAAGTATAACTGCATAAATAATTTAGGTATAATGATTTGAAAGGGTAACGAACTTTCGACTTTTGTCACATTTAGTCACTAAACTTTTTTTCGTTATCTATTTGTCATTGAACTGTTGAAACTGTTCACACTTTACCCTTATGACCGGCTGTTACCGGTCATAAGGGTAAAATGTGAACAATTTCAATAGTTTAGTGACAAATAGATAACGAAAAAAAGTTTAGTGACAAATTGTGAACAAAATCGAAAGTTAGTTTCCCTCTAAAAAGTTCAATGACTAAATGTGAACAAACTTCTTATTGTATTATGTTTTAGCAAAATTATTTATTTTTGTTTAATCGTAGCAACATTTGTTGATGGAGAAATCTATGAAATAAAAAAAATAAAATGTAACATCCAGATTTTCAGGTATCATAATTTAAGTATTTTTCTTTTGAGTTAAGAAGAGAGACTCGACGAGTTGACGCCTCAACTCGTCGAGTAAGGTCGCGACTGATGACTCGGATTAATGAATGGACTCGACGAGTCCGCGCTATTGGCAGAAACCCTAAATCTTTGGGCCCGAGCCATATTTAAAGTCACTTATGGCCTTCAATTGCGACTACCTTTCCCATAAGTGAGAACCCTAGCGAGCTTGAGTGTGTAGAGTGAGAGGAAGAGCTATCTTGAGCTTTTTGGTGTGATAGATGTGGACCTTTCTAGGTCCAGAGAGCCGAGAATATGAAGCTTTAGTAGAGTAAACCTTGGGGTTCGAAGTTAGGAAGCATAACCTTAACCAACAATGTGATGAAATAAAATGATGAGAGATAGGTGATGATACAAAGGTGATGATAGAAAGGTGATGATAATTAGGTAAATAGATGATGATGAATATGTGATGTGTGACATCCCCAAAATCACGGCCAGAAAAGACCGATTTTCATTTATGCTTTTTAAATTAATTTCAGAGTAAATCCTTTTGATTTGAAAGAGTTGCGGAATTTGTTCCCAAAAACAAAACATGATAAAACAATGTTTACCAAAGCATTTCATAAAAGAAATGTATTTTCATTATATAATCAAAACTCGGGGTGTTATGTTCCGATACAGACCAATAAGCATAAACGATAACATTACAAGTCATTCAACAAATATATAAATATACAGACTTGTAAACAAAACAACTGGATGGTTCATCCATCTTACGCCCTTGCGCCACTTCCTGTAATACAAATAAAACTGAGTGGGTCAGGCTTGGGAGCCTGGTGAGCATATAGGGTTTTCAACCCACAATAAATAAATTATATTTAATTTCACAAACCAATCACTATCCCGATTACCCATTCCCGTTATCCTCACTTTACGTCCCTAAAACAACATCTATCTCAAGGGACCTAATCTAGGATTTTCATCGGGACGGACATTACTGCTAAGGAGTTTCCTCAACAATAGATATCCTAAAGGCAACCATGAGGGGGATAGAGTACACCGGTGAACACATCGTTCACAACACCTACATGTTATGAACCTGCTAGCATTCCACGAGACTGTCTAGAAGGAGTCTGTGGTCGTTATCCATACTCCGCTGAATAACTAGGTCAACAACAACAACATCGAGGCCTCTCATCTGTTTATTTCACACCAACTATCTACCCATGTTCTACCCAACATATTAGTAGATAAAAAATATATATTTTTATACATAGTTTAAAACCTGTATAGCATTTTCATCCAATACATATTTCACATAACAGATGAGGTATACCCACATAACACGTATTTCATAGAAAACAAATCAGATCTATGAGATTGAAGAGAGTGAATATACATTCACGCACATAACAACAAAATTATACACATAACACTTATTTCGTATAAAATACTTCATAATTATGCGTTAGAAGAAATTAACTACACACTCACTTGATCAGAAGATGATCGGACAGCACTACGACTTCCAAAAGTAGTAATCCTCAGCAGATCTGGAAGATCTCTACAAAAATCGAACTTCTCGCGGGCAGAGCTTCGGCTCGGAAACCGCACTTCTCGGGATCTTCGGGATCTCGGGACTTGCTTCGGGACTCGGGAATATTACCAGGGCTTCGGGGTACTTCTGGCACGCAAAACGATGCAAAACGGGAGAGAGAAGAGAGAAAAATAGCAATTTGGCCGGCTGCCCTCGCATCCTATTTATAGGAGGCTGGGAGCCTCATTTACGCGGGGCGTACAAGGGTACGCAGTGCGTACATGCGTCCGAAATCTTCACTGCATGCGTCATCCGAAGTGTCGACACTCTTCGCTATACGCGGGGCATACTCCGGTTGAGTCCGGTGACTCGCCTCCGGATAATACTGAGGTTTAATAATTAAATTTAAGACAAAACTACAAATTTGGTCCCTGTGGTATTCAAAAAACTTTGGATAGGGTCCAAAAAGTTTCTAACTTGCATGGAAAGTCCAAAATCAAAGTTTTTCTGGGTTTTTGGTCCCTGATACACTTGAAAAGTCGATTTTTCCCTTTTCATTTCTTTTTTCTATTTTCTTTATTTATTGTGGTATTTAAATAATTAAGAATAAAAAAGAAAAAATAAAATCTCACCCAACTCTCTCTCTCTCTCTCTCTCTCTCTCTCTCTCTCTCTCTCGTCTGCAACCAATAACACTCACATTTATTGTTTTTTTCTTCAACTTTCAAGAACACCGTTGTATCTTCCTCGCTCGCATCATCTCTCGACTCCGACTCCAGTGAGGATTTTCTCAACAAAAACCTGAAACCGAAATGAAATTTAAAGGCAAGATATTGATTTCTCAACAAAACTTTGTCTCCGTCTTCCTCCATCTCGATTCAGGAACATCAATTGCCAAATATACAACACTATCATCTTCTTGAAATCTCCAACCTATTTTTTTAATCGAAATTTTTATCTGAAAGCCTTGAAATTTTGGAATCGAGTTTTGAACCAATTTCTATTCGTCGGGGCTCTATGGGGGAAGATAAAATCTAGAATTGAGTTACAGAGTAAAATCGAAGGTCCAAGAACACGCATATCCAAAATCGGAGGTCCAAAAAAAGGGATTTTTAGAAGAAATCAAGAAATCTGTGTGTGTATATATGTTCTTGTGAGTTTCAGAATTCGACTCCAAAAAATTTGTTGCTGCTGTGTTTGTTATATTTTTCCCCCTTCTTCTTCCATCTCGATTGTTGTTGCCAGACACAACGGGAATGAGGCAGTGAAGCTGCTATCGCTTGCCACCCGTCACAAACCACCACCTCGTTGTTGTCACTGTTATGAACCATCGCCACCTCCGAATGCTGCTTCCGTCGACCCTCTCTGTCCAGCCACCACTCTAATTTGAAGGTGATTGCCTTCCCCCTCTTATTTGCTTCGTCCGATCGAGACAATAGACTCACTGTGATGAGATTGTTTCCAATCGATGTGGGTGTTTTGCGTTAGAATGTGTGTGTCTTTGTGTTTGGGTTTCAATTTCTTTCTATTGCTTGATTTTGGATTTTGTTCATCAATTTGGGGATATCAGAGATGAATTCCATGAGATTCTTGAGAAGATAAAGAGAGAGAGAGAGAGAGAGAGTGAGAGAGAGAGGTGGGGATACTTTTTTGACTAAACTGCACAAATGGTCCCTGTGGTTTGCTTAAAATTGCCACTTTGGTCCAAAAAAGTTTGGACTAGCACCACTGGTCCAAAGTTTTCATTCTGTTGCTTGTTTGGTCCAATCTATGCTAATTTTTTTCAAAATGACGAATTTACCCTTTTTAATATGATTTTCTCTTTTTTGTTAATTGTTTTCCTGATTTTTAGATTTAAAAAAAAAATAAAAAAATAAGTAATTAAATTAAATTTCTCTCTCTCTCTCTATCTCTCTCTCCCTCTAACAAATCAAAATCTGCAGTCGATCATCTAGATGTTCATATCCAATCGCCAAATGAAATCAACAAACTCTTTAGGATTTTTCAAAACTTCATATTCAATCTCTAGATTAACCATGAACAGAATCAGTAAAATTCATGGGTATCTTCAAACCTAGAACCTGTAACAAAATCATATAATTTGTGGGAATCTTCAAACCCAGAACCTGTAACAAAATCATCTTCTTTAACCTAACCTAGGAAATTTTTAGAACTTCACCTCCAACCTCCAAATCGGCGGCAGCTACCACATCTGATATCACCATGGACCAATTTCCTTAACACTAAACAAATGACAGAGCTTTGACTCTATTTAGATCTGATATTGAATCGATGACAAAACTGATGATTCTTGAGTTATAGAGAAGTAATCCTAAAACTTTTTTTGGTTTTTGATTTCTGGAACTTGGACTTTTTCTGGTGATGATTATTGATTCTTGAACGTGGATGTCGTACCTGATGATTCTTGATTCAGAGACTTGACGATTGCCTCCGGTATTGCATTGTTGTTGGTAAAAAGACATCCCCCTCAATCTGTTGCTGCTTCTAGTCTGGTCCCTCTTCTCAATCAGACAAAGGTAGAGGAACGGAGTCGTTATTCCTCCTTCGTGTGTTGCTGACCGATTGAATCAGAAGAAGAAAGAAGACGATGAGGGTTTCAAGATGAAAAGAACACAAGCCTCAACACCGACCACGCTGTCTCTTGACCCTCCTGGCTCCATCAAACGACCCTCAGGTGAGCTTCGGCTTCAGAGGCTGCGGCCATTCTCATTTCCTAAAAGCCTAGGGTTTTCAGAGGTTGTGGTCGATTCAATCCCTAGCTTCGATCTTTGTGTCACAGCCTAGAACTTTTAGGGTTAGGGTTTCGCTGCCAGAGCTTCGATCTGGTGGCGTTCATCTTTTCTGTCGGTGGTGGTCATCTTTTCTGCCTGTGGTGTTCACGATTTCCGGCGAGAGTAAAGCCTGGGTGAGGGAGTAAGGGTAGTGATGTTCTCAGAGAGAGAGAGAGAGAGAGAGAGAGAGAGAGAGAGAGAGAGATTTTATTGTTATTTTTTTATTTGTTACAAAAAAATTATAAAAATAAAATAAAAATGAAAATGTTCTTTTTTCTTTTTTCTTTTAATCATAAAAAGTATTTAAATAATTAAAAAACTGAAAAAGAAAAAAAATAAGGGCAAAATAGTCATTATGAAAAAGTTTATAGAAAAGTGGATCAAACTCGCAACAAAATGAAAAGTTTGGACCTCTGGTGCTAGTTCAAATATTTTTGGACCAAAGTGGCAATTTTCAGCTAACCACAGGGACCATTTGTGCAGTTTTGTCTACTTTTTTTTTCTGTTTTTTTTTTATTTTTTAATTAAAACAACATTAGAATAATTATAAAAAAATACAAAAAAGAAAATAAAAGGGCATAATCGTCTTTTTAAGTTTTTTTGGACCAAAAACCCAGAAAAACCTTGATTTTGGACCTTCCATGCAAACTGAAAATTTTTTGGATCCCATCCAAAGGTTTTTGAAAACCACAAGGACCAAATTTGCAGTTTTGTCTAAATTTAATTATTAATTATTTAATAAACTTCGAAAATTCATATCTTCCTCATACGAACTCCGTTTTCGACGTTCTTTATATCCATGCGAAGGTGAGACTACGCTCTACAACTTTCGTTTAGACTCCGTCGGCTAATTTTGAATTTATTTTTAATAGGCCGGGACAGAAAATTTCGTTATGAATTCATAACTTCTTCGTTTGACGTCCATTCTTGCCTAACTTTTTATCGCTTTGATACTAACAACGAGATCTTCGATTTTCGTTTAGATCACTAAGGCTAAATATCGCTCTAACGTAATTTTCACTTTTTACGTCATTCAGCGGAGCCGGTTTTGTCGCGAAACTTCGACAGGTCATAACTTCTTCGTTATAACTCGGATTTCGGCATTCTTTATATCTTCGGAAACCTTGTTTCAACTACTACAACATTATCTAAAGATATCAAGTTTATTTTACACTTAAATTTTGATGCTTATTTTTATTCTTAATTAATTAAACGACATAATTAAGCAATTAAGCACAAAACACATAATACTCAAATAATATATTTATATTATTTCACAACGGGTTACAAAGGTTAACCTAGACTATTACATTGCTAAAATTGGCAAGCCCAGAAACACAGGCGTTAGATGATGTATGATGAATGGAGATACCATAACCTTAACCAACAATGTGGCGATGTAGTAATCTACCATAGTATAGATGGCGACCACGGACTATTCTAGACAACCCAGTGGAAACACCAGCAGGCCCATAACCTGTAGGTGATGAATTACGATTTCTGGCGATGTTGTAACTACGTATTCATGCGATGATACTCTAACCCCTTACTATGAATTACAAGTTCAGACGATGTTGTAACTACATATTCATGGGATGTCACAAATTCCGCATGCCAAACCGATGGTCATAATTCACATCAGTGAGAATGGTTTATTTTTTTTGTAAAACCAAAATCAGATTGGAAATTTTGATTTTTTATTTTGGAAAATGTCAAACCATTGGTTTTTTATTTCGGTTTTGGTTTTTTGTTTTTTTTTAATATATATATATATATATATATATATATATATATATATATATATATATATATATATATATATATATATATATATATATTTCATAGATTTCTTCATCAACAAATGTTGCTACAATTTAACAAAAATAAATAATTTGGTAAAACATAACACAAGAGGAAGTTTGTTCACATTTAGTCATTGAACTTTTTAGAGGGAAACGAACTTTCGATTTTGTTCATATTTAGTCACTAAACTTTTTTTCGTTATCTATTTGTCATTGAACTATTGAAATTGTTCACATTTTACCCTTATGACCGACAACAGCCGGTCATAAGGGTAAAATGTGAATAATGTTCAATAGTTCAATGGCAAATAGATAACGAAAAAAAGTTTAGTGACTAAATGTGACAAAAATCAAAAGTTCGTTACCCTTTCAAGTCATTATCCCTAATTTATTAATGTAATGAAAACTCAATGCAAATCAAAGTGACTGGATGAAAAGAAGTTCAATGTAATGAATACTTTGATAAAATAATAAAAGTTAACTGCATAAATAATTTATTAATCAAGGTTGCAGAAAACGTTAGACGTTAGCTAGTCGGTAGACGAGAGTCCATGGATTAATCGACTAGGCGGAGATTAATCAGGGACCATTAATTATTAAGAAAACTAGGTGTGAGCCTCATGTATTACATGGGTTAAATTAAAAAAAATATATGAAATTTTAACAATTTGAAAAGTTTGAATTTATAAGAAAAAAAATTGAATTATTAAATTTTTTGAAACTTTAATGTATTGAATACATTACATATATAAACTCTTTCTAATAAATAGTTTACATATATATTACATTACACATTAAATGTGGAATTTTAATTTAATAAAATGAAAAATACAATAAAATGACAAGTGGAAAATAGAAAATTTAAAAATTTTAGAAAATGCAAGTGTCCAAATGAAGAAGAACAGGACATGTGGCAAAAAAACCTTCATTTATTATAGTAGATTATTCAAAAATTTATAAATTTAACTTTAATCGTAAGAATATAAATAAATAAACATAAAAGTTTAATAATAAGTTTAACAAGCACAACAATTTATCATCCAATTAATAAGAAAAGTTATTCAAATTTTAATATATCTTAAGAAAAATAAATTTGGGTATTTGTATATTTGAAAACATAGAAATTTTGAAAATTTTGGAGAAAAACTTTAAATTTTAATTTTTTAATTTTTTTATATATTAGTTGAACATTGAAATACTATAAACTTTTGAAAATTTGAAAATTTTGGTTTAATATTTTAAAATTTTAAAATTTGAAAATTTGGCCGATTAGGCCGCCTAGGACCGATTAGGACTGCCTAGAATCGATTAGAACCGTCTAGCTCCGACTTTGACCCCTTTTAACCAAAACCGATTAAACCGACCGATTAGCCTTAATCCTATTCGGTTGTAGACCGCCTAACGATTAATCCCGATTAATCGGCCGCCTAGACCGATTTTTACAACACTATTATTAACATTAGGCATCGTGACCCATCCATTATTCTGAAAGGATGGAGAAAGAAGAAATCTTGAAGTTAAAGGACCAAACATGATATCACATATGAATATGATCGGTGTAATGATTTTTTTTTTCTAACCATATTCAGGAAATTGGTTTGACTTTTGATTTCAAGAGGATTGGGTGTACTTTTAACTCTACTAACAAAACCATATAAAAATCTATTCCCAAGCCCGAACATGGGATACATTGAAGGCTAGAGCTGAACAAAAGTTCGGGCTTGAGGACCATTTACGTTAAGAGAAGATTGGGTATTTGGAAGGAAGATTTTGATTGTTTTCTTTTTGCAGGCTTTTATGGACTTTAACGACCTTTTCTTTAGACGGATTTTGAAAGATTTTTTTCATTATTATTACTAGGTTATAACCCATAGAATATTTATAAAACATTTAAATAATTAATAAGATTTTAGATTTTTTTAAAGCAATGAAAAAAAACTATCAAATAACATTTTTAACAAAATAATAGCATAATTGAAAAAAAATCAATCTTATTTCAAGCATTTAAATAGTTTTCATTCATGTAGGTTAAAGTAAATAACACCAATTAGTGGATGTGTCTATGCATATTGGACATGAACTAGAGTAATGTAACTATGTAACTGGAGTAATGTAATTATGTAACTGGGAGGATTAGTACACCAAGCTCTCTCATAAGTAGACCTAAATATATAAGGACATATAGGTTAACCAAACATAACAAAATCAATACATATACAAATTTATACACATACATACATATTTTTCCTACACAGCAAAATTGGATAAAAATAGAGGGTCCGGAGGTATCAAACAACACCACAATGTAAAGAAATTCAGGGATGAAGCGTGTCACACCAAAATTTAGCATCGAACTTGTGTACATCCTTCTTGTAGTTCCGAAACACAAAACTCCCATACAAGATTAAGCACAGAACCAAGATTTAATATCATTTATAAAAACATAATTTGATTAGGAAAAAAAAACATGATAAATTAAGCGAAAACTCAACCATTATAGATCTCACTTACATTTGTAGTTGCTTCCTTGAATTACTTCATTAGTATGTGAATCCATCTGCATAACGATTGGAAATCTCTTTAATAATGTCTAGTATATCAAATTAAAAAATAATTCAAGAATAGAAAAAAGAATTTAGTCCCAGATTGCAAAGATCCATTCCATTCTAAGATAAACTTCTCTTTGACCTTTAAGAAGGAAATAATGTTTAGATACTTGACCAATTCCTACACTATAGCAAGTCATAGAACTAAATGTACTTAGTTCTAATTGCTTAACCTCGTAAATGATCAAACTTAGATAAAAGTCATATGTATGATTCTAAATGTTGCAAGTGGCATGCCAATGTCATCTAATCACACAATTCATCCATGAACCCATGGTAGAACTCATTAACAATGAAATATTTTCTTCTTAGGCAATATTGTGCACCTAAAATTTCAGATCATAAAACATGTCGCAAAACCAACCAATATCATGACTTAGAGTTAAATTTAATTAAAGAAATATTCAATATCATGACTTAAAGTTAAATTTAATTAAAGAAATATTCTCATTTATGAACCAATATCATGATGTATGTTATGGAACCTGTTGCAAATATCCAACCAAAAAACTTTACTCCATACTCCTAGTTTAAGACTTACATCAAACAATTGATGGGCTTGAAATGGAGATACATAAAGATATTGAATATTACCTCCAAATTCCATCAAATACATAGAGTCGCAAAAGCATTTGTTATTAAACCACTGTTAGGTGCATTTCATGCATTCATTTTTTATAGTTTTAGTTCATAAAAGTGCATTACATTTAGGTTTAGACTCATGCATTTTGTATAATTTCGGGATTTTTCATGATGCAATTCCATTCACACGCTTTTAGGATATTTCAGGGACTTATGAAGGTTGGATCTTGTTGGAGGAAGTTATCAAGAGTTGGAGACAAAGTTGTAGAAGTTTTGGAGCTTTGAAGAGAGAGAGTGAAGAAATGAAGAATTTGGTTTCACAGGAGTTTACACGGCCGTGTAAATTTATGCCTTTGATTTACACGGGCCGTGTAAACGTATATGCAAGGACATTCTACTTCGAAGACCTGGAAGACTTAAGCATTCTACTTTTCTTGTTTACACGGCCGTGTAAATGGAACCCTTTGGTTTACACGGGCCGTGTAAACGTCTCGGCAGTTTTAAAGTGGTTTTGTCTTCTTATAATTCAGACAATCAGTTTTTAAGGAGGTTAGGTCGGATTTTGGGAGGAGAAGAGACGATTTTCAGAGCTTTTGCAAGTAGATTAACACTTGGAAAACACTTTAATTTCTTTTTGTAAGTCAATTTGAAGTTTAAACCTGTTTGATTTGTAGTCCAACCTAGATATGTGTGGTTGATTTTATTATCATTTCCGAATCTGAATTCTTAAGTATGTGTTGTTAGGCTGTAACTTGAATTTGACTTGTGTTTAACATCTAGTAATCTTTGATTTGATCTTAATCATGTGTTTGGTTAGTTCTCTTTTTCACTTGATCAATGAACTAGGGTTCTATTCAATCTAGTTAATCAAATCATGAAATTCGTATATGTTTTATGATTTGATGTTAGTAACACTCACTTACTTGGTTGTAATCAGATCAAAATTAGTGCAATCAAAGATTAAATGTTTATATTCCCAAGCTTAAGAGGAATGTTAAACATTGTTGGTAATTAGTGCAAGAACCTAATGTCATTTAATGATTTAATGCAAGAGCTTATTTGGGTTGAATCAATTAAATGAAGTTTTATTTAAAGAGCTTATTTTGAATAAAATACTTTTGCCAATTTGGATATTAGAGTTTATTAATATCCAACTTACCAACCTAGATTGAACATGAGTTATAATCATATTACATCTTTCAACATAATACATATATAAGAGTCAGAATCGGAAATGTACTTCTTTTACTGCATTTGTTTTCAATCTTTCTTATTTATGAAGCTTAATTCAAGTTTAAATACAAACCCCCATTTCAATATTACTTGTATTATGTGTGAAAATATGGCAAGATAAAAAGTCCCGTATCTCTGTGGACCGACCCTGCTTACTCTATACTATCTTTAGTATTAGAAATAGCAGTGATTTGAGTTATATTAATATTATTTTATCCCATCATTTGTTGGTTTGACACCCAAACAACCACCAATATTCAAGAAAAATAAAGGAAAATCGTAATAGGGTAGCAATTTTCCTCTATATGAAAGAAGACCTAAAATGAAAAACTCAAACAACATAATGTTTCAAAATTGCAACTAACAAAGAAAGAAACTAAAGAACGTAACTTACCTTTGGATTCAAAAATCAAAAACCAAGTTCTTGAAATTAAGAATGCTTGGCAGAAAAGGAACTGTCGTCGTTTGAGGAATATATATAATATAGAGATAATATGTAGTCACATATATGAACCGTTTGATTTCAAAATTTGAGAAGATTACATGCTAATTTTTGGTGGAATGCATTGAATTGATAGTAATCCCAAAAAATCAGGAAATCTCGTGCAATACGTTTTGTTGTTAACCGGATTTTGAAATGTTGAAACCTGAAAGGATAAATGAAGACAGGAAAACAAAATTTAAAATAACCAAGGGTATTGAAGTAATTTAACAATGACTGGAAAGTGAATTGTAGGAGGGACATGCAAGAGTCTTTTATTAAGATAGGAGAGGAGATTTAAGTGTTGTTTGTTTTTCTGAAGTGAAAATGCTTGAATTATGCGGACCACCTCTACAGCCCTTTGCAGCACAAGAGGTGGATCAAAAGATTGCAGACTGTAATGAGAATCGTGTTTATTTTTTTAATATCTGCATGCTGCTGCAGATATTAAAAAATTTAAAATAAAGTGATTTAATAAACCAAAAATAGTTTTTTAATACCCAAAATTTAATAATTGTAGTCTTAAAACATTGAAATAAAATTCAAACAACCAAATTAGTCTTACAATAATATTTTTAAATAAAATTCATACAACCAAACTTTAATAATTTTCATTCCATATTTTGCATCAATTGTTTGACAATTTCGTCCCGTAACTGGGTCATACATTCACAGTCTGCTGCAGTACCATGTGTTAGAATCTCATATTCATCATTATCAACAACTACATTGTTATTCCTAACCGAGACATTTGGTTCATCATATCGTGCAAAATAGTCATCACGTAGTCCCTCTCTTCTTATAAAGTTATGAAGCGCGAAACATGCAATAGTAATGTTTCATTGTAACACAACGAGAATGGTGTCATCCTCTTCAATATAAGGAATCATGCTTTCAAGACACCAAAAGCACGTTCAATGTCATTCTAAAGTTTTGCATGTGCATGGTTAAATTTTTATTTATTCGTTGATGCACGTCTTCGATGGAAATCTCCAAGCTAATACCTCACATTATGATACGGTGCCATAAAACCTCGAATGTTTGCATAGGCGGCATCACAAAGATGATATTTATCTGTAAAAAAACAAAAAAAAAACATTTCTTTTTTTAAACTAAGATAAAAGTATTTACATAACCATAAATTTACCTGATGGTGGAAACGGGAATGGTGCATGTGGATTTGCTAATGCTTCTGATAAAATCTAGAATTATGTGTTATCCCTTCCCAACCATCCACAACAAACGTAAACATCATATTGAAGTCACATATTGCCAATATGTTTTGGTAACAATCGTCTTTTCTCCTATTTCTATATTAATCCCGTTTGTTTGCAGGGACAACAACATATATTAAAGTGTCATCAAGTGCACCAACTGCTCCTTTGAACACCCGTCGTAGCCTCCTATTATGTCCCCGAATGTTTAGATTCAGATTAAATGAAGTTGGTACTATAATGTCATGTGCGAAAAGCAACACTTTATCCAACACTTCTTGAAAAAAATTATGAATTGTTTGCTTTGAGTGTTGAAGTCTTCGTTTGATAATCACGTATCGTTGGTCATGACTGATCATCATAAAAAACATAGTCATCTTTTCATCAACTGATACATGTTTGCTATCCTTTAACGACTAATTTACTCTAAAATGTGCACATAGTCGGACAAATGATTCACGAGACATGCGTAGTACTTCAACATATTGTAGAGGATTACGGTGAAGTAACTCTAACGTAAACTCATGTCCCGTCATTTCCGAATCGTTGTCTCGTACTCGTTTCACACCCCTCTTCCAAAAGTAGCGAACGTACAAGTACATTAGAATTATGAGAAGTATCTTTTTGTCGTGATCCATTAGGAACCTATTAATCAACACAAGTACCAAATAACAAAACATAAAACTCAAGTACCAAATAACATAAAATAAAACTCAAGTACCAAATAACATAACCAAATAACCAAAATACATAACCACATAGTTCAAGTACTAAATACTGCAAATCACATTCAAGTACCAAATAACCACATACTGCAAATAACATTCAAGTACCAAATAACCAAAAAACATAACAACATAGTTCTAACACATGCAATTAAAAACTAAACAATTCAAATATGTAAACTTAACGGACAATCTTTCCATCCTTCAATACTCCTAAACTTGTAGCTGTCATCTCGATCCATCCCATTAATATATGTGGATCATTAGGCAAATTTACCCACATCTCTAAAAATATGATAAACAAAAAAAATCGTAGAGGGTCTATTGGGCCTAACTCGAGCAATTGTAGCTTCTCTAAACATTGGGGAATTGTTGGCCATTGAGTCAAATGTCGTAGAGCTTTCTGCATCTCCAGTGCTACATCATCAGCAGTAATAGAAGCTTTAGAGGAGGCACTAGAAGGTGGATCAGGTGAGGCACTAGTTGCTCTAGGTCTAGGAGTTGAGGGTTTAGCCCTTTTGTTGGGGTTACCAAAAGGTGAATAAGCAGAAGGTGAAGCAACAAAAGGTGGTGGCTAAGTAAAAGTATCACTAGTATGATTGGAAAAGTAATCATCATCATTTATGTTAATAGAAGGGGTATCCATAAGTTGTACTGGCGCAACATGGAAAGAAGATGATCCATGTCCCGATGGTGTTTAGGATGTGGCATAACTGAGATTACTAGATGCACTATTTCCATCAAATAGTTCTGCACAAAGCTTTAGAAACAACAATGGGACAGTTTTCAAAGAAGCGGCTTTCGGATATCCCTAAACCCAAACAATGTTACAAAAGTAGTATATGAATAAATGACAACTATATAAACAAAATACCTATAATATGTAAAGGTTGAAAGTGTTTGTTTGAGGATTGTAAAGGTTGTCAGTTTTGTTTTTCAAGTATAACCATCCCGTGTATTTGGCTTTAAGGTTTTCATAGGCGTTTTTCAATTGTCTTTGACTCAAATCCACACCAAACTTTTCCTTAATGGTTGTTTCTAATTTGTTCCATGAATGTTTGTGCAAACTCAATCCTATTCTACCCACAGTTTGTACTTCTTCAATACAAGTGTGTAATAAGAATTTTGTTTGCTCACCGGTCCATGTATGTTTATCTGTCATTGCTACTAAAAAAACATATGAAATACATACTTTGGTAAACATAACCTTATACCAACAACTTTCAGCATAACACCAACTACTATTTATTAAAATAACCATTTTCAGCAAATATTATTCATATTTCAGCAACAATTATGACACTTTAGCAACATTTTATGACATTTGAATAATATTTCATGACATTTCAACAACAATTTTGTGACAATTCAGCAACAATTTATGACATTTCAGCAACAATTTGTGATAATTCAACAACAATTTTGTGATATTTCAACAACAATTTGTGACAATTCAACAGCAATTTGTGACATTTCAGCAACAATTTGTGTCAATTCAACAACAATTTGTGACATTTCAACAACAATTTGTGACAATTCAACAACAATTTTATGATATTTTAGTAATATTTTATGACAATTAAGCAACAATATGTGACATTTTAAGCACAAATTGAAGACATTACAGCAAGAACTTATCATTAATCAAGATAAAAAACATAATCATCATCTATTTGGTAAGATTAACATCAAGATTAAGCAAGAACAAGGATTCAACAACAAAAATCGAAAAATTAATATGAAGCATGAACAATGAAGTAACTCCACCAAAAAAATAGAAATATTGAAAATAACCCTAAGCAGAATCGCTGCCTTCAGCAACAAAAAAGCGAAGAAAAAAAATATGTGATGAGGGACCGCCAGAAGGAGAGGCGGCCGATGGGGGTTGTGCCGGTGGTAGCTGCGCTGGGAGGAGGAACATGCGGTGACCAGTGGCAAATCAGCCAAAGGGCATTCACGTCCCTTATTAAATCTGTTTCGACTTGGAATACTTAGAATAATGGGAAACCGAAAAGTTATTAACCTACTTCTATTGAACCAGATCTGTTTATAAAGATTCAAGCATCCAATTACATATGAAGACCAAGATTTGAACCCATAAGTGTATTCTAATCGGTTTTATTTCTGATTTATCATATATATTTTCTCTTATTTTGCAGGTTTAGATTTCAATTTTTTTGTTTTCTATCATATTTGTTTTTTTGATTCTCGAAATGAAGAACAACTAACTTCACACTAGATCCAACATCTGTGAGTAATTAAGGGTGCGTTTAGTTGCGGAAAAATGGACCGTTTTTCGGAAAAATTTTCTAAGAAAAATGAGAATTTTGAAAACGCGTTTAGTTCGTCTATTTTTCTAAATTTTTCACGGAAAATGAAAATTTTCCGTTTTCTAAAATTACAAAGAATTGGAAAATTTTGGAAAACTGATAATTACTGTTTTCCATATTTTTCTAATTCCAAAATTTTTCTATAAACACACACCCACCTCACCCCATCCACTTCTACCTACCCCCACCTTAACACCTCCCACCCACACACACACAAACATACATACCCACCCACACACACACTTGCACACACGCACACACACTAACCCACAAACACACACACATACATACCCACTCACTCACACACACACACACCAACCCACACACACACATACATACCCCCACACACACACACATACCCACCCACCGACACACACACCTACCCGCACACACACACACACACACATACATATCCATCCACACACACACCCACAAACACACACACACACATACATACCCACCCACCCACACACACCCACCAACATACACACACACACCAACCCACACACACACACCCGCCCACAAACACACACACTTACACATACATACCCACACACCCACCCACAAACACACACACTTACACATACATACCCACACACCCACCTACAAACACACACACACACATACACATACATACCCACCCACCTACACACAACCACCCACACACACACATACTAATACATACCCACCCACCCACACACCCACCCACAAACACACACACACACATACACACATACATACACACACCCCCCCCCACACACACACCTACACCCACACACACACCAACCCACAAACACACACATACATACCCACCCATACACACACGCACAAACACACACCAACCCCCCCACACACACACATACCCACACACCCACACCTACCCCCACCCTCACAGACACACACCCACATACACATAAACCTACACCTACCCCCACAAACACATACACACACAAACACACACTCGCACCCCCACCCACCCAACACCACCACAACAATCACCGACCTACCATCACCACCACCACCACTAACCCGTCAATAGCACCACCACCATCACCACCACTGACAAAATTGACGCCGCCACCACCATCGTCTGTCATCATCACCACCGCCGCCGACCCGCTACCGTCACCGCCCCCACCCACACCCTACTACCACCACCGTTTTTTAAAAATGAAAACCGATAGAAAAATAAACATCGAAACACGTTTTCTAATTTTCTAAAACTGAAAATGAAAAATGAATAAGTTTAACTAAACGCGTTCTCTAAATTTTTCAATGAAAAATGAAAACGGAAAATGAAAATTGAAAAGGGAAAACAAAAAACGGAAAATGAAAATTATTTTTCCGTAACTAAACGCAACCTAAATGATTTGATTAGTGAAGATATGTATGGGCAAATTGGCATTGATCAATGAAGAATACCGGAGATTCAAACTTATATGATGGTACGTTATATTTACTATTGTAAGCATTACACTTTATGCCTTTTTTAAATTTATACGAAAGTTACCATGATTCCATTTAGTTACCTAAGTGGTTTCTAACTTTTGGAATTGGATTATGTTTTCCAAAAAATATAAAAAATTATTTACAAACAAACGTAACCATAAATTTCTTAATTATTTAGTTGATGAGTGCGCATCGTCGGTCTTGGTACGACACCATCTCCTTATTCTATCTTTTTTTTTTGAGAAAATGACAAAAATAGCCAATTACACTAATTGCATTACAAAAATAGCCAAAAAAAATCGGGATTACAAAAATAGCCACCCATTTCGCAGGTGAGAAGGCCCCATCTGCGAAATGGGCATCTCATCTGCGAATGTACAAGTGCCTGAAGCACAGTTGTGCTTCAGGCACTTGTACATTCGCAGGTGAGAATTTTTTTTTTTTTTTTAATATTTTTCGGTATAAATAGGGGTAATTTCGCAGATGGAATAGGTCCCATCTGCGAAATCCTCTGATCCTATCTGCGAAATGATGATTTTTTTTTTTTTTTTTTTTTTTTTTTTTTTTTTTTTTTTTTTTTTTTTTAAGGTTGACTGCATAAATTACCAACAAATTCGTTTCCAATTTCACCGCCCCCATTAACCTCCTCAACTTCATCAACCACCACAAACACTTTCACAGCCCTTCCTCCACTACATTTGATTACGTTTATCAACATTCTAACATCCACGTCTTCAACTATAGCTATATAATAATTTAATTCAGGATGGTGGAAACGAAGACTAATTCTATATTTGTCTAACAAACCAATTTTGCTTCTTACCATAGATACAAAATCACTATAACTAATATACTCAGAAAATATCAAAGCAAATTCAGAAATACCTCCCTGTGGACATATGTATTCCAGATTAGTTCCATTAACTTGCCATCTCCCACCGGTTACAAGACAAACCAAATATTCAATCATTTTTTGAGCAAATTGTAGAGATAGAGAGTATATCACAAACCAAATAACAACCAAAATGATATTTTTTCTACAAAAATTTTTATATAGCAAAGCCCATTTCGCAGTCAAACCAATTCATTTCGTAGTCAACCTTAAAAAAAAAAAAAAAAAAAAAAAAAAAAAAAAAAAAAAAAAAAATCATCATTTCGCAGATAGGATCAGAGGATTTCGCAGATGGGACCTATTCCATCTGCGAAATTACCCCTATTTATACCGAAAAATATTAAAAAAAAAAAAAAAATTCTCACCTGCGAATGTACAAGTGCCTGAAGCACAACTGTGCTTCAGGCACTTGTACATTCGCAGATGAGATGCCCATTTCGCAGATGGGGCCTTCTCACCTGCGAAATGGGTGGCTATTTTTGTAATCCCGATTTTTTTTGGCTATTTTTGTAATGCAATTAGTGTAATTGGCTATTTTTGTCATTTTCTCTTTTTTTTTTTTTAAGCTTTTTGGTTGTTTGTTTTTCATATTACCTGTCCTAATCTTGCAATTTTATAAAAATTGGTAGCCATGTTGCTCTATAGATATGCCAAAATACACGATAGATAGCCCATAGGGCATTCAATATTTATAGGTTTTGGACGATATCGCCCCTCCACACTGTTTTAATATTAAGAAAATAAATATTTGTATTTTTTGGACCATATTGTCCCTGCACACTTTTTATATCAATAAGATTAATTTATTTACAGTTTTAAGACTATATTGCCCTTGCACACTGTTATTATATTAATAAAATTCATTTTTTTCAAAAATACACATTAATAGATGAACACTCAGAGCCTAATGCATTCATCACTTTTCGATCCAATTATCAATGAACAACCGGATTAATGATCTTCAGGTTAGTATCAATTATTTTTATCTTATCAATTTAATATTATAATTATCATATAAACAATACTACTTCTTACATTTAAACATTTCATAACTTTTGTCAGCAAAAAGGATACTCTAGAGCTTCTGAAATGGAAATGGAAATAGAAATACCAAAACTAGACTACAAAAGATCCATGCAAATGGTCCAGGAATAGAAGAAAATCCATCAAATTTTGAATCAGTTTTGTGTTGGTTAGCTCTTATACGGAGAAGGTGATGTATCATATTTATCATGTTATTCAAAATTTTAATAAATTTTGTTGTGTTGAACTTTCGACCCAAGTTCCAAATTTAGTAGCATTTTTTCCCGTAAACTTAAGACTATTTTAATTCATAGTAGCAACATATTTACATTTTTCACGGCTAATAGTAATATGTAAACCCATAATAACAACGTAGTCATATTTTTTTCCCCGATAATAGCAATATGTAAGTCCATATTAATATTTTGTACAAATTTCATAATGAAACCATCACGTTCAGCAAACAAATTGTCCATGCAAGAATATCTACATAAGACAGAACAAATTATTATGTGATCCTTTGTATCGATAACAAGTATGAAGTGGTCAAAATGATCGGAGCTGTCTAAATCCATCCTCGCAAATTAGGGCTCCTCACCTAGTTATTATTAAAGTTAATTAGTATAGATGGATCATTTATACTCTTATAATCTCGATAGTATATATCTATCGATTGTGCGTAAATAAAAATAAATATATGTTATGAATCGATATTATTTTTATCTATTGTTATCGCTAATTGATTTAAGAAATTATTTGACCATTTTTTGGTTAGGTTTATTATTATCTTTTCAAATCTCAACGTTGTTTTCAAAATAACCTAATGTTGTTTTAATTATTATTTTTTAACTAATGATATCGTTATTTAATTCAAAAAAACTAGCACTTTGGAACATTTTTGTTTTTAACTTCTTAATTAATTTGACATTTCGTTTTTTTTTAACGGCAACATTTGATATAAAGCAATAATGTTTAAGTATATTTTATATTTTTTTGTGGAATCTTTGAATTTTATTTTTTTAAGTTTATTTGATATAAATCAATAATGTTTAAGAATAGTTTATATTGATAGTTGAAGAGTTGTGTAGGTTTCAAATCAATATATTGTAAGAAATTAATAACTTAAGTATATTTTATGAAAATTAAAAAGTTAACATTAAATTTAAAATTACGAATAAGTTTAATTAATAATAGACAAATTACAAATAATTAGTTAGTAAGAAATTAGTAAGTTGTGTAAGTTTGAAATTAATAAATGAGTTTTAGAATAAAAAAATCAAATTAATGATGGTTAATTAGTTGGAATATGCAAAGTTTATATGTTGCAAATCAATGTGTTAGAAATCAATAATTTAAATATATTTTATTTGAAAATTGATAAAGGGGGACTAAATTTAAAATTACAAATGAATTTAATGTAAAAAGTTAAATTAGTGATAGTCAACTAGTTGGAAATTAATAAGTCACATAGGTTTCGAATAAATATGAAGCAAAAAGACAACCTCTATTATAAGCTATGAAAATAAATGTGAAAAAAAAAAAGAATTCAATCCAATATTGACATAAAGTCGTCTTTTAAGAAGTTAAGAACTAAAAAGAGAATCTTTATTATGTAATACTTAATAAATTAAATTACTGAAATCGTTTATATGGTTTGGTCAAATTTGTACGTTTTATCTTTAACTTTTTTTTTTTTTTTTTTTTTTTGCATTCGGATCGTTCTTGTGGTTTGATTTTGTTGCATTTTCCGTCCCTATGGTTTGATTTTGTTGTATTTTTTATCCCTTACATACATAAAGTTAGGGACCAAACATGTATTTTTTACCAAACCATAGAGACGAAAAATGCAACAAAATCAAACCACAAGGATGATCCGAGTGCAAAAAAAAGTTATGGATCAGACGTACAATTTTAACCAAACCCCGGGGACGATTTCAATAATTTACTCTAGTTTATATATCATACTAAAACAAATAAGGGAGAATTTCATATATGCCCTTTTAAACATCAAAATATCATATTTACCCAACTTAATTTCTAAATATCATATTTACCCTTTATAAAATTTCTAAATATCATATTTACCATTCATAAAATTTCAAAATATCATATATGTCCTTTTTAAACATCATAATATCATATATGTCCTTCTTAAATATCAAAATATCGTATATGCACTTTTTAAACATCAAAATATCAATGGTAATATCTAAAATATCCTTCATCTACAACATAATCAACAAAAAAACTAAACAATTAAAATATACATTCCATAAAGAGGGTTGAAGATGAATATTTTTGTGTGTCAAGAGGACGACATTCTAACAATTTAAAAGTTCACATTCCATTATCATAAAACTAAGGATAATATTGTTAAATTTTTTAATTATTATAGTAATTTTAAGTTATAAAAAATGATTATAAAATATTAAAAACATTATAAAAAGGGATTTGGGTAAATATGATATTTTGAAGGTTTATGAAGGGTAAATATGATATTAAGAAATTAAGCTGAACAAATATGATATTTTGACGTTTAAGAAGGGCATATATGAAATTCTCCCAACAAATAATAATCATTATTAAAAGATACTGAAAATACGAAAAACAAAATGAGTTTCTAGATACTAGATACGTAGATTCTACTTCCACCCTCTTCGTCGTTGCAACGTCTTCATCAGCCCATTGAAACCGGAATTTGGTCCCGCCTCCACTTCCACCGGTAACAACCGTTCATACACCATGGACCGATGCGGAAAAAGCCTAAACCTATACAAAGTGAATGTGTTACCTAGTTTCTCGTAACTCCATGTCTGTTGAATATATACAACAATCACAAGAAAAATAGTAATTGCAGGTATTCCAATAGCCCCTTGCTTCGAGTGGAATTTGGGATATCTTGACACGAACTCCGAAAACTTAGCAGAAGAATGATATAAATTTGTCAATGATCTGTAAGCATAAACATGAGGGAGGAGTCGAATCACCGTTAACCCAAGAAAGTATGATTTCCGCAGTGGTTTGCAATCGATCTGCCATATCAAGTTCCCAATAACTTGAGGAAGCAAAAATAAATCTTGTACCAGCCCTAAGTACACATCGAGTCCGACCAGCCATGATTGTAGCTTTTGTACGATGAGAAACCACCCAAACCCAAACACGTGGATAAAGATTGTAATGAGGAGAATTGGACGGTCGGATGGCATATGATGGCTAAGTGATCGGATCCGGGATCTCCAAACTTTTTGGTAGAGTCCGAGTGTTAATAAGAATGAAATCAGTACAAGAATCTTCTTGAACATGTAATCTATAACCTGAATTCTTTGATTCATCATATAAGTAGAAGAGCTTTCATTCAAATCAAGAAGCGATTCATTCAAATCAACAAGCGATTCGACTCCTGTAACTAGTGGAAAGCCGTACCCAAGTGCTTGTATGGCAATCATCACAAGCGAAACGTAATGAACGGAGTCCAAGTTCTGTTTAATGTAAAAAAGCTGGCTCAAAATGCAACAGATTCCTATTAAAGGCGTAAGAACCTGTAAGGTACCATCGCCACCTCGATTGGAACTACCAATGTCTTCACGTTGATCCTGATACGTTAGTTGGACGGTTTGAAGATTGATGGGTGTGAAAAACAATGGATCGAGATTGTTCCTTTGACTTGTTATCGAAACCCTAGGAGTTGGGTTCACAAGCCAGTGGTTTGTGGTAGGAGGATACGACACCACGACTTCTATCAAACAGTCAAACCCGTCTTTAAGATCTGTAGTACTTTCGTATAAAAGCTTGGAATAGGCTCTTACATCCCTGCAACCAACAAGATACATTTTCCCGACAATTGGATGATACAAACCTTCTACGAAAACTTCAGAAAAGTTACCATAGTTGGCTCCAGTGACACTAAGCTGAGCTGATACATTCAAAGGAGTGTCTTCTCTTATGATTGAATCATTTTGCAGAGTCCAGTACTTTCCGAACAAAGGCCCAAGCGATAGAATCTCTATTTCCACATAGGGCTGTGAGCGAGAACGACCTTGCGTGGACGCTGGGTGGTAAAAGGTGAGATCTTTTTTTAGAAGAGACAGGCCATTTAGAAAAGAATCAAGAGATTCTGGAAGTTTGACTGTTGGGAAACTTAAGAACCTCTTCTTGATCACGGTTTCGAAGCTGTAACGCTCGTGTTTTTCAACAACAGCTTGTGCTAATTCGATCTTGGAGTAGTAATAGTACTGATTAAATGATAGCTCTTGTGCGTAATCCACTCGTTTCTTAAACGATAAAGGAAAATAAGACATATTACTCTCTTCAATACTCGAAATGCTTCCGAGAATGACGCTTCTTTGTTTGATGGAAAACATGAGCGGAGTGTATAAACAGATACGAGAATCACAACCATCTCCTTCTTTATTTCCACCTCCACGACAACCAACCATGCAAAGCTGTCCACTCGACGGATCCCACACTCCTTCAGCTAAAAGCGTCATCTTCTTCACCCCAGTTCTCTGTCTTGTAGTATAATAAATATCATCTGAAGGCGGACCCACTCTAATAACCATAGCAACCTTCACAGATCCACCATGTTTACTTTCTGTCTCCGAACAGGGTTTTTCACATCGAATATCTTGAAGATGAAGTGCTACGCCTTTAAAGCTTCCATTAGTCTCTTTTATGCTTGCATCCGACTCAAACGGACCCAACTTGCTGCAAAAGTCTTCGGTCCCGTTACATCTCCAATTCGGCACAACGGTCAGAGGATCTTCCCTTAAAAAATGCTCAAGTTTACAACAAATGTTAGCCCCTTTCAAGGTACCAAGATCTTTATCTGCGAAACTGGTTTCACACGCTTTGAAGTTGGATACAAGCTTTTCAGAACTAAACTCGTAGTTTGCAGAACGACTTAACGAAGCAGAAATGTGTATTTCTTCAAAGTACTTTTGGCTGGATTTTGGGTTTAAACTTTTCAAGCTACCATAGATGCCTCTTTTCTTCACTGTAAACGTATCCGGGTAATGAACAAGCATCAAAATTCGGTCATCGTGGATGTGTGGTGGCTGGTTTATGTACCCGGGTTCTTTAACCCATCTCCATGGGTTATTTGGGTCGGGGCCACGAGAAGGTAACACTGCGTTTCCAAGTAAACACATTACAATCTCACCATTGTTCTCTTCTGTATAGGTTACAATACCTTGGAACGACATTCGTAACTCTGAATTCCCCGGATACATGTTAAACATCGGATATCGCTCATAGGGTTTTGAAGTGAATAATTCCCCCGTCATTACGCTCAGCTGCAAAACGCCATTGATGTTAACTGAATTGTTGGACCGATGAGCATCGTCCACGTCAGTAATCCAGAAAGAAATCAAGTTGAATGGCGAACTGTGATCCAAAAAGCCATTTGGTTTGTCATCATATGGAATAAGTGGAGCCTTATCCAAATCCTGCCACCAATCTCCATTAACGAACGACAATTTTTCTGGAAGTCTGTACAATTGATTTCCGTAACGTTTATGATCGAAATCGGGAGGCAAGATTGAAGAGCATTCCCTCTTGACCTCATCGATTCTATCATATTCGAAGGCCTTGGCGGATCGGTGGCGTGCATTTACGAACGTAATGCACAAAATCAAGAAAAGCACCAACAAAAAAACACTCTTCATGGAAGGAATTTTAATAAAAAAAAAGCAACTTTTCTCAGGATTCTTGTGAAATGTGAGCTAAAATAACTCTTTTTGAAAACTCTTTTGCAGGTTCTTTATTAAGAACTGAACATCCTTATATAGGTTCTTGATTAAGAAGATGATATGGGGTTTGAGATTTGTTTGGAATCATGAACCATTGGTTGATAAGGGAGAGGAGGAAGAAGGAATCATGATGAAGTTGAAGTCAACCAAACATAGTATTGGCATAATGACAGTGACTGCGTCTATAATTTTATTTTTTTAATATTTCATGAATGTCTTAAGTTCATCTAACCTTCTACTCAAAAGTCAAATCTTCAGTTAACAGAGGAAATATCAAGAATAACTAGGTTTGATTCATGAAAGTAGTATTGTTCTAGAGATGGATTGCATCCATTTATGAAGAGAAAGTGTTAAATCCCCTTATTGAAAAGATGAACTCAATCCGTTGAATGTTTGATAAAATTTATGAGTTTGTTGTACAAATATGTCATTAACCTCTGTAATACCATACACTAATTAATCACAGAGGATGGTAGGTAAGAAGGAATCATGAAGTAAAACATATGGTATGCCTTCATCATATTTACTTTTCAGAACCCAATTTGTTGAATATTTTGATAATCTATAAGTTTGACCAACTGGTTTATCACAAACTCAAAGGGTGGTGAAAGAAGGAATCTCAAAGTTGAAGTCAACTGAAACGTGAAAGAAGGAATCTCAAAGCCACCCAACGGCTGACAACCTTTTTTAATCACAACCATGACCCATTCCCCCACTTGTTAGTTATTAGGGTAAATTACACGAATCGTCCCTCGTGCAGGTGTCAAAATGCACGTTTAGTCCCTATTTTCAAAAATTAACTCGGACCATCCCTCATTTGGTTTAAACTTGCACGCTTCATCCCTATTTAGTTTAAATATACATAATTAATCCTTTACCATACATAAAAAGACTATATTACCCTTACTAGTTCATTTTGAATTTATAAAAAAAGGGAAAATAAATTCTAACCCTTACTTTCATATTTATTTATAACTTTTAAACAATTAAAGATATAAACTCTACCTAACCCCACCTATTTACCAGGAACTCGTAGAACTACCCTAACTCCTCTCTTCTCGTTTCTCCACCTTCTCACCTCTCCCTTGATGCCAAAATATGGCCACCGAAAGTCTTTGCCTCCAATCCACCACCATCCTCCCCGCAAGCCATTGACTGCTTCTACAGGTTTCAGGTGAGGGTTTCTATCTCATAATGATGGTTATTTGCGCTGCTGAACTTCGCCATCACCACATTTGAACCTGATGTCGATGGCTACTCCTTCTGGCGAACCTTCGCTCTTCATCCATCACCGTCTCCAGCCCACTCTCTCACATTCTCACTCACAAATCTGCTCAATTTATACATAATCGTTGCTCGATTTGTGGTTCGATTTTTAGATTTATGGTTTTCCAGGTTTCAAGTTTCTTCTTTTCAGATTTGATTTGGTTTAGTGTTGATTATAGGCAGTTTTCGGAATTAGAGCATGGTTGTTTTCATGGAGGGCAGAAGGAAAAAGGGAAAAGGAATGGGGAGAGGTGGGTAGGGTGTGATGAGTGAGGGTTTGATGGCGTCGTCAGAGGTGTGTTAGAGTGGCCGGAGTTGTATTGGTGTCATCGGAGTATTGGGGTCGGCCGATGTGGGTGGTAACGGTAGGTCAGATGTACTGAAGAAGAAAGAGGGGGGGGGATGGTAAAGACGAGCTATTGCCCTTGTTAATAAATAACAAGTAATTAATAAATAACAAGTAATTAATAAATAACACGCTTTTATCAATATATAATTAATAAATAACAAGTAAATAGAAAATAAATCAAAAAATAAATAAATAAGGGTAAAATGGTCTTTTTATGTGCAGAGGGACTAAGCAAGCAAGAAAAAACAAAACAAGGGACGGTCCGAGTTAATTTTTTAAAATAGGGACTAAACACGCTTTTTGGCATATACACGAGGGACGATTGGGGTAATTTACCCTAGTTATTAACTTATTACTAAGTACTAACTTTTGCCTATCCTTTACATGTTTTTGTTTTAAAATAGTTTAATCTATGAAATATATTTATTGTAAGTCAAATTTTTTTTATTGTTTTTTAAGATTATCTTATATATATATATATATATATATATATATATATATATATATATATATATATATATATATATATATATATATATATATATATATAGGTTCAGGTTCATTTGAGACCATTCTAATTTTGTGAGACCGTGAGACCAAATCTAAAAATAATTTTGAAATGCAAAATAAATGGAAAAATCCAAAAATTCTTTTTTTAAATATTATTTTCGAAACTTGAATTAACTAAAAAAAATAAAAATAAAAATAAAATAAAATAAAATAAAAATAAAAATAAAATCCCGTTTTTGTTTTTTAAAATACGTGAAATATTCTAAATAGAATATTACACTGACATATTCTAAAAAATAATTTTAAAATGCAAAATAAATGGAAAAATCTAAAAATTCTTTTTTTAAATATTATTTTCGGAACTTGAATTAACTAAAAAAATAAAAAAAAAATAAAAAAAATTCTATTTTTTTTGAAAAATACGTGAAATATTCTAAATAGAATATTACATTGTACATATTCTAAAAATAATTTTAAAATGAAAAATAAATGGAAAAATCAAAAAAATTCTTTTTTTAAATATTATTTTCGGAACTTGAATTAACTAAAAAAAATTAAAAAAAAATAAAAAAATAAATAATAAAATGCGTCTCACGGTCTCACAAAATTAGGCTATCTCACATGAACCTAACCCTATATATATATATATATATATATATATATATATATATATATATATATATATATATATATATATAAAAGTGATTCACTTAAATGGAAAAAAAAAAAGTAGTATTATATGTTTGGTTGAGTTTTTGATATATATATATATATATATATATATATATATATATATATATATATATATATATATATATATATATATATATATATATATATATATATATATATAAGTGATTCACTTAAATGGAAAAAAAAAGTAGTATTATATGTTTGGTTGAGTTTTTGATAAATGATATATATATATATATATATATATATATATATATATATATAAGTGATTCACTTAAATGGAAAAATATATATATATATATATATATATATATATATATATATATATATATATATATATATATATATATATATATATATATATATATATATATAAGTGATTCACTTAAATGGAAAAAAAAAGTAGTATTATATGTTTGGTTGAGTTTTTGATAAATGATAACATAAAATTTGAGATTTGTTGATACTATTAGTTGAGTAGGTGGAAGAATTGAAAAGAAAATTATAATAAAATAGTGCAATAGTTAGGAAAGTTTATCAACAAATAAAAACAAGAGTGTTTTTAACATAAAAGTTTCACAACTCAAATGCGATCTTTGTAGAAAGGTTGTATATTCGACAGTACGGTTGCGTGTAAGCAGGAGCATCATTAATTATGTCTGATAGGTCATTAAACATCAAATATCTTTTGAATGTTACCAAAGTGACCTACTAGGCTACTACTATTGTATGTTTAGCTGTTTAAATGCTTAGATGGCATCCACCTTCACATTTTAAGTAGCAAATTTGTTCCATTATGTCGGTGCTGACATGATGTGAACATGATCTATTTGTTTAATGTTAATATTTTTAAAATATGAAGTTATATTTTATTTTTATTTTTATTTTGTTTTATTTGCATGCGTGAAAGTAGAATAAATGATAAACCACATCATCCTAATGACTCATGTCAATTTGTCCAGAGCCCATGTAAAATGTCAATCACGGAACACAAACTATATCTAGCGTGTCTAAGTTTGCATGTGTGAAAGTAATAACCTTATAAATCAGATAGAATTCAATTCAAATTAAGGATCAAGAAAATACAAATTGCGGATCAATATCGGAAGCTGAAATACAAGTGAAAAAAATGTAAATATCGCTAAGATTTATCGACGAAGACAACTCATCAACTTCTATATGGATTTGACCTTTTTAAAAATGTTGGTGATGATTAGCTGAAATGTATACAAAAAGTATAAATAAAAATTAAATAAAAGTAAAATTAAATATTCCACTTAGGATGGATTCATCAAATTTGTTGGTAAGACTTGAAGATGTAAGTGCGGTTCCTACCACAATTCACCTTAGCATTGCAGCACACCGCCCCCAACCTGTGGTTCCTGCCGAGGTTCACCCTTGTGCCGCAAAAACCACTCTGTGGTAAAATTGATATGTCATCCATGTGGTGTCTAAGTGACCGAGGAGTATGGTTCTTATGGCACCTTTCAGATGCAAATTTGGATGAGAGGTAGACATCAAAAATTAGTTCAACATTCAATGACACAATAGCAAGCAACGTTAAGGTTACGTGGGGCCCACATCCATGCACCACATTGTCCCAACTCCCATATATACTAAGAATATTATAGTTATAGTATATTAGTAGCAACTTCAATTGTAATACATAAATTCAGCTTTTATTAATATAAATAATTAAATACAATGTCTTTTAGTTACAAAATTTAAAAAATACAGATATAAATCCTGACTCATCATCTCGACCGCATTATCATACAAAACGACCACAATCTTCATTGTTTGCTAAGTAGGAATACAATATTTCACAATAACTTGATAATAAATATCCGCATGTCATCATACATGCTTGCTTATGGTGACGTGGCAGGATGATCTTATCTCTTCTGGAAATTGAAGGCTCTAATACAGTAGGCAAATATGAAAGCGAAAAACATAATCAATCCGATATGCACTCCGGCAACTGCGGGCAGAAAATCATGCTTGTAACCAAAATACCGATCCAAGTAGCCTTTCACGGTCTCGTCACCAAGCTGGGTGTCGAAATCCCCAAACTGCGATGCAACCATGCCGTAGATGGTCCAGGCCAATGGGTTCCCCCAGTAGTACCATCTCCACCACACCGGAATCCTCTGTAAAAAGGGCACCCGAGTTGTATCAGAAGGTGCAATTCAACAATAAAGAATGTAAACAACAATAGGTTTTTGAGAAACTTACAGGTCGTGGGATAATGAACCCTGAAAAGAGATTGAAGATTCCGAAAAATGAGGCGGCGATGATGGCAGCAATGTTGGCGTTGGGTGTAATGGCGACCGTCATCATACCGTAGTAAGTCATGTAGAGTAAAGAGCAGAACTGGAAGAACAAGTACCAGAAGAACTTGGCTGCTGTCCAATCGAACCCAATCATCGCGTACACTATTATACTATACACTGCACTTTGTGCAAAAACGTATGGGATTTCAACCAGAACCTGCAAAAATTGAGAGAATATTTGTAAGGATTCGCAATACATTTAACATTCGTATGTATAAATTATTGATGTTGGATCGATGTAGTACCTGAGCGAAGGCGTATGGTAAAGCGGAATACATTCCGGCAGCTCGTTCTCTGTAAAAGACGGTGCGTTCTACATCTACGACCGGCTGCACCGCCAAAGAGTTTTGAATTCCGAGGAAGAGGGTTGCAGCATACACGGAACCCATTGCGTTTATTAAATCCCGTTGAGTCGTCCTGAAATGATGTTAAAATTAATACACTTCGAAAGATGGGATCAATTTCATATGTTTAAGTTTAGGGAATTAATTAGGGTTTTACTTTTTGCTTCCGAGATCCCAAAACATGGTGCCGAACATGATGGCAATGAAGGTGGTGAAGACGAAACGGACAGCAGTGTAAGGAGGGTTTCTCCAGTAGGACCAACGTTGTTTCCATAGGCAAGCAACGAATTGAATAACGAATGACTGCGAGTATTGGGTCGGGAAATAGAGATCTTTTGTTCCGGGACGTGGGATACTCAGTTCAGCGATGAGTGCTTTGTTTCTCTTGTAAAGATCGGAATTTCTGTAGATTTCAGTGAAATCTACCCCTAAAGCCGTTTCTTGTGCTGAAGTACTGACTTCCAGCATCCATGTCGCGGGGTTATATCCGTCTTTTATCTTGCTTATCCCATCGATCTCCTCAAAATATTTGATCAACTCACAAGATTGACGACCCACGGGTCCCACGTACAATTCTTGTCCTCCTCGTTTCATCAAGAACAACTGCAATTAAACCGATTGTTTTTTTTTTAAGTTATGAATAAATACCCAAATACAGTAGTCATTTATAATAACGAATTATGTGCACATGACTTTCTTTGTTACCTCATCAAAAGCTTCAAAGATATCAATGCTGGGTTGATGAATGGTGCAGACGACTGTTCTTCCTGTGTCCACGGTGTTCCTAACAGTTCTCATGACAATAGCAGCAGCACGAGCATCAAGCCCTGAAGTTGGCTCATCCATGAAGATTATAGACGGATTGGCTACAAGCTCAACAGCAATAGTCAACCGCTTTCTTTGTTCAGTTGATAGCCCATTGACACCTGGCAACCCGACCAACGCATCTCTTAATGGGTTCAGCTCCACCAGATCCATAACCTCATCAACAAAACTCTGTAAACAAACATCAAACTTTGTCATGTAACTTGACAAAAACTGACACTTCAAATATTGGGACAAAATGTATGTTGTAAACAAACCTTTCGGGTATTTTCGTCAACATCATTAGCCAGCCTTAGCCAGGCTGAATAGAGCAAAGACTCGTAAACAGTGACATGAGGCGAGTGGATGTCGTTTTGCTCACAGTAACCAGAAATTCGGGCAAAAGTTTCTTGTTTCTTTGGATACCCGGAAATCCTAACATCACCTTCAATATAACCACCAGTTTTTCTTCCAGCCAAAACATCCATCAGAGTTGTTTTTCCAGCACCACTGACTCCCATGAGAGCTGTAAGAACACCAGGTCGGAAAGCTCCACTCACTCCTTTAAGTAGCAGTAATCTGTCTTCACTCACCCCTTGATCTTTCATTTCCTACAACATTTATCATCATCATATTAGTTTATTAACACAACCACATTCCACTCCGAACTGTTTTCTGAATGTTGATAGTAATGGGTTTTCTACCTGTGGCATATCAACAGAGTATTTGACATCATTAAAGGTGATTGAATGTGGTTCAAATGGAAGAATCATCCCTTTCTTCTTAGCCTGAGGGGCACCATCTCCAGTTGTCATGGCTGACAATTCAACTTCTGTGTCACTATTAGTCTGCGCTGCATTTGACTGAGATTTCCCGAATGCTGTAGTAGGGTTGAAAAAATGTTACATAACATACCCTTTTGATTTTTAAACAATACTTGAAAAGTCAAAGATGGGGATACTTACGGTCAAGGAAAGCGAGAGACAAACTGAAACACAAGTTCAAGACAAGAATGAATCCCAACAAGGCAGCTACTGCAATCCAGTACCAGTAACTTTCCGCAAAGAACCCTCCGGATGTGATAATTGTTTTCCCTAATGTGGTGTCGTTTAATCCGGTATCGGTATTGTTCCATGGCTATAACACCAAACAAAATTGGTAAAGATAAATTTCATACATATGTTTATATCTATCGATATATAAACACACACTCTGTCACTACTTATATTTTATAAGCATTGCTTGACTTACTGTTTTCCACTGATGTCCAAGAAACTCGTTCACAGCAATTCCGTTCATGGCATACATCATTGGAGATGACCAGTATCCCCACAACCACCACTTCTTTACATCCTCTTTTGAAAACAGAAAAAAGAAACGTTAGTTGACCAAAAAAAAAAGTGGATGGAAGGTCATGTTTTGAACTAAATTAGTACCTCGAACAAGAACAAAGCCACCCAAAGCAAAGACTAAGAGAAGTGCAAATGAACCAAATGTGTTTGCAACAATCATATTACGACCCAATGCTCCAATGAACCGAAACAATCCAGAAGACATCTGATTAACAAGCAACAGAATAAGGTACTGCTTGAAGAATCTGCAAAAGAAAAAAATATCCCATAAATAAGCATATGAAAATCAGAAAACACAAGTTTCCAACTTTTAACTGGTAGTTGTCAAATGTTATTACCTAGATACATTAGGATCGAACCCGATTACATAATACGTGAAAATTGTCCAAACAGCAGCTTCAATAAACGAAACGGGAATCTTGATGACCCATGAGGGTAGAGCATAAGACCACGAGGGGTAAAACAGGTAGTCCCGTTGTTTGTAGTATACAGGAAGCTTTGCAATTGTCATTGATATTTCAGACATCCCGTTAAACATGATTATAACAACACCAAAGAAAAGAGCACCAGTATACAATGCACCATCTTCTGCGTTATTTCTATTCATCTCAGTACGCAAGAATACAGTCATAGTGATCAGCGACATGAAAAGTAACTGAAACCAAGCAAAACAACATGAAATTGGTTAGACTTTAAACAAAAGAACACCTGAAATTTTGACTTTTAGAGAAATATGATACTCACTTGGAATATCTTGAAGAAATAAACGAACGAATTTCTCTTCATCAGCAATATCTCTCTATCAGTACAAGCCTTCAGGAGCTCCTTTTTGTTTAGACCGTATTTTTCAGTTGTGAGAGCAGCCGGATGGCTTTTTGATCTGTCATAAGCCGTTGAGATATCTTCACCCATTTTCCTTCCAACATGAAACGATTGGTACGCCTCAGCAAATTCTTTAGCAGTCACAAATCTATAAGCCTGGTCTCTTCTCACCCAATACTGCTTTTGATCTTTCTTTGATGTCACCTGTAACCCAATTTTGTTAATAAATACTGGATGCACACAATCATCTCGATTACAATTATAATTTAAAATCACTTTGTACTTACTTCTTGCAAGAAATCAGCAGTGCCCTTCCTCTCGGGGCATTTGAACCCCATAGATTCAAAAAACTCAAGCACGTTTTCACGCGGACCATGATACACAATCTTTCCATCAGTCAGGAGGATGATGTCATCAAACAAGTCATATGTTTCGGGTGCCGGCTGAAGGAGAGAAATGACGGCTGTTCCTTCTAGAATGTGTAGCATCTGCTTAAGTGATTTCACGATTTGGAAAGTTGTAGAACTATCCAAACCAGTAGATATCTCGTCCATGAGAAGAACCTTTGATGGTCCCACAATCATTTCACCTGTTGTCACACGTTTCTTTTGTCCACCAGAAATACCCCTTATCATCTGATCCCCAACCATGGTATCAGCACAGATGTCCAACCCCAATAACTGTAATCATTAAAAAATTCATATCAGACCTTAACTCATTTTCTTTCTCATGTCCTATATGTAATTATATAATTATTATACCTTGAGAGTATAATCTGTGACCACACTAGCTTCTTGTCCTGCTGTTGCAGCAGCCTAAATGATAAAACAACAATCATAAGATTTCAATAATGTTCTCGATTAAAAAACGTTCTTGGAAACACGTTATTTACCTTCATGAAGATATCGATGTCAGGATCGGGTTTAATATTCTTGTCTTTCTCCCTTCTTGACAACTCTGCCAACATCTCTGTAATTCATACAAGAAAACAATTATTAATCAAACCAGATGTCAAAATGATTTCCTTTTATATATTCTAACACCATTGTTGATGAAACTAACCATAATGTGATCCAACTCCTTGGCATCGTGCAGAGAAAGCCAAGGTTTCTCTAACTGTCATTTCCCCAATATGAACATCATTCTGACTGATATAAGCAGATGTTCTTTCGGGTACAAACTCATGCAACTCATGGCCATTATATGTCACTTTCCCCGAGCTCTACATTTACAAAATTAAAATTTAGGGTTTGATACAAGACTTGAATGACTCGTCACTTATGAATGATGAAAATTACCTTAACTTCCTTTGCAAGCTGACCTGCCAAGGCCAACAACAATGTTGTCTTCCCAGAACTTGGAGGACCCAGTAGTAATGTCATTCTACAAACACATTTGCATGAAATGAAATCTTTGAGTACAATAACTGAATTTTGTTACCAATGAAAGAAAATCATAATCTAGTTATATTGATATGTGATTCATGTTCTTTATAATCTCACCTGCTAGGTTTAACAACACCACTAACATCATCAAGGATGGTTATATGCTTCTTCGAATTTGGAAGTAGATGGAACAAGTTCAATAACCCCTATATAACATGAACATGAATAAATATTTTAACCCTTGGTATTAATATTACAAAAAAAAAGAATGAAAAAGAAATTCTTGTATTGCTTACCTCAAAAATATCAATGTGGAAATTTATAAAACTAGGCAAAGCTCTGCTTCCTGTATTGACATCTGCTTCCACAGTCAAATGTTCAAATCTGACTTCAATTGTAGGCAAATCAATCCCAACCCTGTAACATTCCCAAATTAGTATATGATTGAACAGATTTCTAAGCTGGGATCATTGTTAACCAGGTATCATACTTTGTTAAATTAAAAAAATGAAAAAAAAACATAACATGCTAATCCATTGAAAGAGTTGAAAAATGAACCTGTCAATTCTATTTCTGAGCTTCAACAAGAACTTCTCATTATCTTCATCAGCCACCTTCACAAGTCTATCAACCAAATGTTGTCTCTGTTCAAATCCAAGATCAGTGACATCAACTTCATTGGAAGGTCCTTTTGATCCAAACAGCAAACCTTTCCTTAATCGATCAAAAGTTGGTAGCTTCTCAAGTGAAGCCCATTTAAGAGCCTCTTCATCATCTTCTTCACGAGAAGATTTTGAAAACACATCATTGCCAGAATTCCTCCATACAGAAGTACTTCCAGATCTTAAACTTGGTGTTCTTCCACTTGGTGCCCTTAAACTCCCTAACCGTATACTACTACTAGCTTTATATATATCACCACCATGCATTTTTTTTGTTCAACAAAAAAAAAACAGTTAACTCTGAGTCTCTGATAAACAAACACCTTAGTTTTTTAGCCAAGTCCCAAGAAGTTGTAAACTCAGAATCTTTATCAAATCAAGCATAAAAGCTAATTTCTCTCTATCCCTTTTTATAGAGTTTGTTAATTATGAGAATACTAGTGTATTTGGTCTTAGGAGATGGTTGACTGGTCTTGAGGCTACTATTCATGTAGTTGTATTTAACTGAATTGAATATATAAATATCTTTCTCTAGAACTGTAGAATTTGTTGAAAAAAAAATCATTTTAATATATATAGTAGCTGACTATAGTTGATTATTGATCTAATAATTGACCACGCGCGCGACATATCTTTTAAAACTTAAATGCATCGATTTCTTTTTTTTTTTTCAAATAGATTCTTTTGAAAATTATTAGACATTAGTGAGGGTATAAATGTAAAATTGTCCTTGACTTTGTATATTTTTGGTGTTTGATCATTGGTCAAAGACTTATGTTAAGCCATTACCAAGTCAAAAGGTGTATGTGTAACAGATGGGGTAATAATTTTCCATATGGAAATCTCAAAAAGTAAAGTGAATGTTTCTTTCGTTGAAGGTACGTAAATTTTTATTAATAGAAAAACAATTATTAGTGCAATAATTTCTAAGGAAAGTAAAAGAAGGTAGACTCTCTAGAAAAAGCAGCCATGAAAAGTCTACCCCACCCAACTAGGAAGATTAACATGTAAGATGAATCTTCTTCTTTCCTCTTCATTCAAACAACAGCGCCTCCCTTCTAGATTATCCCCCAAACTTTAAGTTACAATTCAAAAACATTCACATGGAACGAAATTGCAATTGGATCCAAATATAACTAAAATTGCGATGTTACCTGCAGACGAATTATTAGAGCATCGACATCGTTTCTCGATCCGCCGACCATGTGTTGATGTCCTCTACGGAAGATTATGAATTCATCGTCCTTCCTTTAGCAATTACGTCGCATTCCCCTTCCTCTGCAATTTCTGATGCAGATTCCGTGCATTTTTTTTGCCGGAGTGAATAAGGGCCGTGTAGGTTACAAGAAGTCACGGCCTCCAAAACCGCAATTCCGGTGAAGTCTGCCATCATATTCACAATCTGATGCAGATGTACCCTCCTCCGAGGATGACAAAACTCCATAATCGCCGGTTGACACCAAAATTCTGCCTTCCTTCTTGTTTGGATGTACTGTGTATGCACTTAGGTATTCTGTCTCTGTCAATCTGTCATCTGTATGAAGGTACGGCCGGACCTCCGGTTTAAAGTGTAGAGTACCGAACGGAATAACATCAACCGAGTCGAGTATCTTGGTTCGTCACTTTCACGGTGACGGTCATTCGATGTGCGATTTGAAGTAATTAATTTTGAGTTGAGAAAAAGACGAAATAAGTTTACTTATTATTATATATATTATGGAAATTGTTTCTTATGAATAATAAACTTTCATAACTTTTGTCTATTTTAGTCCCTGAATTTTATGTTTTTTTTTTTAAGAATTAGTCCCTGTACTTTAGTAACTTTGGTCTTCATTTTTTAACCATTTTGACACTTTTATTCCTTATAATCGATATTTTTACATTTTTTTAGAAACCTTTTATTATTTAAAGTTTAGCCACAAAATTTTAACGTTTAGCCACAAAATTTTAACGGTTTGACAACTTTGATCCCCTTTCTATTTAGAAACATTTTAATATTTAAAGTTTGACAACAAAACTTTAACGGTTTGACAACTTTAATAGTTTGACAACTTTGGTCCTTATTTTTTAGCCATTTGACACTTTTGATCATTGTAATCGATATTCTTACATTTTTTAGAAACCTTTTAGTATTTAAAGTTTGGCCACAAAAGTTTAACGGTTTGACAACTTTGATCCCTTTTCTATTTAGGAACTTTTTAATTTTTAAAGTTTGGTCACAAAAATTTAACGGTTTGATAACTTTGGTCCTCATTTTTTAGTTATTTTGACACTTTTGGTCCTTATAATCGATATTTTTATATTTTTTAGGAACCTTTTAATATTTAAAGTTTGGCCACAAAACTTTAACGATTTGACAACTTTGATCCCTTTTCTATTTAAGAACCTTTTAATATTTAAAGTTTGGCCACAAAACTTTAACGGTTCGATAACTTTCATCCCTTTTCTAAAAACTTGCTAATTCCTACCGCTTTAATTCTTTAGCCATTTTGACACTTCTGGTCCTTGCAGTCAAAACTTTAACATTTTTTCATAAAAACATGAACAAAACGGTCTGGGGCAAAGCCCAGGCTTGTCATTTTTGCACTTTCTACGTCTGTCATATTTATCGATTCAAAAACAACATTGAAAGCTTCTAGCCCCCGCGTAGCGGGAGTAACCTTTCTAGTTACTATTATTTTATTTTTAAATAGTTAAAATTAATAAAATATTTTAATTTTATTGATTTTGTAGACAATATTACGAAAATATAATTTTATCTTTATAAAAAGTAAAGGAAAAATTTTAACTTTTTGTGATAAAGTCTTTAAAGACAGTTTCAATAAGAAGTTTTGAACTGTACTTTTAAGTTTTAATAGTAAAAATAAAATAAATGATAATAATAAATAATAAATAAAATTTCAAAGAATTTCTTTTGATATGCAGAATTCTTATACTTTCATATATGTTTTGCAAAAATTAAAAAAATGAAAATTTTTTTATGGTAAAAATCTTTAAGAAAACATTTGTAGTTTTGTACAATAATAATTAAAAAAAAAAAGACAATTGCAAAAATAATCTTTGTAGTATGTAATTTTTTGGGATTTTAGTCCAAACCATGATTTTTTAAGATTGTTGTTGCTTTTGATCTAGTTTCGTTGCATTTTTTGTCATTCCAAATATTGAAATCACTGTAATACCTTTGGAGTATTTATTTTCTATTTTTCTTTCATTTCTTTTTAAATCTAATACTAATTTATTTATTTTAATAATAAAAAATTAAGAAGGGACCCACCCTCTCTCTCTCTCTCTCTCTCTCTCTCTCCACTCCACTGTATACCCAGATGTACGTTTTTTTTCTTCATCTTCTTCCTATTTCCTCTGCATATTTCTTTATCCTCATGTTGCAGTAGGATTACCAAAAATTAGAGAGATTTTAAATACTAAAACCCCAAACTCCAAAAGAAATAAAACCCCTAATCATCTTAATTGGGGAGACAAATATCACAGATTCAGGTTCCAAAAAGAACATCAAAAGCTACGAAAACACCCATAAGAAATTCAAATCTTGATCCGAGTCCAAATCTTTTGTAACACCGTAAATTTCAAAACAATTTTTCGCATTTTATAAAAACATAATTCATTTAATATTCATAAAAACACCCATGTTTGAAATTCAATCCATGTCATACAAAAATCCCAAGATCTCCTAACATAAAATCCCGTGTGTGTGTGTATTGATCAAGTCGGCGCCTTCCTACGGTCGTCACTAGTACCTAAAACAAATAACACCAAACACTGTAAGCACAAAGCTTAGTGAGTTCCCCAAAATACCACATATAACACATATTAGCCACTCGAGGCTATAACTATGTGGGTCTGTGCACCCAAACTCTGTAAACCCTCAGGTTCTAACTTTGTAAACATGCACAACATAAATCACATAGAATAATGTAGTGCAACACATAACACATATATAGCATACAAACATTGTATCACATACTCTAATTACCTACTCAAGGTAAAGGATAGTGAGAAGACTCACCTCGTGTATCTCGATAACTCGCAAATCCATGAAATCACTCGTGCTCGATCCCCCGAGCTATAATCTTCCTATAATACAATATATCTCTAATTAACACTTTTACAACTAAGGTTGACTAACCCTATCAAGTCAACACTTGTCAACTTTGGTCAATGGTCAACTTTGACCGGACTCGGCGAGTGCACCAAAGCGACTCGGCGACTCTATATGCGTTCACTGACTCCCTCGGATCCTCTCTTAGCACGTCGAGTACTTCCCTAACTCGACGAGTTCCACCTGGCATGAATCGCGGGGCAACGACGACTCAACTCGCCGAGTCTAAAGAATAACTCAGCGAGTTCCGGCTTGACTCAGCCCCATATTGACTCTCCCTGACTCACTGGGCCATCCCCCAACCCGGCGAGTCTACTCGCTGAACACTTTACGTGAAACCCCAACCCTACTCGCCGAGTCTCAAGAACAACTCGGCGAGTTCATGCCATGCACAAACTCTATTGACCTTCTGAGGTCAGATCTGCTTTCCCAAACCATAGATCTGGCCTTCCCAAGCATGAATGTCACGTAAAGTTCGAAACTTGATGCTTGTATAACCCCCACAAGGCATCAAAAGGAGATTTGGTCCCAAAAATAACCATCTAGGTCCAATGACTCCATAATAACCCAAAAAGCTGCAATGGTTAAGGTCTCTGGACCTCTTTGACTCCAGATCCAAGGTACAAACTCGAAGAGGGACTATTTGCTTCACATAATCACTCTCCAAAGGGGTTATAAAACCCTAACTCTAAAGATCAACCCTAAAACTGAAGGAGATTCGAACCATTACCTCAAAATGAAGCCTCTGGACTCTGGATCTGCTGGAATCTCACCTCCTCCTTGCTCTTGCCACCTTCCTCTTGCTAAACAAGGAATACAAAGGCTCAAAAGTGACTTCCTCTCTCCCAAAACGAATTATCTCTCTTAGGGTTCTCTCAAGGGACTGGTAGCCGCAATGGGAGGCTATAAGTGCCCTTAAATAGGCTCCAAACCCGGAGAATTAGGGTTTCATTAAATAGCGTGGTCTCGCCGAGTCCACTCCTTGGACTCGCTGAATCCAGACGCGAACCCGCGTCCAAAATTGCGATCCTACTCGGCGAGTTTGAGCTCCAACTCGCCGAGTCTCCTCACAAAATACCAAAAATATAAGAATGAATAATACCTGGGAATCCGGGCTGTTACATCTTTCTAGAATGGTTACTCAAGCTCCCTCAATGGGTGTGGAGATTTTATGCCTAGCAGCGGTGATGACATACCAGAAGCACGCATTTTTATGGAATTTGGTGGGCAGGTTGTTCACCGACGGAGGAGGAAGAATAACAAAAGATCCAAAATCATTAGCATAGTCTCTCAAGCTCTCTTCCCCCCCCCCCCCCCCCTCTCTCTCTCTCTAACAGATCCATTCCCACACATCCTTCAATAAAATCTGAATCTCCCTAATTTGTATTTGTGTGTAGCAACAAAAGAAAATCGCATCCCATCATTCCTAAATTGATAATCGACCGTAGCCTTTTTAGGTATCTTTGCTCCGATATCATCAATTGATTTCTTTTTTTGGATTGAATATCTTCATTGTTAATGTGATTTTAGGATTTTTCTCATTCTTGGTGTTCTTGAGTCTTTTCCATATTTACACAAAAATTTAATGTTAGTTTAGATGGATTATTATGGGTGGAATCATCTAAAGAATCGATTTGAGTATCTCCAATTGAAATTGTTTTGAGAATCAACTTTCTGGGCCATTCTTATTGGTTGTTCTTCATAAGGTGAAATTGGATTGCAAGAATAATCAAATGGTTTACTATATCTTTCTTGATGTTGTAGGCTCCGATAGATTCAGATGTCCAAAAGTATGTTTGGGAAAATCGATGTTACGGATTAATGGTATGTTGGATGATTCAACGAGGAAATTGTAGTGGAGATTTGAGATTTGATACACCGGAACATGAGGATGAAGAAATATGTAGAAGAAATAGGAAGAAGGTGAAGAAAAAAGTATACATGTGGGTATACGGTGTGGAGAGAGAGAGAGAGAGAGAGAGAGAGAGAGAGAAAGAGAAAGAGGGTGGGCCCCTTCTTATTTTTTTATTATTAAAATAAATAAATTAGTATTAGATTTAAAAATAAATGAAAGAAAAATAGAAAACAAATATCCCAAGGGTATTACAGTCATTTCGCTATTTGGAGGGACTAAAACGCATAGAAACAAGCTCAAAAGGACCACCAATCCAAAAAAGTCGTGATTTGGACTAAAACCCCAAAAAATGCATACCACATGGACCATTTTTGCAATTTTTTTGGGAGAATTTCATATATATCCTTATTAAGCTTCGAAATATCGTATTTGTCCGACTTTAAATCTAAATATCATATATACCCTTATTAACCTTTAAAATATCATATTTCCCCAAATTTATTATTTAAACATTTTAAAATTTTCTTAATCACTTTTCATATTTTATAATCATTTTAATTTAAAAAATAAATACTAATTTCCCAAATTACCCTTCTTTACTCAAAGTCAAAAACCCATAAACCGGATTGAAATTACCCTTGCCTTGCCCTTATTGATCGAACAATGGGAGATCAAAATAGGAAGTAACGACATCAGTTTTCATCTTCCAATCCTTATCGGCATCTTCAGGTTTCATTTACCATATTCATTACAAGTAAATTTCTTTGATTCTAATTATCTAGGGTTTTCCTCACAGGTAGTATCTTTGAACGTCAGCATGTCCACTATTATATCATCCACCATTGAAGTTTCCGTTAATGCTTTGTTGTTGTCTTGTATCTCTACTCCTACATGTCTGTATATTCCTTTCCCTGTTACTGAAATTCTTGTTTCACCCATAATTATGTCGTAGTCTTCGCCTCTTCGGTCTAGTGAATTTGTAATTCTAATTGATCAACAACTTCTTTGGATATACAATAATGAGTTGCTCTACATTCTATTAGAATAACCACTTTTCTATCTACGAGTTGCCCTACATGGATTTCTAGTTTGCGAGTCTTAATTGTGTAAAATCTACCAGAATCTCTATCACCATTATTGATTTGACTAATGACGATTCTTTCAAATTAAGCATACCTTCTTCACCGGAATTGATCAACGTTGTTGGTTTAGGCATGGAGTTCTCTAATTGGTTGACTAGTAATTCGGTTTGCTTCATCTTTTTAAGAAATTCAATCTTCAAAAAACAAATTTCTAATTACACAATGTTGAGATTGTCTTCTATCCTCTGTCGAAAACCCAACCACCATTAACGTCAATCTATAAATGTCCTCAAGATGGAAACCTAAAGGAATTTACTTGTAATGAATATGGTAAATGAAACCTGAAGATGCCAACGAGGATTGGGAGATAAAAATTGATGTCGTTTGTTCCTATTTCAGATGGAGTCAATCTCCTGTTGTTCATTCAAGAAGGGCAAGGCAACCGAGGGTTAGGGTTATTTCAATTTGGTTTATAGGTTTTACTTTAAATATTGAAGGGCAGTTTGGGCAATTAGCATTTCGTTTTTAAATTAAAATGATTATAAAATATGAAAAGTGATTAAAAAATTTAAGAAATGTTTAAATAATAAATTTGGGTAAATATGATATTTTAAAAGTTAATAAGGATATATATGATACTTAGATTTAAAGTCAGACAAATAGAATATTTTGAAGTTTAACAAGGGCTTATACAAAATTCTCCCCAACTTTTTAAATGGTGTAAAAATGAAGTTTTTTAGAGTTTCCATATAAAATTTGATGTAAAAATTAAAAAATAGAAATCTCTTCACTACTAAGAGATTTCTTCAAATTAAAAAATAGAAATCTCTTCAAATTAAAATTTTGATATAAAATTTGAACAAAACTAGTAAACATGTTGTGAGAATGTGGCATGCTCTTCAATAGTTTCACTATTGAAGATGTTGTTATGATACCCCTTAACTTTATAATTGTTTTTGGCAAGAAGTGAATAGAGGTTTTGTGGTCATCACCATTTGTTGTGTTATGAGTTGTAGGTACCATTTTATAGTCGTTGGTCTGCCTTTGACGTGTATTTTTTTTAAGTAGGAACTACCTCATTAAGCAAACTTGCAACAAAAAATAAAACAAAAACAATAATTTTATGAATAATTGGTTATTTTGTGATAAATGTCTAAAATGTGGTCATTTGGTTACGTATATTGTCCTATTTTTGGTGTCTTTGCGTTTACATTTTTTGCAAAAATTGATTATAATTATGGACATGTTCAGCAAAACTAACTGGTAGCTGGTAACGTTTTGTTAAACGATACATGAGGTAGCTTTTGGATTCAACGTGTTTTATTTAAACTAAACGCTAAAAGCTTGTGATGCCAAACGAGACTTTTTATTCAAAATAGGGCGTTTAGTCAAATGTTATAAGCTAGAAGCACATAAATGCTATGTGTGCCCTATGACTTTTTTATTATCTAAGATAGAGATATTCAATTTTTTTGTGGCTATCTATGCAAAATCGAACAAATTATGTCCCTTTTGTTGTGACTACCTATATTTAAGTTCATTGATACATAATATTGGCATCGATTCACCACCTTTTGTCACCCCATCCCTTCACATGTTATCAACTGTTGAACCTTTATCCATGTCACATTTCACTACCATAAGATAAAAACTCAACATAAAATTCTAGACCGAAAAGTTGTCTCCAACGGTTTATCCTCCAATAACATAAGTTGATATCACTATGATGTCACTATCCTTGGGTCATATTTTTCATCATGGACTTGTTTGTACATAATAAATTCACAATCCAACCAATAAACCCATACAGTCATCACACAAAGAGTGCCCAGATCCAAACCTATTAAATTATCATCACACATGCCTTTTCTAATTGCATAATAGTTTCGACATCAAAATTTAAATATAAGAAATAGGACCCTACCACAATTGTGGTGCTCGATAAGAAAGGATAAGTTGCTCATGCAATGGCCAAATGAGTCGGCGACATTTCTTCGGACCAACCCACAAGCATATTTTAGTTTAACACGTATTTATAATTTGATTTCCTTACATGAATGTAACCAGAAAGTGTTTGTTTTGACATCTACCAAAAAACGTGTATTCACGGTTCTTTGTAAAATGGGTAACATTTTTACAAAAACGACTACCAAAAAAATGCAAGGGTCCGAGTGTATTCACGGTTCTTTGTAAAATGGGTAACCTTTTGTGTCACATGCCATGCTAGACCTTGGGGCATCAATTAATGTCTTACCCTATTCGAGTTATAAAACAATGGGAATTGGACCTTTATTAAAAAATGGAGTCATAATTCAACTTGCTGATCGGTTTTGGTACACCCAAAAGATGTTCTGGAGGACGTATTAGTGCAAGTCAATGAACTTGTATTTCCCGCTGATTTTTATGTTTTGGACATGGGTGATGAAAACACTCCACAATCGAGCTCCATACTTTTGGGGAGACATATCATGAGTACCACAAAAACAAAATTAGATGTAGAAAATGGTACTTTGTCTATGGAGTTCGATGGTGAGGTGATTAACTTTAATATCTTTGAAGTTATGCGTTATCCTAGTTATATTCATTCCTTAAACTTCATAGATGTTGTTGATTCATGTATTAATGATTGCTTTGAGTTGTCAAGCCAAGATATGCTAACCACCATCTTAAGCAAGCATTTTGATGAAACAAGGATCAAGAATCTAGTTAAGAAGTACACTTTGGAGAATGAATTAATTGAAGCAATCAACTCCTTGGAAAAAGCACAACCTATGAGATTTGAACCACCCCCGCATAAAGCTCAAAAATTTCGATCCGAAACTCCTTCCATCCATAGTACAACCACCGAGTCTTAACAATCCAAACTGGGGGGACTTAATAGGATATAACCAAGCCTGAAGCTATGTATATCCTGATGGGTTTTAGCCATAAGAACTTTCCTATGTGCGCATGCAAAACCCTAATGCTTGGATCTAGGCTTTCTAATTAAACATGCTTTGAATCCAAGACTTCTAATGGCTAATTAGGTTAAATAACAACATTGAAATAGATCTAGAATCATACCTTTGAGTTCCTTGTTGATCTTGTTGTCTTGGAGCTTCTAGAGTCACAAATGTCACTCCTCTAATGACTTACAAACACCAATAGCAAGCAAGATGATTTAGAAGAGAAGAGAGGGGAGGAATTCGGCCAGAGTATCTCTACTTTAGATGGTGTGTGGAATTCCCTCACCCCTAGGGTCTATTTATACTTGTAGACTCAATAAGGATTACAGCTTTAACCCTAATTGGATAACTTAGACTTTAAGTTGATCCATATCCTTTCCTTGATAACCCTATGGACGATTTTGGCTTATCCAAGCCCTAGAAATCGTCCATCCTATCTAGGATAAGGATTTATAGTCTAAAGTGTAACTATCAAACAATTGACAGTTTATACCCTCTTATTTAATTAATCTCTTTAAGTCACCAAATTAATTCCAATTAATCTATGACTTATATTAATCAAATAACCATATATTATTCCTTATAATATTTACTCTCTTTTAACAAATCATCCATCAAGTTGCTATGGTGAAGGTAACACAAAAGGACCATGCACAACCGGATCAAATACTTGCCTATTATAGTTGTAGCCTTAGACACTATTCCAACAGTCTCCCACTTGGATAAGTCTAGTAACTATACAAGTACAATTCGGTTTGCAATCGTAGCTCTCAAAGACGCTATCAAACTCTGATCTAATCAATCTTGTCCTTTAGATAAGGGATCTTACAGTCCTCTGTTAGATATCATGCTGACAATCCTATGGAATGGTTAGTCAAGCATTTAGATTTCTCGATCTCTGATTTATTTGACATAGAACTCAATCAAACACATCAATTCAGTTCTGACCGGGCCCGGCACATAAGTCAAATCAAATCATCGAGTGGCCAAGATATCTCTTCTACCCTCTTAGGATAAAATTTACAGATAAACTTCGACTTATATGCATTTACTTATTCATTAACCAACTATACACAACAATGTGTTTTATAACACCAAGTTACTGATGCGTTTTCGCATTATCAATGCACAATCAATTAACAAATAATAAATCATATATCTAGGTTTTAAGACTATATGATATTATCGTCTTGCGATCACCTTTTATATCGTATTCCATAAGGTGATTCCAGCAAGCGCGGGTTTGTTCCAATGCTCAAAACCAGTTCATAAGCACTCATGAACGTTGCAGCAACCCTTGCTATGTCTAACACCATTTAGACATTCTACACACCAATTCATGACAATCTTCATTCATATCTACTCCCAACATATGAACGATTGTGGACCATTTGAATAATTCGATTATTCCTAATAAACTCAATTATTCTGGAAGTCAAAACATGCAAAGTGAAACAATAGTTAAACAATTAACATGTGACAGTAACTTTACTCATAAATAAAACTCCTTTATTTAATCATCAAATGTTAATTACATTTATCTATTATACGTTTCTAATACTATCTAATCTATACTAATATCATCCTTCAGCCCAATACTCCTAGCATGCTGCAAGTGCTTAACCCTACTCAGTCCCTTCGTAAGCGGATCTGCTGGGTTATCTTCTGATGATATCCTCTTCACTACGAGTTGTCCTTCTTCTATACGATGTCTAATGAAGTGATATTTTCTGTCGATATGTCGAGATCTACCATGATCCCTCGGTTCCTTGGTCAAGGCAACCGCACCTTCGTTATCACAGAAAATCTCCATGGGCTCCTTTATGGCCGGCACAACTCCAAGATCACCAATGAAGTTCTTTAGCCATATTGCCTCCTTCGACGCTTCGCTCGCTGCGATGTACTCTGATTTGCACGTTGAATCAGCTACGGTTTCCTGCTTGGAACTTTTCCATGTCACTGCTCCTCCATTTAGGGTAAATACCCAGCCCGACTGCGAACGGTAGTTGTCCCTGTCGGTCTGAAAGCTGGCGTCACTATACCCTCGCACCTTCAAGTCATCACTCCCTCCAAGGACTAAGAACCATTCTTTCATCCTCCGAAGGTACTTAAGGATGTTCTTTACCGCAATCCAATGTGCTTTGCCAGGGTTCCCTTGATATCTGCTAACCATGCTCAAAGTGAAGGCTACATCAGGGTGAATACAAGTCATAGCGTACATGATTGAGCCAACTGCGGAAGCGTATGGTAGTCGGCTCATTTCTGCTATCTCAGCTTCGGTACTCGGACTTTGAGTCTTACTCAACTTGGCATTTCCTTGTATCGGTAGTTCTCCCTTCTTTGAGTTTTCCATACTAAAACGTTTTAGTACCTTCTCTAAGTAAGTATTCTGACTAAGTCCAATTAGTCTCTTACTTCTTTCTCTTACTATCCTTATTCCCAAAATGTAAGAAGCCTCTCCGAGGTCCTTCATAGCGAAACACTTCCCGAGCCAGGACTTGACTTCCTGCAGAGTCGGGACGTCGTTTCCTATGAGTAATATGTCATCGACATATAGAACGAGGAAGCTTACTATACTCCCACTGGCTTTGACATATACACAAGATTCGTCTTCGCTTCGTACAAATCCAAACTCTTTGACTTTCTCATCGAAGCAAAGATTCCATCTGCGAGATGCTTGTTTAAGTCCATAAATGGACTTCTCAAGCTTACACACTCTATTCGGATGCTTCGGATCCACAAACCCCTCTGGCTGAGCCATGTAAACATCCTCAGCCAACTTTCCGTTAAGGAAAGCGGTCTTGACATCCATTTGCCAAATCTCATAATCATGAAATGCGGCAATTGCTAGCATCACTCTAATAGATTTAATCTTCGCAACTGGTGAGAAGGTCTCATCATAGTCAACTCCGGGAGTTTGAGTAAAGCCCTTCGCGACCAATCGCGCCTTATATGTGTGTACGTTCCCATCCACGTCAGTTTTCTTTTTGAAGATCCATTTGCACCCAACGGTCTTACGTTCGGGCACATAATCAACCAAATTCCAAACTTGGTTATCGTACATGGATTGGATCTCGCTATCCATTGCCTCTTTCCATTTCGCAGACTCCGGGCCTGCCATGGCTTCCTTATAGCTATTAGGTTCATCAAGATTTACTAGTGTACCATCACTAATATACGTGTCCCCTTCGGTAGTAATATGAAAACCATAAAACTGGGGATGAACTCTAACTCTATCGGAACGTCTAAGAGGTAAGGATTCGTCAATCGGTTCAACCGGAGTTTCCTCCTCGGGTTGAATGCCAGCGGTAGAGGTTCCTTTATCTATCGACTCTTGAATCTCTTCAAGTTCAATTTGCCTCCCACTGTCTCCTTGGCTTATGAGTTCTCGCTCTCGGAAAACTCCTCTCCTCGCAACAAAGACAACATTGTCTTTCGGTCTATAGAAGAGATATCCAAAAGATGTTTGCGGGTAGCCGATGAAAATACATCGCTCACTTTGAGGTTCAAGCTTTTCGTGAGTATCTCGTCTTATGAAAGCCTCACAACCCCAAACCTTGATATGTGCCAACGAGGGAGCTTTCCCTGTCCACATCTCGTGAGGTGTTTTGGCAACCTTCTTAGTAAGGACTCGGTTAAGGATATGGGCGGCAGTCACTAAGGCATACCCCTAAAAGAAGATAGGTAGTGAAGCACGACTCATCATAGAGCGAACCATATCCAATAAGGTTCGATTACGCCTTTCTGCCACACCATTCAACTGCGGTGTCCTAGGAGGCGTCAATTGCGAAACTATTCCACACTCCTTGAGATAATCGTGGAATTCAAGACTTAGGTACTCTCCTCCTCGATCGGATCGAAGCATCTTGATTTTCCTGCCCAATTGATTCTCCACTTCATTCTTGAACTCTTTGAACTTTTCAAAGGTGTCTGACTTTTGCTTAATTAAGTAGATATACCCATATCTACTATAGTCATTGGTAAAAGTCACATAGAAGCGGTTCCCATCCTTCGTGGTTGATCTAAAGGGTCCACATACATCGGTATGTATTAGGTCCAATAGCCCCTCACCCTTTTCACAAGTACTCGTGAAGGGTGACTTAGTCATCTTTCCAAGTAAACAAGACTCGCATGTGTCATCTTCCCTAAGGTCGAATTGTTGGGTTATGAGCATTCTAACACTCCTAAGTGTACATGCAACCCTAAATACCTTGGATCTATGTTTTCTCTATTATACATGCAAATATGAACATCCAAGGTATTATCCTAATCTAGCATACAAAATAATGGATATAACAAGATAGAATACATACCTCTTTGATAGTGCTTGTCTTCATGAAGCTTGAGTGCTTAGTGCCCCAAGTGTGACACCTCAAATGGTTCACACAACACTATACGCACTTGGAATAACTTAGAGAGAAATTAGAACACTTCATGAAATCGTGTAGCCCTCATACATACACATAGTCTCACAATTTCTTGAGCCATGGGTTTCTTTTATATGGTGGCTATTAGGGTTACACCATGTAACTCATGACTTTACCCATTCCTTATGCTCCATGGATTTTAACCTCCATGGAGTATCCATGGGTCGCCCCATGGACTTAGTCCAACATAAGGAATCTTGGATCACAAGCCCACATATATAAGAATGAATGATTTACACAATCAACCCATATATTTAATTAGTCTCCTTTTGATCACTTAATTAATTCCAAATTAATTCTTGATCAATACTAATTAAATAACCTTATTAATATATTAGAACTTATAATATATTAATAAACCTTAAGTGTTATTTCTCTCATTTTAGTCTATCCAAGTGCATGATGCCATGCAACCCAAATGGACCATGCCGGGTCGGGTCAAGTCTTACCAATTATAGTTATGGAATTAGACATTAATCCAACAGTCTCCCACTTGGATAAGTCTAAAACTATTATTGCGTATGACTTCAGGAACCAACTGGCAATCGTAGCTCTCAAAAGCTTCTGTCGAACTCTGACCTTGTAGATGAACTCTGATCTTGTCAATGACTTGTCCATTAGATAAGGGATCATATATTCCTCCATTCTAGATATCATATAGACTGAGACATGGATTATAATCATTCTCTCTGTCCATTTGCTGTTTCCCGATTTCCGATTTATGACGACTGACCAATTGAACAAATCAAATCAGTCCTAGCCCGGCCGAGCATTTCCATTTGTCATCATCAAATCATCGAGGGGCCCACAGATATCGCTTTTATCCCGAAGGTAAAAGGAATGGATAAACTTCGACTCATATGGCTTGTTCTACTACTTATTGAATCATACACAAAGACACGTTTTATAACATCGAGTTACCAATGCGTTTCGTGTAATCAATGTACTATCAACTCATAGTAACAACTCATATCTCTAGGTTTGAAGAATATAAGATATTATCGTCTCATGATCACTCGTGATAAAATCCATGAAGTGATTCCAATGAGCGCGGGTTGAATCCAATACTCAGAACTTATGAGCACTCATGAGTGTTGTAGCCATTTGTCCAACACCTTAGACCTCTACAAGCCAACCCATGACAGTCTTAATTCATATCTACTTCCAACATATGACCGACTGTGGATGGTTTGAATAACTTAGTCATTCCGGAAGAATAACCTAGTTTATTCGGGAAGTCAAAACATGCAAAGTGAAACACAATAATAATTGAATCTAATATGGTCTCAGAACTTATGAATATAAATAAAACACCTTTTATTTATCACCATATGATTACACATTATTCATTGTATACTGTTTCAGCTATCAACATTATTCTTGAATTTAAAACGATAGTTGTCCCATGTTCCAAGCATGCACACTATGTTTTCTAAACACTAGTCATGCCATACACCAAGTATGCATAATATGTTTGTCTATGATCTTTATTTTGTGAACTAGATCAAATGAACATAACTTCAATGATTCTCTTTTCACACTCCTAAATCCTTACTGCAAATGCAAGAATTCCAAATTCATGTCATTTACTGAAATCTGTTAGATTCTAAACTTATATGCATCGATCCTCTTGTAATGATTATGCACAAAGTCAGAAAGACTTAACAACAATCATTACAGAGCATTCCAAAGGAGATCAAGTCCTTGGAACCATCCTTCTTGCATTAAGTTTCCTTAATCTTACACAGATTGAAAATTCTAACTTTGAAACATTTCCAGATTCCATTTCGACTATCACTTCTGAACAAGAGTTGCCTCCTTACAGATTATGTCAATATGGTCCTTCCAGAATTATTACTATACTTCCAATTGTCCTTGAGAAACCAGTCTTTGGTAAACCTTAGATTGTCCTCGACAATTGTTTAATCCTTTTAGTCATATCCAGTTCTAAACCTTTTCCCTTCTTAATGCCCTAGACATTTGGAAAATTTTAGAAAGGATGAATATAGCACATGTAATCGATCCTATATCCGAAGCATATGGGACACGATTCATGATGTCTCACATAAAGACTAAACCAGTCTTTTGCTATAACATTTCCATTTCTATTTGCCAAGTTCTCATAATTCAGATTATGAAAAGGGATGCCGTAATCATAATCGAATTTAAGAACGCAAATAATGGACCCATATACAGAATTTCCTTATGTTGAGCCATTCCAACATGAAATTCATATATATCCTTGACTAAATGATTAAAACCTCACGATCTAAGCTTATAGATTTGAGATGAAGTATAATCTCACGATCTAAGCTTATAGATTTGAGATGAAGTATAATTTCCTCTCCCTTAATTATAGCAAAACAACTTTTTCCCAATTGAAACCTTTTGTTTTCTATAATTAACATTGCTAGCTTGCAATACTTATCGTAATTATCATGCTCCCACTAACATGATGATTATTAGCATAACACTTATGTTCCCACTAGCTTTGACATGTACTCAGAAATCACTGGACTTCTAGAAATCAATACTTTATTGACTTTCTTACCAAAGTTCAGATTTCTGATACTAGATTGTTTTGATAAGACTTTATCAAAAACATACACCTTCCCTTAGATAGCTCATGGGTGTGTCAAAACAATTTTAAGAACTATGAAAAGGGATGCCGTAATCATAGTCTTGACCGTTTTGACCTTTGCCATTTCTCACAAGTCCAAGTTAGTGTGCCGGTAAACCACACACGCTCCACTAACGACTTTGAGAATGCAAATATCACAATTGCTATCTAACTAAAATCTACTTAGTGGAAGTGTTTCCTCACCATCATTTTCATGAATCAGAGAGAAACCTTATGACACTTAGATTTATTGGTGTATGAGTTCCTACCCATATGAATTTGTCAAAACCATAATCACAAGACAAGGATAATGACAAATCCAAAACCATATGGATTGAACTCAATCTTAATTTCTTGCCACCTGGCAGCTCAAGGGCCTACCATTGCTTCCAAGTTGTTGTGCAACACATTGAGAACTCTAAGAACTCATATGCAAAGCCAACTTTAACTAGAATGGGCACAGAATATGTCAACACGATAGGTTATAAACCTCAAGTCGTGTGCTAGTGAAGAACTTCAGGTTTCATTCTTGATTAGTTCTTGAGACTTTCAAGACCTTTAAGACTCCCACTGTCCTCTTGACCTATAAGACTCCCTTGTCAAACATCCAAGAGATAGTGTGGATTAATCAAGACAAACACTTCACGCAATTGGCCGAAGTTGGTTTTTGTTTTATCCAAAACATCACAACTTACCAATTTCAAATGTACAAGAGTAGAAAACTTTTACTCTTACATTTGTCAAGTGTTTTAAACCTTCTTTAAGACATGTCACTCATATTACAATCTTGGAGTATGACTCTAAGACTTGTATTGGAACGAAGTATGACTCATCTTCTTGATTTAACCCTTTCAACAATTCAAGATCCCTTCTTCTTAGTCATAAGAATGCACAAAGACTTCCTTAGAGAACTAATTTTGATATGGTTTCTTAATCATTAAGATGATCACAAAACTGATACTAAAGTACTCTCCCATCTTTTCAGATTTGAGAAACTTTTATCCTTCTGCCTAATTTGATTCTTCTTATTCGCTCTGCCTTACATTGGAACCTTTTCCAATGTCTCAGAGTTACACTTAAGCTTGTAAGTATAATCATATTTACTGAACTCTAGTAAAATATGACGAATAGCCTTATATCTTTTGTGGTGGACTTAATCAGTGCACATGACTATGTACTCGATCCCTTAGTCCATTACTTGACTCACACATCCATGTGAATAAGTAATTAGTCTTAATTTTTCCAATACTTGAAAGTTCTCATTCATCATGCTATAGAACTTGCATGATTCCAAGTCCTGGTCCAATTGAGACTTTGGATGATGAGAATCTTTCCTTATTTGGTAAATTTAGATATTACCACAAATGAAAGAATCAATTTCATATTTCCACTCTTGCTATTAATGGAATCATATAAGCAACAATTTTTCCTCAAATGCCATTGTAAGGATATTTAAAATAAATAAAATCAAAATTTTCTTTTATTTTAAAACTATGCGGAAAAACTTATCCTTACAAGCCATATGAAAACTTGTTTTTATCTATTCCTAAGCAATATCTCATAACTCCTAAGAAGTAGCTCAAGAATCCGATCTTCAAACTACGCGATAGAAATCCATCTACGCAATCAGATTCAGCATATTCTTTCTTTAAGTTCCTTTACTTTTCTTTGATTCTTAAAACATTACCATGTGACCCAGTCACATCATGCATCAAGAATCTGAAAATAGAAACTTAACAGAGTTAGATTAGTGGACTTTACCTGAAGTAGAGTCAATCTTATTGACTTTAACATCCTTAGGTAAATTAGGCAGCTTCGCAACTAATGACCCTTACTTTGGCAATATAAACATATGGACCCTTTGATAATGGTACATAGGACTATCACAGACTTAGTTTTTCTCTTTACCATTTGTTCAACCGAGTTAACTATGGCCGATCCCTTTCCATTGGGAATAGAATGTTTTTTTTGTATTTCCAGTGTCACCATTGTCAATGTCCATAAAGTTTCAGGAAGTTGATCTTAACAATAGATAAGATCATTAAGGGTCTTGTCATAGTCTATTTCATAGGTGTCCCAAAGGAACTCACTATGTGACTTAGAAAGTGATTGAACCGCCAACTTTCTCAAGACTTTGACACCCTTCTCTCCCGGCTTGTCAATATGTGACTACATCTCCAAGATGTGACCACACCAAGACCTTTCCTTGCCATTAGGGCTTGAGTGACCTTAAACTTTTCAAGAACTTGTGGGTTAGGGAGAATAATCGGAGGAGGAGAAAGAAGTATGATATCCATGGGACATCATCTTCATTTAGGAAAGCTTGTTTCAAGAGATTTGGGAAGATCATAAATGTCTAAACCAGACATCTTTTGGGAGATATTCAAGATAGTTGATTTTAAAGTCCTTAATATGACACCCAATATGAAATATTAAGGCTAGGACCCAACAAACTATTTTATAACTTAGAAGAGGTGTGCCGTAATCCAAGCTATAAAACAATTTGAAGGTAGGTGAATGACGATTCACCAATTTCCACCAAGATAAACGAAATGTATTATTAGGTTTTAATTGGATTTGAAATTCCTAGATCTTTTGAGATTCATTGAACTGTTCAATGGCATGTTTCAATCTCGAGTGTGCCCTTCAGGTTTTGTGACTGGGATGCCGAGGATCACAAAACAAGGTGTGAAGTAACCATGCAAATTACTGGGTACCCTTAAGTGTTTACCCCTCAATCGATGTGTCGGTTAACCACACACGCTCCATTGATACTATGATAAACATTAAGTTACCCTTTGCCTACCTTCTTAAATACGAGTTAGTGTGCCGGTTAACCACACACGCTCCACTAACCGACTTAAACAAAGTGCAAAGTGTAATTTCATGGATTAGCACCTTCTTCACATTTTCCTAAGTAACTAAGATTGGGAATTATTAAGAGTTTAGTTACTTAGTATTTATCATTAATACTTTTAATGAAGGGAGAATTATAGTCCTGTCAAACCCGTTCGGCTAACGACCCTCCACCAGTCAAGCAAGCGGTGGGTGAGAGTGGACACCCATTAAGTTGCCATTTTATAGGCAACAACCTTATACCCACCTTATAGACCGGCTTCGTGAATGAGGCGTACTAGCGGTAAGACCGACTTTACTCTTATACATATAAATATTATTAACTTATAATATTATAAAGTATAAGGGTTGAATTTTAACTTTTAAAATTCTAAGGGCTAACTTGGAATTAAAGTATTCATAAGAGAAAACTTTACAAATTCCAAAACTTGAGGGCAAGTTTTGAAACTATTCAAAACTAATTAATTCCATAACTTATGTATTTAAAGTACTTTTAATCCAAAAACTCTTCAAGTTCCATAACTTGTGGACAAATTATGGAAGACTTTAAACTAATAAAGAATTAACCTTTTTCTTTATTTTATAACTTATGGAATTAATTAAGGTTACATATTTTATTTATTTATTTATTAATGAAGTGACTCTTGAACCTCCATAACTTAAGGACAAGACTCTTCATCTTTTTTGTAACCTTTGCCAACTTTATGAGTTTTATGAGTCTTTAATGTGACTCTTCATGTAACTTAAGGATAAGTTACACAAACACATTTTATACTCAACTCTTAGATTAATTTGGATTGAAAACAACTTTTTCACTCAACTTTTCTATTAATCTAAGCAACTCATAAGAACAAGATAATTCAAATCAAACTTTTTCATGTAATTAGTCTAACCTTTAAACTAATACAAAACATGAATCTATTGACAATTATCTTTGAAAATGGATTAGCATGAACATTACCACATTTAAAAACAAGTTTATAAGTTCAAAACAACTTAGGGTAATGTTCCTAGTCCATTTCTAGCCAAAAACCTCGAAGATATGCTGTCTGGGGTCCAACTCGTCGAGTGCATGAACACAACTCGGCGAGTTGGATGCATTTTGCCTTGGACTCGTCGAGTCCCTTCATGGACTCGGCGAGTCAGCTGGGCTGACAGCATGAAAACTCGATTTTTCAGCTTCTATTGCAGGTATAACAAGAAAACAAGCCTAGGATCTGATACCACTGTTGGGTTATGAGCATTCTAACACTCCTAAGTGTACATGCAACCCTAAATACCTTGGATCTATGTTTTCTCTATTATACATGAAAATATGAACATCCAAGGTATTATCCTAATCTAGCATACAAAATAATGGATATAACAAGATAGAATACATACCTCTTTGATAGTGCTTGTCTTCATGAAGCTTGAGTGCTTAGTGCCCCAAGTGTGACACCTCAAATGGTTCACACAACACCATACGCACTTGGAATAACTTAGAGAGAAATTAGAACACTTCATGAAATCGTGTAGCCCTCATACATACACATAGTCTCACAATTTCTTGAGCCATAGGTTTCTTTTATATGGTGGCTATTAGGGTTACACCATGTAACTCATGACTTTACCCATTCCTTATGCTCCATGGATTTTAACCTCCATGGAGTATCCATGGGTCGCCCCATGGACTTAGTCCAACATAAGGAATCTTGGATCACAAGCCCACATATATAAGAATGAATGATTTACACAATCAACCCATATATTTAATTAGTCTCCTTTTGATCACTTAATTAATTCCAAATTAATTCTTGATCAATACTAATTAAATAACCTTATTAATATATTAGAACTTATAATATATTAATAAACCTTAAGTGTTATTTCTCTCATTTTAGTCTATCCAAGTGCATGATGCCATGCAACCCAAATGGACCATGCCGGGTCGGGTCAAGTCTTACCAATTATAGTTATGGACTTAGACATTAATCCAACACGAATGACTCCAACACTCCATCCTTTTGGAGTTGTGCTATGCGTTTCTTGTTGACATGTCCAAGACGACAATGCCACAAGGGTGCTTTATCCATACTAGTGGAAGAATCAATATTCAAAACATCCTTTCCTAAGTTATCAACAATCATAACAGTTTCATATATTCCATTACATGGTATAGCTTCAAAGTAAAAGACACCATTTAGATAAGCCAAAATAGAACCATTCTCATTATTAAAAGAAAATCTAAATCCTTGTCTATATAAACCATGAAATGAAATGATGTTTCTAGCCATTTCTGGCGAATAGCAACAATTGTTCAAATCTAAAACCAAACTATTCCTAAGCACTAAAGAATACACTCCAATCTTGGTCACAGGCGACGATCTTCTGTTCCCCATGATTAGATTGATCCTTCCTTGCTCTACATCCCTACTTCTTCTTAGTCCCTGCACATTAGAACAAATGTGATAACCACTACCGGTATCAAGAACCCAAGAAATATCATGATTAGAATCGTTAGATTTGATTGTGTATATACCTGCGAAAGATGGCTTGATCTTTCCTTCTTTGATCGCTTGCAGGTAATCCGGGCAGCTTCTCTTCCAATGTCCTATCTTGTGGCAGTGGTGGCACTCTGCCTCCTTTGGTTTGGAGTAGGGCTTAGCGGGATCAACTTTGGTCCCACTAGAAGAGGCACCATCTCGGGCTTTCACCTTGCGATAGTTATTCGATGAAGCTTTCCTCTTCTTTCCCTTCCCTTGACCAATAGCCAAGACAGGAGCAGCGGACGGATTGGGAGTAGGTGCAACAGACTTGTCCTTGAAGTTGCTCTCAGTGACCCTCAAGAGACCTTGGAGTTTGCTTAGGGTGACCTCTTCTTTGTTCATGTGGTAGGTCATCCTAAATTGGTTGTACATCGGAGGCAAAGAGTGAAGCACCATATCGATCGCCAAGTCTTCACCGAAGTCAACATTTAACTTGCGAAGGCGGTCGACATACCTTTGCATCTTTTGCAGGTGCACGGTAAGAGATTCTCCATGACCCATCTTAGCGGAGATCATGTTAGTGAAAATCTCATAACGCTCTTGTCTCGCGTTTTGGTGGTATCTCTCCAACAAGTCTTGATGCATCTCGTATGGATACATGTCCTCGTAGGACTTTTGGAATTCGGAGTTCATGGTGGCGATCATGATGCAATGTACCTTCGTTGCATCTCGCTCATGAGTTTCAAAGGCGGTGATTTCTTCGGGAGTAGCAACTTCGGGGTTGATTTTCTCGAGCTTCTCATCGAGGACATACTCTTTATCCTCATAGCGAGCAATGGTGCGAATGTATCTTATCCATTCGCTAAAGTTCGTTCCATCGAAGGTGACCTTTTGGCAAAGGCTCATCAACGTGAAAGAACTAGCAGCAGCGTTGTTTGCGTTCGACATCTTCAATTAGAAAAAGGACGAAGATAGATTAGAATAATAATCCCTAATTATCACCCAATAAGAAAATTAGGGCTAGGATCCAACAATAACATTTACATACTAGAAAAGGGATGCCGTAATCTAACATGCAAATAAATTGAAGGTAAGTGAATGACGATTCACTAATTCTCCATTACAAAACTTAAACTATTAGTCCTAAGTGTTTTTGAGAATTCCTAGGTTCGGATGAGATTCATTGAAACTATTCAATGGCATGTTTAAATCTCGATATGCCCCTCTCGTTTGTGACTGGGATGCCGAGGATCACAAAGCGGGTGTGAATTACCATGCAAATTCACATGGTGCCTTCATTGTAACGATCACCTATTCGATGTGCCGGTAAAACACACACGCTCCATCGAACTATGATAAACAATGAATCACCCCTTGCCACCTTTGCTTAGAACCAATTAGTGTGCCGGTAAACCACACACGCTCCACTAACTTCTTAGCAAGGGTGCAAAGTGTAATTTCATGGGATTGCATCAATTCACTTTTCCTAAAGTAACTAAGATTGGGAATTTTTTTTTAAAACGTGTAGTTACTTTGTATTTATTATTATACTTTTAATGAGAAGATGAGGTTGCCCTATCCTACCCGTTCGGCTAACGACCCTCCACCAATCAAGCAAGCGGTGGGTGTGAGTGTACACCCATTAAGCGCCATTTTATAGGCCGCAACCTTATACCCACCTTATAGATCGGCTTCGTGAATGAGGCCTACTAACGGTAAGACTAGCATTTAGTTATACATATATATATTATTCTAGTAATATCATATTAGTATAGGGTTGTATTTTAAAACTTTTCAAAATCTAGGGTTTGAAATTCAAGTTGTCTAAATTAAAACTTTTAATCACAAATATAAATTTCAAAACTTTAGGGTAGGTTTTAAACATTTAAAACATGAAGGATCAAATAAAAAATAATTCCAATTAACAATTAATATCCTAATTATCTTTATTTGATTTATCCAAGATTTCTTTTAAAATAATTAATCATTTATCACATAAGGAAATTAAATATTTTATTAGATGATAAATATCTTTAATTAGATCAAGATTATAGTCATATATATATGAAAAAAACGGATTAGGGTTGATCTAATATGATTAAGGTAAGTTTCCATAAGATAAACATGAAAAAATCCCGGTTTTGCCTAATCCTGACGCCCGGACTCGCCGAGTACACAAAGGGACTCGCCGAGTCAGGCCTACTCGCCGAGTCCACTTTGGAACTCGCCGAGTCCATGACTCATAAACCCAAAATCGAATTTTGCAGGTTTGTTTCAGTTAATCAAGCAACAATTTAAAGAAAACCAAGCTAGGCTCTGATACCACTGATGGGTTTTAGCCATAAGAACTTTCCTATGTGCGCATGCAAAACCCTAATGCTTGGATCTAGGCTTTCTAATTAAACATGCTTTGAATCCAAGACTTCTAATGGCTAATTAGGTTAAATAACAACATTGAAATAGATCTAGAATCATACCTTTGAGTTCCTTGTTGATCTTGTTGTCTTGGAGCTTCTAGAGTCACAAATGTCACTCCTCTAATGGCTTACAAACACCAATAGCAAGCAAGATGATTTAGGAGAGAGGAGAGGGGAGGAATTCGGCCAGAGTATCTCTACTTTAGATGGTGTGTGGAATTCCCTCACCCCTAGGGTCTATTTATACTTGTAGACTCAATAAGGATTACAACTTTAACCCTAATTGGATAACTTAGACTTTAAGTTGATCCATATCCTTTCCTTGATAACCCTATGGACGATTTTGGCTTATCCAAGCCCTAGAAATCATCCATCCTATCTAGGATAAGGATTTATAGTCTAAAGTGTAACTATCAAACAATTGACAGTTTATACCCTCTTATTTAATTAATCTCTTTAAGTCACCAAATTAATTCCAATTAATCTATGACTTATATTAATCAAATAACCATATATTATTCCTTATAATATTTACTCTCTTTTAACAAATCATCCATCAAGTTGCTATGGTGAAGGCAACCCAAAAGGACCATGCACAACCGGATCAAATACTTGCCTATTATAGTTGTAGCCTTAGACACTATTCCAACATATCCTTCTTACCTCGAGATAGGTATATACCAAACCAGTCATATATTGAACCAGGTATATACCAGAGTAGATATATTGTTGGATTAGGTGTCTAAGCCCATAATTATTTTGGTATGTACTTGACCCGATTGTGAGCATGGTCCTTTTGGGTTGCCTTCACCATAGCAACTGATAGGATGAAATAAGTAGAAAGAGGATTAATTATGATTTATTAATATATTATGTGAATAATATATTAAAGGAGAAATCATATTGTTTAATTAATATTAGTCAAGAATGAATTAAGAATTAATTTTGTGGCTAAAAGATATTAATTAAATAAAGGGGACTAGAACTGTCAATTGTGTGATAGTTGAATATTGGGTTAATGGACTCCATAGAAGTTGGAGTGGACAAAATCTATGGGGAAGCCCATTAGAATTCGTCCAAGGCTTCTAAGGAGGGAGTCCATGGGCTGCTTGGAGCTTAATCAGTCAAATTACGGTTTCCTTGTTTGATAACCCTAATAGCCTAACTATATAAGGAACCCCTAAGGCCCCAAAAACGTGTGGAAGTAATCCATAAGGGTTCTTGGTCGTTTTTGGTGCTCTTCCTCCTTCTCCTAAGTCATCTTGTTGCTCATGGAGTTTGTGATTCCATTAGAGGTGCAATATTTGAGGCACTAAGCTTTCAAGAGTCAAGATCAAGAGGAATTGAGATTGTTATTGCTATATAACAATCAAGGTAAGATCTAAACCCTATTCTTATGTTAATATTGATTATCACATGCTAGATCTTGGGTTTATGAACTTTGGATGATTATTTCATGTTCATTAGACAAACTAGGTCCAAAGTTTTAGGGTTTGCATGTACACCATATGATTGATGTTTTGCATAAAAACACATTAGTGCTAGCAGAGCCTAGACTGTTTGTTTGGTGTATTTGATGCTTTACATGATTAATCAAAGCTGGAAATTGAAAAATCTCGGAACTAGAGGCTGGAGTTTCTGAGTGCATATGTGAACTCGCCGAGTTCATTGGCAACTCGACGAGTCCAAGGTTGGCTCGACGAGTCGGAGTATCAGATGCCAGATTTTTTCGGGTTTTTGACCTATTTTTTTATGGGATAATTACCAAAGATGTTTTTCATTAATAAAATCTGAATTTTATCAATATTTGGTGATTATCCTTACCAAAATAGAAGATAATTGTCAAAATTAAGATAATTACTTGTTTTATAAGATAAATATTAATTATTTGTAATTTTGTTTTGCATTATCTTGTAAGAAATTGAATTATGTCAAATTTAGATAATTACCAATTATTTGATTAATTTAATTGTTTGTAATTGGATATAGATAGTTTTGAAAAGTTTCAAAACTTACCCTCAAGTTTTGGAATTTAAATTTTTTATTAAAAGTTTAATTTTGAAAATTTTAAATTCTAAACCCTAATGTTTTGAAAAGTTCAAAACTTGCCCTCAAATTTTGGAATTTAAAATTTAAATTAAAAGGTATTATTTTTGAAATATTAAATTCTAAAACCCTAAGTTATGAAAAGTTCAAATTACACCCTTATGGTTTTATGAAGTTAATTAAATGTATAATTAAAAAAGAGTTACAAAAAATTCATAAAGATATGGTTTATATTTAATTAAATTAAAAGTATAATTTTATTAAATTAGACCACCTAGTATTTTAAAAGTGTAAAATACACCCTTATACTATATAGAATTAAAAGTTTAATATTATATGTATGAGTAAAAAGTCAGTCTTACTGTTAGTAGGCCTCATTCACGAAGTTGGTCTCTACGGGGTGTTTAAGGAAATTGCCTATAAAATGGCGACTGAATGGGTATCCACTCTTACCCACCGCACTCTTGGCTAGTGGAGGGTCGTTAGCCGAACGGGTAGCATAGGACACAACCTTCCATTATAAGTATAATGAATACGAAGTAACTAAACACTTTATAAATTCCCAAAATCGTAGTTACTTTAGGAAAAATGTGGAGTTGGTGTTATTCCATGAAATTACACTTTGTACCCTTGCTAAGACATTTAGTGGAGCGTGTGTGGTTAATCGGAACACTAATTATGCTCTAAGCATAGGTAGCAAAGGGTGACTCGATGTTTGTCATAGATTGATCGAGCGTGTGTGGTTAACCAGCACGTTGATTAAGTGACTGTAACATTGGGGGCACCATGTATATTTGCATGGTTATCCACAACTTGTTTGTGGTCCTCGGCATCCCAGTCACAAACGAAGGGCACACTCGAGATTTAAACATGCCATTGAAAAGTTCAATAAATCTCAAAAGATCTAGGAGTTTCAATTCATTTAAAACTTAATTTTCAATTTTCGTTTTTCATAATGGAAATTGGTAAATCGTCATTTACCTACCTTTAAATGTTCTGCAATTTGGATCACGACATCCTTCTTCCAAGATTGTAGAATATTGTGTTGGGTCCTAGCCTTAATATCTTATTTGGGTGTTTTATTAAGGACTCAATCAACTACCTTGAATTTTCTCCTATTTTGTAGATATCAAAGTATGACAACTATGGTCTTCCTGAATCTGTTGGAAAAAGTTTTCCACTTGAAGATGATGTTCCACTATTAGATTGTGGAAATGGAAATCATTTTTCACTTCCTCCACCTCTTCCACTAATTTTCCCTGACCCACGTGTTTGAAAACTTGAAAAGTTCAAGGTCACTCAAGCCATACTTGAGAAAAGACACGAAGATGGAAAGTTCATATGCGCTCATGTATTGGATATGAAGTTTCATATTGATAGATTGGGAATGTTGGGCGTCGATGTATCGGAAAACTTGGGTGTTGACTTGGTTCTTCACTCACTTCCTGAATCATATGGTGGGTTCGTTAGAGAGTACTATATGATGGAACACGATGTAGCCCTCATTGATTTGACTTATTTGCTTGTTGCTGCTGAATCAACAATGATTTGGTGCAAAGGTAGAGCAAATTTGTCTGGTAAATCATCCTCCTATGCTTCTATGGACATTGATGATGGCAACATTAGAAGTCCAGAAAAGTTTTCTTTACGCAAAAGAAAGACTAAGTCTGAGATTGTCCCATGTGTTGTTCCAAGTGAGTCCACTTGTTTTTATTGCCAAGAGAAGGGGCATTGGTTACGAAGTTGTCCTGACTACCTGAGAGATCTATGAGATGGGAGAGTCAAGATGTATGACTCTGCTTCAGGTAAAATCCACTATCTAACTCTATTAAGTTCCTATTTGGAGATTCTAAATACATGATGTGATAAGATTACATTTGGTGTTTTGTAGGATTAAAGAAAATAAAGGAAGCTTAAAGGAAGAAGCGTGTTGAGTCTGATCGTGAAGAAATGAATTCGATCACATGATTTGATGATTGGATTTTTGGGGCTGCTACTTGAAAGACCCCAACTTTCGTACTTTTGAAAGACCCAAACTTTCATACTTCACAATATCATTACTCCAAAACATGCTACTTGCATATTTATAAAAGCAATATTTTGTTGGATTAGTGTCTAAGCCAGTAACCATATTTGGTAAATACTTGACCTGATTATGCATGGTCCTTTTGGGTTGCCTTCACCAAAGCAACTTGACTGGAGAAATAATAGAGAAAGAGGTTATTATGATTTATTAATATGTTATAAGAATAATATATTAAAGGAGAAATCATATTTTTTTAATTAATATTGGTCAATAATTAATTAGGAATTAATTTTATGATCAAGTGTAATTAATTAAACTAGAGGGGCTGAATTGTAATTATATGATAGTTGCAAATTAGGGTAAGGATTATCCTAGAATATGGATGGACGAAATCTAAAGGATATGTATCCTTGAAATCGTCCAAAGATATGGGTTTTCAAGGCTTATCTTATTGTTACTTGGTGGGCAAGCAACTAGATAAGGATAAGGACTGAAACCCTAATCTATACATCTATATAAAGACCCCTAAGGCTCATGAATTCGCCCATGCCTTCCCAAGGGTTCCTAGGGACGAAATTCTATACCTCTTCTCTCTCTCTCTATTACCTCTTCTCTCTCTCTCTCTATTACCTCTCCATTTGCTGTTGGTGTTTGTGAGCCATTAGAGGCACTACACTTGTGGTGCTTTCTTTCAAGACTTAGGGTTTGAAGATTCAAGTTGTTATTACAATATAACAACAAGAGGTATGTAATCTAACCTTCTTGGTTAATTTCGAAATTAGCAATCATCATTAGGGTTTTATTATGTGTTCATAATGTTGTGTATCTAATAGTGAAGACATAGATCCAAATCTAGGGTTGCATGCACACATAGGATTGTTTGTATAAAACTCATCAGTGGTATCAAAGACTTTGGTTAACTTGTTTTCAATTAGTTTATTCAACTGTATGAACTTGACATATTAGGTTTTATTGCCAATAAACCCTAGGAGGCTAGGGTTTTTCGAGATTAGGGTTTGCAAACCCTAATTTGCAAGAGTTTGAATAAGATCTTCAAATCCTTTCCTTAAACCCTTAAATTTCGAAATCTAGGGTTTGTCTTAATCCCTTGATTTTCGAAATTAGCCTCCTCCCCAAGATAAGATCCTAAATTTTAAGGATTTGGATTATCCCATATCTTGTAATTATCCTCTAACTGTTATATATGGTAATTATATATTTTGCATTATCCTAACCATAATTTTGAAATCTAGAGAGATAATTAAGGGATTTGAATATCTTAAATGTATAAATGGTAATTATCCTCATGATTTAGATAATCTCTTATGATTTAATAATTAAATTAATAGTATAATTCAAGATAATTATTAAATCAAGAGTTTTAATATTTAAAATTTTAATTTACATGTCATAAATTCGAAAAAAATTTAAGAGAAATTAAAACTAAATTGTTTTGAAAAGTTTCAAAACTTGCCCTCAAGTTTTGGAATTTAAAAGTTGATTAAAAATTTAATTTAGGAATGTTAAATTCTAAAACCCTAGTATTGTTTTGAAAAGTTCAAATCACACCCTTATGGTTTTATTAATTAATTAAGGTGTATAATTAAAAGAAGTTTAATAAATCCATAAAAGTTTTGGTTTACAATTAAAAGTATAATTGTTATATTTGACCACCTAACATTTTAAAAGTGTAAAATACACCATATACTATATATAACATTAAAAGTCTAACATTATATATATGTATGAGTAAAAGTCAGTCTTACCGTTAGTAGGCCTCATTCACGAAGCTGGTCTATAAGTGTGTTTAAGGAAATTGCCTATAAAATGGCGATTGAATGGGTATCCACTCTTACCCACAGCACTCTTGACTAGTGGAGAGTCGTTAGCCGAACGGGTAGGATAGGACAAAACTTTCCATTATAAGTATAATGAAGTACAAAAGTAACTAAATGTTTTACAAATTCCCAATCTTAGCTACTTAGGCAAAAGTGAATTGATGTAATCCCATGAAATTACACTTTGTGCCCTTGCGAAGACATTAGTGGAGCATGTGTGGTTTACCGGCACTCTAAATGGTTCTGAGCAAAGGTAGCAAAGGGTGACTCAATGTTTGTCATAGTTCGGTGGAGCGTGTATGGTTTACCGGCACATCGAATAGGTGACTGTAACATGTGAGGGCACCATGTAAGTTTGCATGGTTATTCACACCCGTTTCGTGATCCTCGGCATCCCAGTCACAAACAAGAGGGGCATATCGAGATTTAAACATGCCATTGAAAGTTCAATGAATCTCAAAGGATCTAGGAGTTTTCATATATTTAAAACTTAAAGTTCTTTTTTTGTTTTTCGTGGTGGAAATTAGTGAATCGTCATTCACTTACCTTCAAATATTCTGCAATTAGGGTTGCGGCATCCCTCTCCCGAGTTGTGGAATATTGTGTTGGGTCCTAGCCTTAGTATTTCATTTGGGTGATTTACTAAGGACTCAATCAATCAACTAACTTGAATTTGTTTCTCCCGTTTTGTAGATGTCAAAGTTCGACAACTATGGTCTTCCCAAATCCCGTGGAACAAGCATTCCACATGAAGATGGTATTCCACGATTCGATCGAGGAACAAGAAATCATGCTTCACTTCCTCCACCTCCTCCAATTGTTCTCCCTAACCCACAAGATCGAAGAATTGAAAGGTTCAATATCACTACGGCCCTATTGGAAATGAAACATGAAGATGGTAAATCCATGTGTGCCCACATTCTAGGAATGAAATCACATATCGATAGGTTGATTATGTTGGGTGTGTCATTTCCTGATGAGTTGGCTGTGAACTGGGTTCTGCAGTCACTCCCTAAATCATATAATGAGTTCAAAAGAAAGTATTATATGATGGATCATGACGATAACCTCATTGACCTAACTTACATACTCATTGCTGCTGAATCAGAAATGATTTGGCGAAGCAATGGAGTGTATTTGTTGGGAAAAGTCAACCGACCATGCTTCCGAGGACGTTCTAAGTGAAGCGACCTACGTTTGCTGCCAAGAGAAAGGGCGTTGGATAAAAGTCCGCCCCAAGAGCCTGAAGATTCCAAAGATGGGAGAGTCAAAGAGTATGGTTGTGCTTCAGGTAAAAATCCACTATCTAACTCCATTAAGTTCCTATTCGTTGATTCTTAATACATGATGTGATAAGATTGCATTTGAATGTTTTGCAGGATCGGTGAAAAGAAAAGAAGCTTGATGAAAGAGCAAGATGAGTCTAATCACAAAGAAATGGATCTCGATCGCATGGACTTGAAGATTAGATTTTGAGCTTATATATTTATGATAGAATTGTTAGGAACATTCGACTACATAGTTTTCAATGGATTTTGCATTGTAAGGACAAATGTTTTCCGCTGCTTTTATAAATAAAATAAATTTTGTTTGACTTATTTATTTATTTATTTGTTTCCTTGCAATGAAATTGTTATGAAAATTGATGTTTACATATTTCTACAACAAATGGATATGATTCTTATTTATGGAAATATCGAGAATTTACCAAATAGGGAGAGTTTCTCATCACCCAAATTTCAATTGGACAGAAATTTGGAATCACGCAACTTAGTTGCATGATGAATGAGAAATTTCATATTTGGAAATTAGACTAATTCATTGACAAAGTGTCAAGTGAAGGACTAGGAGATCGAGCACACAAAGTTGTGTGTTGATCAAGTCCACCATAAGAGTAACAAAGATATTCGTTATGATTTACTAAAGGTTTAATAAATATGATAAGATTAAGTGTAATTCAGAATTGATTAAAAAGGTTTAAATCAATGGCAGAACGAATAAGAAGAATCAGGTAGGTAGAAAGATAAAAGGTTCTCCATTCTAAGAAGAAGGGAGAGTACCTTTTATGTTTTATGATAGGTCTTAATGATTAAGAACCATATCTCAAATGATCCTCTAAGTGAGTCTTAGTACAATTGTATGTTTAAGAAGAGGAATCAAGAATTGAAGAAATGGTTAAATAAAGAAGTCAATCATACTTCGTTCCAAAACAAGTCTTAGAGTTAAGATTGTGACAATGAGTGACAAGTATTAAAAGGTTTATAACGTTCATCAAATGTGGAAAGTTGTGATATCTTGGATAAGACAAAGACCAACTAGGACCAATTTATGAAGTGTTTTGATAAAAACTACACTAACTCTTGAATATTTGTTTGTCAAGAAATGTTTATTGACAAGAGAATCTTATATGTCAAGGAGTCAGTGGGAGTCTTAATGGTCTTGAAAGGTTTCAAGAACAAATCAAATAAAACTTATCGATCATCACTAGCACACGAGTTGGGGTTAACAACCTATCGTGTTGACATTATTTTGTTTCTGTGTTGTTCCAATTGAGTTAATTATGCATGTGAGTCCTATGAGTTCTCATTTGAATGCATAAAAGGCAAGGACCTTGATCAGTGGAAAGTACATTGATAGGAAAAGGTGAGTTGCTTAACTACTTGGAAGACATGGTGGGCAGCCATGCTACCATAAGGCAAGAAATCAAGATTAAGAAAGTTCGGTCCATATAAGTTTGAATTTGTCGTAAACCTTGGTTTTAACAAATTCACATGGATAGGAACACATACACCGTTTAAATCTAAGTTTCATAAGATTTCCTCCTTCATGAAAATGATTGTGAGAAAATGCTTTCACTAAGAAAGATTTTAAGAAGATAGTGATTGTAAAATTGCATTCTCGAATTCGATTATGGTTACGGTATCCCTTTCCATGATTTGAATTGTGAGGTTTGGCAATTAGTCTTAATTGTTTAGACACACATATGAACTATCTAAGGCAAAGGTGTATAAGTTCAATAAGCATTGATAAAAGATTATCAAAGCACTAAGTATTAGAAACATGAACTTAAGAAATTCAATAAGTATTGTTTTTCTGAAAGTTAAGCTGCTTCTAAATACATGTCGAAGCTAGTGGGAGCATAAGTGTTATGTTTTATAATAATAAGCATGATAGTGGGAGCATAAATGTTAGGATTGTATGATTATTAAGGAACTTATTGCAAGTTGGCAATATTAATTATAGAAAACAAGAGTTATACCTTGCAAAGTCGTAAGGGTTGTAAAGTTGTTTTGCTATAATTAAGGGAGAGAATATTATGCTTCATTTTAAATCTAAAGGCTTAGGTTGAGAAATTTTAATAAATTTAGTCAAGGGTACATAGTGTGTTCTTAAAATTTCGATTATGATTACGGCATTCCTCTTCACAATTCGAATTTTGAGAACATAGCAAATAAAACATTATGCATCGTGTCCCATACGCTTTGGGTATAGTGTCGATTGAAAATGCTTTAATATTTAACCATTCTAAAATTTTCCAAATGTCTAGCGCATTTAGAGGGAAAAGGGACTATAATCGGTTTTGACTAAAATAATTAAACAACTATCAAAGGACAATCTAAAGTTCGACGAGGATTGGTTGCTTATGAGTAGTTGGAAGCATGGTATTGGATGGACCATATCGACATTATTATGAATAGAAAAGATTCTATTAAGAATGAGTTGTCATATGGAAAATATGGAAATGTTTCCATATTGGATGGACCATATCGACATTATTATGAATATATAAGATTCTATTAAGAATAAGTTGTCATATGGAAAATATGGAAACGTGTCCATATTGGGAATTGAATATTGAAAATCTATGTCTAGATTAGAAACATTTATGCAAAAGGATGTTCAAAGAAATGTAACTTGAGTGAGAGACATCATATATAAGGAATTGTCTTGTAATAATTTTCGATAGAGGACTTTGTAATTTCATTGACAATAGTCTTTGTGACTTTGGTGCAGTGACATTACAAAAGGATCATTGCATAAAGTCTTAGAATCTGGCATATTCTATAAGTAGCAAGAATTTGATGTTCTTACACTTATGAAAAAGGATTAGGAGTTGTGAAATGAGAATGATTGGAAATGTGCCAATTTGATCTATTTCACAAAGTAAGAACCATAGGTAAACATTGTGTGCATGCGGAAGAGCATGGGACAAGTGTAATAATTTAAGTAAGAAGTTGATTACCCGAAACGACAAACAATGAGTAATCGATATGGTGATAAATAAAAGGTGTTTTATTTATGCTCAAAGGGTTGAGGCCATATGGGATTAGTATTGTTCTTGTGTTTCACTTTGCATGTTTTGACTTCCTGAATAATTTAATTGATTAAGAACAATCAAATTATTCGAACGGGCTACAGTCGTTCATATGTTGGAAGTAGGTATGAATGAAGACTGTCATGAATTGGTGTGTGGATTGTCTAAAGAGTGTTAGACATAAGCAAATGTTTGCTGCAACGTTCATGAGTGCTTATGAATATGAATTTGAGCATTGGATCAAACCCACACTCACTTTGGATCACTCCATGGATTGTATCACGAGTGATTGGTGAGACGATAACATCTTATATTCTTGAAACCGAGATGTGTGAGTTGTATCTTGCAAATCGGTTGCACATTGATAATATGTAAACGCACTAGTAACTTGGTGTCATAAAACATATTATTGTGTGTGATTTGGTGAGTGAGTGCAAGCGAGCATTGAATCAAAGTTTATCCGTTCCTTTTATCCCAAGTAGGATAAAAGCGATATCTTTGGGCCCCTCGATGATTTAGTGATGACAAACGTAAATGCTCGGCCGAGCTAGGGCTAATTTGATTTGTTCAATTAGTCGGTCGTCATAAATCGGAAATCGAGAAACAACACATAGACTGAGAGAATAATTTCAATCCATGTCTCGTATCTATACGATATCTAGAATGGAGGAATATATGATCCCTTATCTGAAGGACAGGTTACTGATAAGATCAGAGTTTGACAGCGTCTTTGAGAGCTACGATTGCAAATCGAGGTGTACTTACATTTGTAGTTACTAGACTTATCCAAGTGGGAGACTGTTGGATTAGTGTCTAAGCCAGTAACCATATTTGGTAAATACTTGACCCGATTGTGCATGGTCCTTTTGGGTTGCCTTCAGCAAAGCAACTTGACTGGAGAAATAATAGAGAAAGAGGTTGTTATGGTTTATTAATATGTTATAAGAATAATATATTAAAGGAGAAATCATATTTTTTTAATTAATATTGGTCAATAATTAATTAGGAATTAATTTTGTGATCAAGTGTAATTTATTAAACTAGAGGGGCTGAATTGTAATTATATGATAGTTGCAAAATAGGGTAAGGATTATCCTAGAATATGGGTGGACGAAATCTAAAGGATATGTATCCTTGAAATCGTCCAAAGATATGGGTTTTCAAGGCTTATCTTATTGTTACTTGGTGGGCAAGCAACTAGATAAGGATAAGGACTGAAACCCTAATCTATACACCTATATAAAGACCCCTAAGGCTCATGAATTCGTCCATGCCTTCCCAAGGGTTCCTTGGGACGAAATTCTATACCTCCTCTCTCTCTCTCTCTCTCTCTCTCTCTCTCTCTATTACCTCTGCATTTTCTCTTGGTGTTTGTGAGCCATTAGAGGCACTACACTTGTGGTGCTTGCTTTCAAGACTTAGGGTTTGAAGATTCTAGTTGTTATTATAATATAACAACAAGAGGTATGTAATCTAACCTTATTGGTTAATTTCAAAATTAGCAATCATCATTAGGGTTTTATTATGTGTTCATAATGTTGTGTATCTAATAGTGAAGACATAGATCCAAATCTAGGGTTGCATGCACACATAGGATTAATTGTTTGTATAAAACCCATCATATTTTACATTGATAAAGGGATTACAAACTATTGGATACAAACCGTCTATTACAAAGTGTTATATATTACATAACTACCTAGGATATTGTAATTTATACAAACATAAACTGAAGTACAAAAGTACTATTACAAACTATTCTAAATCTTTCAACAGTATGTGATTATACTAGTTACTTATCACCTGCAATTGTTAAACATTGATATGGTAAGCGGTGACGCTTAGTGAGTTCAATAATAGATACAATATAACGTTATGCCATATATATACTTCAATGTGGCAAAAGCAAAGAGGAACAACAAGACATATGTGAAATCATGTGACAAGCGTTCATATCAATCAAAGAATTTATTCAAAGATATACTTTTCAACGCTTGATATACATCAATAAAACTTTGGCCCAAATGGCATAGAAGACATGCAATTTCTAATTAACATCTTGTTAAATTTCACGCTTATAGTCCTGTCTAACCATTTGCCAATGCCATAGAATAGAAGTCATTCTCTTACGAAGACATGCTCTACATGGCCAGAGGCTACATACCAGTACCAATGTGAATCTAAGTCCTTTCACTGATCACATGGTCGAAGGTATTACAATTGCTATAAACATAGCGAATAAAATAACACGGGAAAACAACTCAGAATAATAACACTGAAAAGCACATAGCACATATAACACATAACATACAATCGTTCCTATATATTGAACTCACCTTAAGTTAACTGGGGGTTAAAATAGTAATTTGGACAGCACTTCGGTTTTAAATATGACTTTCGATGTTGAAAACCAGGAGCTTAATTGAAAACCAGGCTCTGCGAAGGTAGGGCTTCAAAACCAAAAAGATAAAATTTTCGGGCTTCTCGGGGCGTGTTTCGGGTGCTAAAATTGATACCGGGACTTCGGGGAAAGTCAAAATAGTGAAAATATGGATTTAGGGGTGAAAAATGGCAAAATTCCAAAATTAGTTGGTAAGTCTCGCAGCCTCCCTTTATATAAGGCGTGAGGCCGAAGTCGACTGGGAAGGAACCAGGCAGCGAAGCAACTCGGTGGCATCAGCAGTGAGGGGCAGCGAGGTCAGACGTGGCTCCTGCGAAACGGAGCACGTGGCACGCATGCGAGAGGGGGGTGGCGGTGGCGAAGCGAGGCTCGGACACACGTAGTGGCAGGTGACGTTGCGAGGCGAGGCCACGAGGCTAGCCACGCGAGACCGAGATAGCTGGAGAACACGCGTCGGATCCAGACTCTGCCACGACTTCGGTGACGCACCTACTTCGTGCGAGGTGATGTATATGTTACTATTCATGCGATATTTCTCGGTAATTGAGCCCCGAACTTCTAAAATCCATAACTTTCGCATACGAGCTCCGTTTTTTTACGTTCTTTATATGCACGCGTAGCTAAAATTACGCTCTACAACTTTTGTTTAGACTTCGTCGTCTAATTTTGAATTTATTTTTAACAGACCGGGATAGGAAAATCCGTTAAAAATCCATAACTTCTTCATCCGACATCCATTTTCATCAGACTTTTTACCGTTGTACTACAAATGACGAGACCTTCGATTCTCGTTTAGGATGTATCGGTCAAATATCGCTCAATCTAAAATTCGAGTTTTTAGCTGTCTACTGCTAAGTTGAAACTTCGAAAGATCATAACTTCCTCATACGAAGTCAGATTTTGGCGTTCTTTTTATCGAATTTCTCGGTTTAACGAATACTACAACTTTCATTTAGATCACTAAGGCTAAAAAGTAGTTTATCAAAAACTCACTTTTTACATCATTCGGTGTCGTGCCGGTTTTGTCGCGGATCTTCGGTTGGTCATAACTTCTTCGTTATAACTCGGATTTTGACGAGGTTTTCGTCTACAAGTTTCTAACGAGATGATTTACAACATCAAATAATAAAATTTTACTTATTTCAAATTTTATATTTTCGCTAAATTTTCATTATTTGGCTATTAATTGGAATCTCATAAGACTTCCAATATTTTATGAGTGATTCTAAACATAGTTTTACTTCATTTCTAGTAAAAACTAGCTGTTAGAACTCAACACTTAATTTTTTCAATTTTAATAATAACAATACATAATTTCATGATGTGTATGTTACACTACTTTTAGAGTTATGATAGATTGCTTAAGAATATGCAATAACATAGTTTCATTTGAATTGCATTGTAAGGAAAAGTACAACCTAAATCGAAGATCCAATCACCTTTACTGTTCCTTTTACCTGCCATGTTCGCATTGTGTACCACCCCTTCATTATTGTTGGTGGTAGTGAAGTTTCACAAACATCTGGTATTGTTCTTGGGTAATCTTTGGTATCAGACTACCCTAAGATTTCGTGCAAGCGGTTGTCGTCTTGTCCTTCTCCCTTTTCTTCTGGGTCACAAATCTGGGTATCTTATGAGTTTAAAATAGCCCCCTCGCTTATGCCTTCCTCCTACAAAATGTGCACTGCTCGCTTTCTTTATTTTCTTTGATCAATCTCTGAAAGTTCTTTTCCTTTGAAGGGTATGAAACTTCTGTTTCTTCCTTGAAAAGTATTGAATGCTGCAGGATCGTAAGGTATTCTTTTAATAATTAGAAATTGATCTTTGCCTCTCGTCTTCAGCGACTAAGTGGTACACCATTCCCAAAGGAGGAGTCGATTTTGTTGCCAGGATTTAAGTCTTGATCACTTTGAATTCTGCATCAAATTAATGAGGAATTGATATAGGCACTCCTTTTCCTGGTACTCACTAATTCTCTTCCAATCTCACACGAACAATTGTTGCATGAACACTTAGGAAAGGGCAAGACGGATGAAGTTTCATCCCATAGTGTATGAAGATTGGTGTGGTACATAGACACGGAAGTGCCATCTTGTCGTGCGACGACTATTTTTTGCTTCAACTCGTATGCCGCAGTGTTTGCATAATTTACGTTGTCACAAATGTTCTTCTCTATTGCGGCAGTAAGCCATCCCTTCACCATTGCGCCCCATGTCATCCATGAAATGTATTATAAGACCCATTTTCTGGTTTCTTGATTGTTCCATTAACGAACCCGAATTTGTTTTTGGCGAAGAGGAAAATTTCCATCTATTGAGACCAATCGGTATAGTTAACGTCTGTAAGAACGTCGTTGACATGAAGCTGCTTGGGAACGTCATATGGATAAAGATAATATGGTGAGTCATGACTGATCCCACCGGAACCTTCTCAGATCTTGGTTTTATCCTTTGGTTCGGGACCTGTCATCCTTCATATTTCATGGAAGCGCAAGTTTGATTATGGTTATGAAACCTGCTCTGATACCATCTAGAATAGGGGTGAGATTTAGAACCGGAAAACCGGACCGGAACCGGAATCAGACCGGAACCGGAATCGTTAGAACCAAAATATATAGAACCGGTTCCGGTTCCAGGTTTAAAAATTGGCTTTATCTGGGTTCCAAGTAATCCGGGTTTGGGTCCATCGGGTCCAGGTGTAAAAACCAGAACCAATGTTAGGAACCGGAAAGACTTTTAGTGTCGGAACCGGTTTTTGTGAAACGTTTAAAAGATGAATGTCTCATTCGTTTCAACTCCGATTGAAATGTGGTTTTTTCCAACGTGTAGTTTAGAGTTTGTACATGATTTTAGACTATAAATTTGCCATTTTTAGTTTTATATTCATTGACTTATAGTTCCCTAAAGTTGAGATATCAAAGTTGAAAGTTTTTAGTTTTTCAGTTTTTTTTGTATTCTGTGAAAGTCTTAAAACATGCATACCTAATTCGTTTGAAGTCGGATTGACATGTGGTTTTTTCCAGCTTGTATTTTCGAGTTTGTACACGAATTTAGACTATAATTTTTTTTATTTTTAGTTTAATATTCAATGATTTACAGTCCCCCAAAGTTAGGGTATCAAAACTAAAAAAATTCAACTTTTCAGCTATTTGTTTTTGTACTTTGTATTATGTGAAAATGTTAACACATACATATCCCATTCGTTTAAAGTCAGATTGACATCCAGTTTTTTCCAGAGTGTAGTTTAGAGTTTGTTTATGATTTTAGACTATAATTTTGTTAATTTTGGTTTCATATTCAATGAGTTACAGTCTCCTGAAGTGGGGATACCAAAAAATTCCAATTTTTCCAGGTTTTTCGATTCTAAACTCACTTTATCCGGTTCCAATCTACCCACTTTGATGTTTTCGAGTTTTCTGGTTCTAGACCCATTTTACCCGGTACCATACCCGGAACCGGTTCCTATATACCGGTCCGGTTTCCGATTCTACAAAATCACAGTAACCGGTTCCGGGTTTTTCGGGTCCGAGTCCCTCTGGTCCGGGTTTGGACCCATTTTCATCCTTAATCTAGAATTTGATGGTACCGATTGAAAATATTTCTTCATGTTCATTGAAAACCCAAAAGGCTAATGAATATTTACATGAGTCGTTAACAAACTTATCTAAACATGCATGAGAAGCACAAAGATATAACTAGGATAAACCCAATCAAACAGCTCTCGTTTCAATTTAAAAAGGTGCCAGTCTCCTCCTTATCATTAAAAAAAGTCTCTTCCTAATCACTAAAGAAGGGTCTGAGGTGATATGGTTAATCCATTCTATGTCAAAAGAGTTTTGATATTGAAAGAGAATTTGGTCAATTTGTTTTTCTTTTATAAATTATAATAATTTAAAAATATAACAATTGATTAAAAAACATTAGTTTTGACCATTTTAAAAGTTAAAAAAATATATATAAATACAATATTTAGATTGCAAGTTAAACAAATATGATATTTTAAACTTTAATAAAATTATATAAGAAATTATCGTTTTATTTTAAACCTAGATAACGTAAACACTTTCAAATAAATAACATAAATACTATGGAGTAAACTTTTAGGTAGCGTTTGGTTTGCATAATGTTTTTGAAAGAATAAGAATCTGTTAAGGAATTGGAATCTACCAAGAATTATAATCTAATTCCATATTCTGTTTGGTCGGCAAGAATGAAATTTGAATCCAATTCAATATTATGTTTGTTTGGCAGAGAACTGAAATAATATGAAATGAAAAAATTATTTATTTATTTATTTTTTTTTAATTTTTTTTATAACTTATATGTAAAAATATATTATATAAATTATAAAATTAGTAAATGATGATGATGGTGCCAGTGATGTTGATGGTGGCAATAGTGGTGATGATGACAACAAAGATGATGGTGGGTAGTGGCGGAGGTGATGATGGTGGTGGCGATAGTAATTGTAATGGTGATGGTGATGGGGGAAGTCATGAGTAGTGGTGTAGGTGGCAATGGTGGTAGTAACGATGGTGGTGGTAATGAAGGTGGTGATAGAGGTGATGGCGACGGTGGTGGCAATAATGGTATGGTTGTGGTTGCAAATGGTGGTGGAGGTGGAAGGTAGTATGGTGGTATAGGTGGTGACGGTAGGTGGTTGTGGTGGTGGTGGAGGTGGTGATAGCGATGCTGGATAGTGGTGGCAGTGGTCGACGGTGGTGGAGGTGACGGTGCTTGTGGGTGGAGGGTGGTGGTAGCGGAGTTACCAGTGGTGGTGATAGTGGGTGGCGGTGGAGGTGATGATGGGTTGCAGTGGAGGTGGTGTGTAGCGGTGGTGATGAGTGGTGGTGGTGGTGGTAGTGTCGACGACGACAGAAGGGTTTCAGATGTATCGTTAAAAAAATGAGTAATATATTAACATTCAATATTCTCACTTGAAAGAAATTTTAATTCCTTAAGTTTTTTGATGAAATTTATTTTCCCTTCGTTACAATTTTTTTTTTTTTTTTTGACTCATTTATGGATCCAACTCCTTTCGAAACCATGAACTAAACAAAGAAAAGTGATTGAAATTAACGGACTCTAGCGAACCAAAGAAAGAATATTAAATTTATATAGATGTTTTTGAAAAAAATTTGACGATCAGTAATTCAGTATTACTCCAAAGAAAAAATAAAAGTCGTTAGACAATCACTTCGTACCATTTTCAGTTTTGAGTTGACTTCAACTTCACTTTTCCTTCTTCTTCCGCCTACCTCTCTTCTTCCAGATCAACCCACAGATCTCGTACAATCAGAAGTAAAAAGAACTCAAAGATCCAGTATTCCAGTCAATCATTAAACTCGATCTTCCAACAGATACTTCGCAGTGGTTCCAGGTTAGCTTTCAAGTGTCTGAATCGATTTACACCATACCCACTGAACTCTACTCTTTACATAGCTTGAGTTAATTTTGCGATGTCTTCAATCCCCAGTCCTATGTCCTGTTCTTGATTAAGAATCTGTAAACGGGTATCAAAAAATATTGAAAAACGCTGACTTTTTCAAATTCCTTCCATGAAGAGTGTTTTCATGTTAGGGTTTTTCTTGATTCTCTGCATTAGGTTAGTGAACGCAGCGATTGGTATTGATCCTAATGGGTTTGGGGATCTAAGATCTACAAAAGAACCCCCTATGACCTTCAAATACGATCGAATAGACGAGGTAAAAAAAGAATGTTCTTCGATCATGCCTCCAGATTCTAACCAAAAACCCAACGGAAAAAGATTGTACAGATTTAAAGACAAAATGTCGTTCATCAATGGAGATTGGTGGCAGGAGTTAGATAAAGCTCCATTGATGCCATTTGATGATCATCACAAACTAAATGGGACAGATGGCTCATTGGATCCAAATTCATCATTGAACTTGGTTTCCTTCTGGGTTACTGATGTAGACCGAGCCCATCGATCCAAAAACTCAGTCAACATCAACGGGATCTTACAGGTTGCAATAACAATTGGGGGATTGTACGGAGCAAAACCCTACAGTAGCAACCCAGTGTTTAACATATACCCTGGGCATTCGGAATTAACGATTCCATTCCAAGGGATTGTCTCCAATTCCGAAGGAAACGATGGTGAAACTGTAATGTGTTTACTAGGGAACGCGATGTTGCCCTATCGTTACCCCGATTCCAGTAACCCATGGGACTGGGTTAAAGAACCGGGGTACATAAACCAGCCACCACTCATTCAAGATGACCGGATTTTACTGGTTATTCGTTACCCCAAAGCTTTTACATTAACAAAAAGAACTATTCATGGTAGTTTGAAAAGTTTAAACGCAAAATCAAGCCAAAAATACTTTGATGAAGTAAAAATCTCATCTTCTTTAAGTGCTTCTGCAAATTACGAGTTTAGCTCCGAAAATCTCGTTTCAAAAGCTTGCACTCCATACCCTTACAAAGATAATTTTACAAATACCGGGCTTGGTTTGTACAAAGGAGCTGATTTTTGCCTTATTCTTGAACGCTTCACGGGTCAAGATCCATTAACCGTTGTCCCGAATTGGAAATGCAACCAAACGAATGAAATTTGCAGCAAATTGGGCCCGTTTGAGTCGGATTCCCGTATAAAAGCAACAAACGGTAGCTTTAAAGGTGTAAGACTTAGTCTTCAAGACGTTCGATGTGAAGAAACGCCTTCAAAGGGTCAAAAGAGTAAATTTACCAAGGTTGCAGCTGTTATTCGGGTTGTTTCTCCTTTTGAGGATCATTACAATGCGGGTCAGCGAACCGGGTTGAATAATATGACTCTTTCGGCTGAAGGGATTTGGGAATCATCAAGCGGACAGCTTTGTATGGTCGGTTGCCTTGGAATTGTTGATAAAGGTGGAATCGGAATCGGGTGCGATTCCCGTATCTGTTTATACATTCCACTCTCGTTTTCCATTAAACAAAGAAGCATCATTCTTGGGACAATTTCGAGTTTAAAAGAGGGGAATTCATCGTTTTTTCCGTTAACGTTTGAGAAACTCGTACGTCCTTCTGAATTATACGACCAGTATACGGAATCTCATCCGTATTATACGTATTCCAAGATCGATTTAGCAGGAACAATTCTCGAAAAACATGAGCCTTTCAGCTTCCAAACCGTGATTAAAAAGTCATTTCTAACATTCCCGAAAGTCGAAGATGCCGATTCCTATCTCGTTGGTTTGTCACTTTTATCCGAAGATCTTACACTTCACCACCCTGCAGTCCCCGATTCCGGGCCTAATCGTTTCTCAAGAACCGATGTGCAATTTGAGATTCTCTCACTTGGCCCGTTATTCGGTCATTACTGGTCTCTACAAAACGATTCAACTACAGAAGAAGACACACCGTATCACGCTAAACCGACATACACCGAACGACAGCTCCTATTGAATGTATCGGGTCAACTTTCGCTCTTCGGAGGGCAATATGGGAATGTTTCGGATCTTTTGGTCGAAGGGTTGTATTATCCAGTTGTGGGGAAAATGTATTTAGTTGGGTGTCGAGACGTACGGGCCTCATGGAATGTTTTATACGAGAGTATGGATCTTGAAAACGGGTTGGATTGTTTGATTGAAGTTGTGATATCATACCCGCCTACTGCGACCCGTTGGATGGTTAATCCAACGGCTAGGATTTCAATCTCGAGTCAACGAAACGAGTTTGACCCGTTGTTTTTCAAACCGGTCAACCTCCAAACAGTCCCGATTATGTATCGGGCTCAACGGGAAGATATTCTTTCTCGAAGAGGTGTCGAAGGGATTTTACAACTTCTTACACTTTCGGTTGCAATCGGTTTTATTTTAACCGAATTGTTTTACATCAAAGAGAATGCGAACGTGGTCCCGTTTGTTTCACTCGTTATGTTATCGGTCCAAGCGGTTGGATATGGGATTCCCTTAGTTACGGGGGCCGAAGCGCTTTTTAAAAAAACCGAATCTTACGAAAAGTCTTCGGTTCTTGAAAAAAGTCAAATGGTTCGGGTCATCGATTACACGGTCAAGATTCTTGTATTGGTTTCATTCTCGCTAACATTGCGGCTTTACCAGAAAGTTTGGAGGGCCCGGATCCGGTTACAGACGCGGGCCCCACATGAACCGGCCCGTGTGCCGTCTGATCGACGGGTTCTTATAGTTACCGGGCTGGTTCATGTGCTCGGGTTTGTATGTGTGCTTGTGGTTCATAACCTACAACAATGGCTTGCTGAACTTGAGGAGTATGTGGGTTTGGTTCAAGATTTCTTTTTGCTTCCACAAGTTATTGGTAACTTAATTTGGCAAATTGATTGCAAACCGTTACGAAAATCGTATTTTATCGGGTTAACTGTGATTCGACTTCTTCCTCATGTTTATGATTACATTCGAACCCCGATCCCGAACCCGTATTTTTCTGAGGATTATGAGTTTGTGAATCCGCATCTTGATTTTTATTCAAAGTTCGGGGATATCGGGATTCCTGTAATTGCAATTCTTCTTGCTGTTTTAGTATATGTTCAACAGAAGTTTAGTTATGAGAGGCTTGTGGAGGTTCTTGATTTTGGAAAGTTTAGGGTTTTGCCAAGGCGGACGGTGGGGTATGAGCGGTTGTCGCCGGTGGTGGCGGAGGCTGAGATGACTTCCTGTGGCAATGGAGATGTGGGAACGAGGAAGGAGGTTGAGGTGGAATGAACAGGATGATGTGTAGGTGTGGTTTTCATGTATTTTTGGGTCATGTCGTATTGTAGATGTTGTGAGGTTTGTGTAAACTTGCCGATTTTTACATGTAGTTTTATTGCTATGTGAATTTGAAATGTTGAAGATACAGGAGACCGAAAACAAGATTTAAAAATGTTGATTAATAACACATGAGCGATTTTGTATGAAATGAAGCGTGGGAAAGAGTGCGGCAAAAGCAATTAGTAGCTTTTAAAACTATAAAATTAGATAAAAACCTAAAATATCATAAAACTAAATGTTCATAAAAACTATTTGATAAAAGAAATATCTTTTAGATAAGAAAATAAAAGTTTATCTAAAAGTAAAAGTAAAAGTTAATACTTAATAGTTTCATACTATAAAACAAAACTTTATCTTCTTCTTTTTTTCTTAAAAAATATTTGCTTTTTTGATCATAAAAGTCTAATACTCGTCCTCTTTAGCATTAAGTTTTAATCGTGCTGATTAATTATTTATCTTTCAATTTTATCATGTTTTAGCCATTAAAACATAGTATAACATGTTCAACATATTACCATACCATTTTCATCCATACATGCTACGTACATCCATACAATTTTATCATTTACCATTTACCATTTACATCCATCTTTCCATTTACATCCAGTTAGCATTAAGTTTTAATCATGCTGATTAATTATTTTATCTTTCAATTTTATCTTGTTTTAGCCATTAAAACATAGTATAACATGTTCAACATATTATCATCTTTCCATTTACATCCATACATGCTACGTACCATTTACATGGAATTTAAAAATATTTTTCTCTAAAATTAATTTTATCTACAAATTATGAAACTAAAAGACAAAAAAATATAATTTATGCTTTTCCTGTAGCATTTACATGGAATTTAAAAATACTTTTCTCTAAAATTAGTTTTATTGGACAAATTATGAAACTAAAAGACAAAAAATATAATTTATTCTTTTCCTGTAGCATTTACATGGCATTTAAAATTATTTTTCTCTAAAATTATTTATATTGGATAAATTATGAAACTAAGACAAAATATAATTTATTCTTTTCCTCCCACTTCTCCTTCATTGTTTTTTCTTTCTTAAATAGTAAAACCTTTTCCTCTCTCTCCATCAAGCTTTTCATCATGGCAAAGTTTCTCCTTTCCTGCTTAGTAAAGGTGGCAAAAATTAACACGATACGAAACCCGACACGAAATAAACGGGTTTGGGTAAGATATTTCAACCCGTTTAAATAAACGGGTTGACACGACACGACATGAAAATTAAATGGGTAAGGTTAGGGTTGAGAATTTCAACTCGAAAATGACCCGTTTATTTATATGCAAGTATTTTGAATTATTTAAATAAACTAGAGAGATACAAAATCAAACCATAAGTAAAAGAAAGCCTTCGAATTAAATTGTTTTGTAATGTTGAAACGATTTAGTCATCTAGATCAAGACTTCAATTCAATTTTGCATTCTCTCCTAAACTACCCAGCCTCTTTCACCACTCTCGCATCCTCATGACATTTGTCATCCGCCTCCCCAACTCCCACTCTTTTAATTTTGTCATCTGAACTTGTTATGACTTCATCTATTCTGCCTCCAAAGTATTAGCTTTTCCTTTCTGACTACCTAACTCCTACTCTTTCAACATGCTCAAACTTTTAACCTCACATGACACGACATATTTCGAGCTATACCCCTAACCCGAAACCCGACACGAACTCGACACGAAAATAGACACGACACGACACGTTAATTAAATGGGTCGGGTTAGGATCAAGCACTTTCAACCCGTTTAATTTTTCGACACGACACGAACCCAACATGACACGACACGATTGCCACCTCTATTGCTTAGTACTGTTGAACACTATAGTTTTTATTTTCCTTTTAAGAAATATATAAATGGTCTCTCAAGTATTTAGGCACTAATATATATATATATATATATATATATATATATATATATATATATATATATATATATATATATATATATTCATATGGATGCCACATCAGCGCTATATGGACAAAGGTGATCAGAATTAACTGCCATGTACAACAATAACCGGTAAACTTGTTACAATATGTCTCGATGACTAAATAAATGATAAAGTTAAAATTTAAAAATTTAGAGTAAATTACACGAATGATCCCTATGGTTTGGAGTAATTTACACGTTTGGTCTCTATTTTTTTTTTTTTAACTCGGAAGGTTCCTACTATTTGCTTTTGTTATGTGTTTGGTTCCTACTGTTTGTTTTTGTTACGTATTTGGTCTCTGTCTTACCTAAAAAAACTATTATTTAAATAGGAAAAATTGACAGGGTAGGTAAGGTAAGGTGATGAGAGTGAGGTTGGGGGTGTGTTTATGTAAATAAATTAAAATAACGCGTAACAAAACAAACAATAGGGACCTTCCGAGTTAAAAAAATAAGTTAAAGATCAAACGCGCAAATTATAGTAAACCATAGGGATTATTCGTGTAATTTACTCAAAATTTTAATAATTAATTAAACAAGATTAGTACTTCGATGCTAAATAGGGACAATATCTAAAGTCGATACTCATTTTCTTAAAAGCTTAAAACTATGGAAATCTCTCAAAAACTAACTGCTTTAGTTTTCTTTATGGTGATAACAAAAACCTACGACTATTTGACCCATTGTTAGGGTAAAACTATATTATGTGGTTTCTTATGGTCAATTTTATACGTATTTCAATTGCTTCGTGTATCTCATGGATGAATAGTTGAGTGTGTGTATACAATATACCCCTAATAATTTGATAATTTATGTGAATAAAAAGATATATATATATATATATATATATATATATATATATATATATATATATATATATATATATATATATATATATATATATATATATATATATAACACCCTTTCTTATTCATACTTTCAAACATTTTCTTATTTTGTTTATTCGATTTCTAATGTAAACCGTGTTAAATTAAAAGACTTATTCAATCATATTTTATCTCAGATATAAAATTTCAATACTTTAGAATTTTAATGTACTTTTCAATTATAAATTAGCATTTTACTCGATGTGTGTTGCGGCGACGTCAATCCGTTTTGTAACCTGAATGATGGTTATATTGATAAAATGTATGTATATTTGCATTTGTTTGGTAGATAAATATACAAGGTTGGTACCACCGACTAACTTCAATATATACCATCAAATAAAAACGTATTTTATGTGACAAAAATCATACGTACGAAACGTACATAAAAATAAGCATGAAAACATAAAGAAACTAGAACTTATACCGACATGTACATAAAAATAAATAAGTAAGATTTTTTTTTTAAGTTAACGAACAAACATTCAAATAATCAAAAACGTATTATATATAACCTGACTTATACGTAGGAAACACACATAAAAATAAGCATGAAAACGTCAAAAAATACATTAAAATGTAGAAAAATCGAATTTATACCGGCATGTACATAAAAAAGTAAGTACTTTTTTTTTTATAAAAAACATATTATACGTGACCCGACTTATACGTAGGAAACACACATAAAAATAAGCATGAAAACATCAAAAAATACATTGAAATGTAGACAAAAACGAATTTATACCGACATGTACACAAAAAAGTAAGTAAATTCTTTTTTATAACTTAACGAACAAAAGTTCTACATGTACATCGAAACGTTAACCACATCGAATTTACACCGACACATATATAAAAATAAGCACGTAAATTTTTTTTTCCTTTTATAACGAACGAAAGTTATTAAAGAAAATCATATTCTGTATACTAAGGGAGATAAGTAGGAAAGTTTACAAAATAGAGGGGGTGGAAGTGATACTTTAAAAAGTTCAAAGTAAAGGAGGTCAAAGTGACATTTTAAAGAGTAAAGGGGTGAAAAATGTTACTTTACAAAGTTTTTTTTAAAAAAGTAGAGGGGTAGAAAACATCATAACCTTATAAATATGTTTTGTAAATTAAAACTGAATTTTGACGATAGTATTGATAAAAATTATGTATTGTTGCATTTGTTAGTAGGTAAATATACAAGGTCAATACCACTGACTAACTGTAACACCTATCTTCAAGTATTGATATTTTGGCTTCAAATTAATTAAGTTGTGATTTTGATTGGCCATGACGCGGTGTTGGAGACACACCGCGACACAACCACATCATTTAAATGATGACACAGTTATAGCCTAGCTGCAACGCGGTCGGCCTGTTGGGCTAAAACCCTAAAAGCCTAAGGATTTCGATCTATTTAAGGCACACTTCCCTAGGGTTTCGGCTAATTCATCAGCCTCTACCCTATAGAACAATCCCCTCATAACTCCAACCTTTATTTTGATCTTATGTGTGTTTTGTGCTCTTTTTTGTGAAAAATCCAAAAAGAAGAAGAAGAAGTTTAAAGCAAGGTGTTGGTGTGAGATTCCTTGGTGTTCCAGCAAAACAACCATCTTATGGACCTCTTGTGAGTTTAAGGTTCTCACCTTTATGCATTTTCATTCTTATATCTAGATGTTGGATGGTTTGCGGGTCATTTCTAGTCCCTTGTTCATGTATCCTTGGAGTTTGGGAAACTCCAGGACCTTGTAGCTACATTTTGTTGCTTCTGGACCTTATCCTTGGTAGAAATAAGCTTGCATGTGTTCTTGGTTAAGCCACGCACTTAGCTTTAGCTCTCCGATGGATTCTAAGACTTAGGGTTTGAGTTTCTGGTTGATTCAACCATTAGGAGGTGTAAAGTTGGAAACTTTATCCATTAAGATTTTTAGGAGTTTCAGATATGAGATTTGGAACAAATGTCTTAAGGGGATAAGTCCTTAATAAGGTTTGGTTCTTTTGTTGATTCTATGACGCATTGAAAAGCAAGTCGCGACGTGGTTCGCAAGGCTTATCCGTGACTGTTTTGTCGCCTAGTGAGCATGGTGCAACCATGACGCGAGGGGGTGGGGGTGAACATTGACTTTTGACCAAGTTTGACCCTTGGTTAAACCGTGAGTTTGAGTTATAGATCAACGTTTGACCGTTGTTAGGTTTACGAGATTCATGTAGTTGACTTCGTGAGACTTTGGGTGTTAGTCCTCCAACTTGTTGGTTCATGTGAGTTTTCTCAATATACTACTTATTGTAGTATGTGTCCTAGTGTACTAAGATGAGACTAGATTGTGATATACTGTTAGGCAGGTAGACTTGTAGACTGTTACCTGTGATGGTGAGTTGTGTGCTTATCTGTTTTTGTTGGGTTTTCTACTCATCAAATACTGTCACAACTAGCAATTTGCTAGGAAATTCTATGATTCTGTAAACAATATCAATGACACCAGTTGTAAGCTTTGTACTTGATAATGCACTATGTTATTTAACAATAACAAACTTTCACCAAGATCCAATCATAAAGCCCATAATTTATACAAAGCATTATAAAAAGTCAATTTAGGGTTTTGAAAACCCTAAGGACTATAGCCTAAGTCCATTTTGGACTAGGAAACCCTTATTGGTCCCAATGAGCCAATAAGCTTATAATTTGATTATTTTTGGCTTAAATTTCTAAATGGACCCTAAATGGATCCACTATCATGGAATTTAACATCATGGGCCATAATGGGCCAAAAATGAAATGGTTTACCCTAATGGGCTTTATTGGGCCATAACTAACCTAATTTGATTATTATGAGCCATAAAACATGTTCTTTTAAGTCAATTGGGTCGTGAGACACCCTAGAGGCCCAATGGGCCGAAAAATGTTTAATTGAGCCTCATAAATTCGAGCATGGGCCCAAAATGACTCCTTTCCCTCTCTTTTAGCCCAACTCGGCCCAATGAGATTTTTTTAATAACAATGAAAGGAAAATGTGGAATTATGGGAGGAAGACACATCATTTTTACATTTTGGATTTACATGCAAGACTTCTCTCCTCCCCATGCACCTATCACTTCATCTATCTCTTCCCTTTTCTTCTTCTCCTACTCTCGGCCAAGAGCAAGAAACAAACACATCCACACATACTTCACATTCATACACTCTCAAATCTCTCAAAGAATACTCCTCTTTCCATCAAAAATTTCGATTCCAAGAGGTTCTTCCATAAGAATCATCATCTTTGGTAAGTTGTTGTTTATATCCATGACTTAGTTTCTTTATTTCATCAAAAACCTCTTCCTAACTCATGCAATTTTCGTGATCTACTCCTTAGAAGCTATCTAAACCAAAGTCCTCTCAAGAAGCATGCTAGGGCCGAAAATAACATCAATCTCTTCCATTTCTTTCTTCAAAACTGAACCAACAAATCCAAGGTGAGTTCATACCCCTTTATTTTCGGTTTTACATGCTTTATGGGGGAGAATACAAGTGAAATGTGTAGATCCATGTGTATTTGTATGATATGTGTATTTTCTTATGTTTATGTGATGAATATGTGCTAATATGTGATCTATTCGAAATTTCTAACTACAATAGGAAAAATATGTGATCTGAGACATCTTATACATCTTAATGTCAAGACTAAAGTGTTATACAAGTTTGAAATAAGCAAAACAAAACACAAATCTTATTTATGGGCTATTTTTGCCAAATAAGCAAAAGATGGGTAAAATGATACCATTTTCGGTTTTATAAAGGTTAATAATGGGTTAAATTAGTTAAAATATGATTTTTTATAAAAATCATGACTTTTAAAGGACTAAAAATGTAATTTTAGCTTAATGGGTTAAAATTTAGGCTTTTTGGTTTTTAGGCCCATAGTTGCGAAAAATAATATTTTAAGGACTAAAATTGTAAATTTATAAAAAAAAGAGTTTTAAAACATAAATAAACAAGTTTCAGGGGCTGAAAATGTATTTGTTACCAAATAGGACTAAAAATGCAAAGATTTTAAATTTTTGGACTTAGATTGTAAAATTTTCGAAAATATGGACTATAATTGTAAATTTTTTAACTAAAGAGCTGTCTGTCCAATATTTTAATTTGGACTAAAAATACTATTTGAATAAGTGTTTGAGCTGAAAATGTCAAGAAAAATAATCTAAGAGCTTAAAATGTCATTTTTATTAGAAAATGGACTGAATTGGCCAAACAATTATTTTTGGGACAATTATGTTACTATTAAAATAATTGGGTCAAAACAATAAATTTTTTTATAATTTATGAATCTAAAAAGAAAAATATACTTATATTCCGTTATGGAATAACTGACGCACATTGTGACTTTACGATTAAACAATTTGTTTAAACAAAACTTCCAACATTTATACTATACAAAACGGGTAAACACTAAATCGGTTGGGCTTAATATTTGTAAATTATGCTTAATGGGCCTTCGTGACCCATTAACATAATTATTGGGCCCAACAATAATAATAATACATGTTGATTGGGCTTCTGGTGATCCAATTACATGCCTACGGGACCCTCAATGGCTTTAAATGCTATTGGGCCTTAGTGGCCCATTTGCATTGCTAGTATGGTCCAAATCAATCATATGCTTGATAGGCTAACATGTCTCTAAGCATATTCGATAGCCTATAAATGACACACATGATTAGTGGGCCACAGTGTCCTTTTTCGTGTTTGTTAGGCTTTATTCATATTCATGTGAACATCAAACAAGTTGTAAACAATATTATTCAAATTCATGGGGTAATAATTGGGATTTAGTGAGAAATTATCGGTCAACACCAATAAGTGTCGTCCGTAGCCTGTAAGTTGTAACCAGAGTCTCCTGGAGGGAGGGCGAGAGTTTGTGTATAGATCTATACGGGGGTGACTCCCCCACACCTGAGTTGTTCACTACAGTTAGACTCGGCCACTCTAGCGTGACAAAATCTTGATCAAAATCGGCGTTTGTAAGAATGCCAAGACAGGCAAAATAGTCATTATTATGCATGGTTATAACGTCTCACATAGAGATCCATTACCATTTCATCAATCATGGGAAATCAACTTCATGCATGTACTGGTACTCAACCTCGAGGGTTGGTACGACATCATTCTCGTTTACGGACAACATCGGGTTGTCTGGAGGCATTCTCCTTACATTCTCCTTATAATTTCAGTAATACCATGATACATTCTCATAAACTATAACACACATTCATTAACACAAGATCTGACACAAACATACTAAACTGTTTTTCAGAAAATATGGGATTTTCTGGTAGTTTCAAAGTTATACAATCATTTTCACAAACATGCTTATGAACTCACCAACATTTTTATGTTGACCATTTTTAAAATAACTTGTATTCTCAGGTAACAAATAAGGAGAAGATGATTATCATGCGTGATTAAGACTTCATGTTTTGTAACTTTCAAACAATATACTTATGAATATGTAATGTTTGTTCAATGTACTTGATGTGAACTATGTAAGTTGTATTATGTAATGTTGGTGATGTATGTGTTTGTTTCATGTATATTCATTGTTATGGTATTCAATTATTAGTCACGCAAGCCCCCAGACGTTTCCACTGTCCGGTTCGAGGGTGTGACAAATACACTCTAAACTAGGTAGCAGAAAAATTGAAACTACGATATACTTAATTGTACATGCACCCTATGGATCTATGGTTTCATGCTAATTACATCTACCATAGAAAACAAAAATACAAATAAAAAAATACCTCTTACATAGCCCTTGATCTCTATGCTTGAGATCTTGATCCTTCATGAAGTTGCTTGGATGAGAGGACCCAAACCAGAATCCCTCTAATGGTATCACACCCAATGACACCAAATAGTTGAATAAAATAACTAGGAGAAGGGACAATTTCACAAACCTAAAGAGGATTAGAAATCATCCCTATGGGAGGAAGAAAGAAAGGAAAACTTCAAGCCAATAATGAGCAATGAAGAATGAATCCCTAAGACCCTATTTATAGCATTGGATGCCTTCCAGGGTTCTATTCTCAAGCCTATGTAGGATGGATAACCCTAAGAACGAAATTCTCTTTATCCTAAGAGAATTTTCATCCATGACCATTCTTCTTAGGGTTCCAGAATATTCTTGATCAACCAACTATTGATTAATTGAATATTCAACCCTTTAATTAGCTATATTGTTAATTAATTCCCAAAATATATTTCCAATTAGTTTCTAATTAATTATTAAGCATAATAATTAATAAATCAATTTCTCCATTAATTATTCTACTCAATTTGGGTCTTGAGGGCAACCCAAAAGGACTCTATTATTATTAGAAATATTACCATTAGTTAATGACATTGGACGCGTTCCAACAATCTCCCACTTGGACAAGTCATCAACTATATGAGAACCAATACTTCTTGAATAATCAATAGTGAGTTAGCCATCCAATGCAATATCAAATTCTTGATCTAATCAAGATTCGGCCCTTAGATAAGTGATCAGCTATCCCTTCGTTCTATGATATTTGTATGAATTCGAGACATGGATAATGGTTAATCTCAAAATATTATGTTTCCCGATATAGATTTTTGACGACTGCATCTGACTACTAAATTGACCAAAAAGAGACTAACCCACCCACTACGAATGAAAAAATCTTTTCACTGGTAGGCTAATCACTAGATCCGGAAATGATAAATCTGCCAAACCCTTCAAAGGATACAAATTTCGAGAAGGAAGACACCTAATCCGTCATCAACTCAACCACCATATCAAAGAAGGAAGGGGTGATCACCTTACCGGACAAGTACATGAAAGGGGTCAATTGGATGATTGTTGTCATCAAGGGTCTAAGTCCGGTATAGTTCCCAAGCAAAAAGAAAGCCAGGTATATGATAAGTGGCCAATTTGAGGAAGTAGTAAGAAGTTCAATGAGTTGGAAAGCCCTAATATTCAAAGAAAAACATATTCCAATTAAGGGCCAAGTCGAGTCAAAGACTTGATACAAGGGCGGCTAACCGAGAGGCAACTCGGGCATTATTTTCTTCCTATTCTTCTTTTATTTAATTTATTGTGTTGCAATGTTTTTATGTCTTTTTAGAGTTCCATGCCAAAAAAAACTATCTACAAGATTGAAAGGGATGCATGTGTAAAAAAACGTTTTTGGGAGGTTAACAGTTATATAAAAAAAACTTGATTTTTAGAATTACAGAAAGAAAACGCATGGGCTAGGACTTAATAGGCATGGCCTAATTTTCGACCATGCAAGACTATCGAGGTTTTAAAAGAAAAAAAAATAGGCATGGTCTTGAGGAAAAACGCTTGGGCAAGGACAAAAACGCATGGGCTAAAATTACCCCATGCCTTTTGATCGCTTCTTTTGAAAAAAAAAATGATGAGTGCAGCCTAATGCGAAAACTCACGCCCATGCTAAAAAGGCATGGGCTATCATAAAAAAGCACGACCTAGCTTGGACCATGTGTTTTGTGTCATTCTTACCCATCACAACTCACGAGTGTGCACTCTCTCCTCCTAAACAATTAAAAACTTTTAACTTTTATCAATCAATCCAACATTAAAGTTCAAAGGTTTGTTGCTTTAAGTTCCTAACTCCATCTTATTCTTCTTATTCTTCATCTATGTAGAATTCCCTCCATGAAAGTGTACAAAATTGAATCTTGCATAAAACCCTAGTTTTTTTTCTTTGTAAATTTTGACTTGATTATTGTATTAGGTTTCAAAATTCTTTTGTAGGGTTTCAAGAGTAAGCATGGGGAGGTATTTTGTAAAGAAGAAGGGAAGCTTTTGCCTCCGTTTGTGTATTCCACCATTGAAGAGCTCAACTTTTCTTGAGGTTGAAGATGACGTGAAAAAGTCAAGCACACATCACAAATGCAAGCATTTAAATGGTACATTCCTTCCATATCTCAAGTTTGATGCATGAATCTTAAGATTGTTTGACTAGAACTGTTGAGAATCCGTTCATATGCTCTAAATAGTTATACATTCGTGGTCAGTAGGTTGCCTTACCTTTTCAAAGCATCAAGGACGATGCTTAATCTTAAGCTTGGGGAGGGGTCTTTGTACATTAGGTTTTAGTTTCCACATGCATTTCAAAAAAAAAACAAAAACAAAAAACAAAACAAAACAAAAAACAAAAAACAAAAAACAAAAAAAACAAAAACACAAATTTTTATTCATGCATTCATTTCAAAGCATAAAAAAATACAAAAAAAAAAAAAATTGTTTTTAACTATTTCTTAGTTTACCCAAAAAAAAATCAATCTAAAGGAACCTAATGTTCTTGAATCAGTTGAAGTAGTAAATTAATCGTGGCTTAAGATTAGAACTTGTTCGTTCTTTATTAAAAATCTTGAAGCAATCTAATCATACACGAACACGTCTCCCGAAACTACTCGTGCAAAAAAAAATGATAAGGTTATCAACACCGAAGCATAAAAACTGATATAGTTTAGCCCTTGGAACACACACCCAGTCTTATGAGTAGTAAATGCTCATTCATATCCAAACTCCAAATACAAAAGAGTCATACAATGAATAAAAATTTTAATGAATCGAATTTTCCAGCGCTCTAAAAAGTTCTTTCTATCTATTCCCTTCTAAATACCCTGCTTGGGGACAATGTTTCCAACTATACTTACGGGTCTTTGCGCATTTACATCAGTCCCCCGAAAAATGTCTTAGAAGTCTCTCACAGTAATAGACAGTAAGATGTCCCAAAAATAGAAAGAGTCAAGGACAAAAATATAAGGAAACAAGCCTAGCAAACAAACTAAAAAAACCAAAAAACTAAAAAAAAAAAAAAACCAAAACCAAAAAATAATAAATAAATAAAAACAAACCAAAAAATAAAAATAAATTTTTTATTAAGTTAAGCTGTGGCCTTTGGGACTTGAATCAGTAAACCCCGAGGGGTGTTCTACACCTAATTACCTAAAGCTGAATTGTTTGGGACTGATTTGGTTGAAAGTTCGCTACACGGGTTCCATAAAAAGTCATGAACTTAATATATATATATATATATATATATATATATATATATATATATATATATATATATATATATATATATATATATATATGTTTAGATATTCAAATAAATCTAATATGTGGCCTTTGAGGTTCGAGCAAGTAAACCCAAGGGATCTCTTTAAATCTTGCACACCAAGGTCATCGGGTATGGATGTGTTGGTTGGAAGTCTGCTACATGGATTTCAAAGAAAGCCATGAGTTTTATTTGCAGGAAAATATAATTAAATAGTTTGTATATATTTATGTTTATAGTTCAATCGAATAATATGTTTAGGAAAAATGCTTGGCTGCCAAAAGATTCCTTTGGACTTGAACTTGAACTTATGACATTGGGACTGACTGTAAACTAATTTGATTGGTGTACGTGGTTTGAAACATATAACCAATCTGGGTAAGTATGAGGGAATTTTTAGAAAATATTTTTTAGAGAAATATTGTTGTCAGTCAACAAATAGCTAGAGTCGATCATTGTCATGCTTTGTAAAATGAAAATGATTGAGCATTTTTGTCATAACAGGTTTTCACGAGAGTAAGGCCATAATTTGTTCCATGTGCTAACCCAATACCTGTAAAAGTGAACAAGTGTTTTAACTTTTGATATTGTTGAGTTGTGTTAGGTAATGATTAAAAATCTTGTTTTAACTGATATATATATCCTTGTGGGGTTAATGCCAAGTTATCTCAAGGCACAACAAGTACACCTGCAACTGTATGGCATAATGAGGTTAATTGGATTGAATCTGTTCGTTTGGTTTTACTTATTGCATTAATGTTTGAACAAAAAATCTTTTTTTTTTACATATGTTATTTTTCACTAGTTTTTCTTTTATTGCATGCATTTAATCTTAATTCCATTTAGACCTTTTCGTTCCTTCCATTCTTTTCATCTTAGTTTCTTTTTAGCCACCTATCGTCTTCTCTAGGGTGATTCTCAATTTTTTTCTTTCTTGAGGACAAGAAAGGTCTAACCTTGGGGAGGTCTGATAGGTGCATTTTATGCACCTATTTTGCATGTTATTTCTATCATTTTATAGCATTCTACTTCATAATTCTTGCATTTAGTTAATTATTTGGGCAATTGCATATTTCATTAAGAATGTTTGGTACTTCACCATTTTTGATTTATTTTTCAGGCACTATGGAGCATGGAACATGGAGCTTGGATGCATGGAGTTTCGGAGCATGAGGAGAAGATTAATTGGTCATTCCATGGCAGAAAACATGAAGATGGAACCCGAGTTATTGTGCATTGTCATCATAACAAAGGACTACATTTGAAACGGGGTTCTTGTCGCACCGACACTATCACACCCCGAAACCGATGGCGGAGTCGTTCCGGGGTAGAGGACGTCATGTAGTATCGCAACCAATGTACATAATAAGCGTAGTAAACACAACCATTACATTACATAGAAATATTTACATTGTCTGAAAACAAAGTGCTACAAGTGTTATACGTATATATCTTATGAACAAAAGTTAAGACGAGTCTTCTATACGCTCCGTCTTCTCCAAAAGATCGTGAGGTACCTGTCTAATGCAGACCTGAGAATACTAGCAGTTTGAAAATCAGCATAAAGCTGGTGAGTTCATAAGCGGTTTATTTTCGTAAAAGAACAAGTTTCCTTTGGTTTTTCTGAAAAAGTCGTTATCCAAGAAAATCCCATATTTTCTTATAAGCAAAGTTTAGTTATCCGTTTGTTACATAGTGTGGTTAAGAAAAGTTATGTTATCCCAGGAAAAACCCTTATTTTCCTAAAAGTCGTGGTTAGTTCTTGGTTCAAAATGCAATGTACTAGTATCTATCATACTTGTAGTATTAGATAAGTATTCTGAAAACCTGGTTATCCTATACACGAATGTTGAATATCTACTATACTTATCCGAAATTTCGAATCTTTGGAGACACTCAGAGACGTACACTAGCTGTATATTCGAAGTTCTGGTGACATCCAAAGACGTGTTTTAGATGTATTTCTGAAGCTCTGTCGATATCCAAAGGCGTATATTTTCGAAACTCTGTCGATATCCAAAGGCGTACTTTCGAATTATTTCCGAAACTTTGGTGACACTCAAGGCGTACACTAGCTGTATTTTCGAAGTTTTAGTGCCATCCAAAGGCGTGCACTAGCTGTACTTTCGAAGTTCTGGTACTATCTGGAGGCGTATTTTATTAGTAATAATCCTAATTTATGATTAGCATGAATCCTTCGTAAATTATAAAATGTAACATAGATTATAACATTTTATAAAGAAATCTACAATTAGTCTGAAAGCTAACTCTGCAAGTCAAACTGTTGGTTAATATGGTTTTCGATATTAAAAGCATACAAAATATGAACATTTGAACTGAAATAATAAGTTTGAGTACAAGATTTCCTTGTACTTTTGCTTGTATTCCCCCCTGAAAACATTCAAAAAAACGGAAAAAGGTGTAGGGGTATGAACTCACCGGTCGAGAAATGTGTCGGTTAGGATGCTAAGTGTCAGTTCGGGGCTTGAGCACGCGCGAGGTTCCTATGTAATATGAAGAGATACATAATTTTATCTAATTAGACTTTGAACTACTAATTAGATGATATAGTACACTCCGATGCGCGAAAACACTTTATTTCAAGTGTTAGGAGTGACCCGATAGCGTCTAAGGGGGTGTATGGTTTGAATATAGAGTTTGCTCTTCAAGAGTAAACTCCATATGGAGATTACAGCCCTAAGACCATGTCCCCATGATTTTACGGTCGTAAACTCATGGTGGGGGTGTTCTTAGGTGCTTAATGGTCTTAAAACTCTTGTGGGGTAATGCTACGCTTGGTTTTAAGGCATTGGAAAGGAACTTGATCAACCTTTGGACCATTTAAGGAGTTTATGACAGTAAACTAGGAGTTTATGGCCGTAAACTCTTATGTACCCATTCTTATTGTGTTTTGGTGGTCCTAAGTCAATCACAAGTGTTTCTAGTTCAAAGTACAAGCCATGGAAGGAAGTTAGGGCACCATTTGACCACCTTATAGGAGTTTACGGCCCAGGAACCATTCCTTGGGGGTTTACGGCCGTGAACTCCTAAGGGTATGGTTTCTTGCATGTTTAAGGTCCCTAACACATTGGTGGATGATTCTAGACTTTATTCCAAGGCTTAGGAGGTGTTTAAGGGGCATTTTAACACCTTAAAAGGGGTTTACGGCCTATGAAAGGGTGTTTATGGTCCAAGCATGTTCTTGGGCTGTAAACTCTTGTTTACCCCTCAAATGATAAGGTTTTGGTGTTCTAAGTCCAGTATTGTAAGCCCCTAAGTCATATTTAAGCTCCAAAAGTGGTTTGGAAGGGTTTTGAGGCTCAAAAACCCCATCTATGTGTGTTTGCGGCCTAAGGGTGTTCCTGGGATGTAAACACATGTTTTTGGTCCTATTTCATGATTTTTCCATGAATTTGAAAGCTAAACATGTTTATCTATGAGCTAGGATGGATAACTTACCGATTTGGAGCTTGAATTGGGTGGTTTTTGGATCAAAAGCTTGGATTTGTAGAGAGAGAGTAGAGAGAGGGTGGAAAAGCTTCAAATGAAGTTCTTTCAACTTTATATATGGTTTAAGTTTGAGGCCCGATGGAATTCTACCCGATATTGACGTCAAACGAGGCTTTTGGTCGTACCTTATTTAGTTGTTTGTAACCCGACGGAATAAAACTAAAAAATTTCCAATTTATAATTTGGGGTGTTTTCACGCGTTACTAATGGATTTGAACACTCACGAGGTCATTATAAAAGTCTTAAATTAAATGACCTAATTCAAAATGTTATCGGAAAAATTGAAAGACAAGCGGGTTTTACTGATGGGAACGGGTTACAGCGACAGAATAATTTACGGGTTGTCACATGATACGGGTCGTGTTTGTCCTTTATCATCTTATAGTTGAGCAACATGACTCGTGGTGAAGTTTGACTGAAGATGGAGCCAACAGTGAAGACTTATTTGTGTTTTAGCAAAAAGCATGGGCCATGCAAAAAACACATGGGCAAGACAAATGGCCATGCCAAAAACACATGGGCAAAAGGCATGGCCATGCCAAAAATGCATGGCCTCTTGGAATGGACATGAGCATTAATTAAAACAGGAGGAGACGTCATTTTTTTGAAGGTGGACGGTTTTTGGAGCAGTTTTGGGCGCTCTTGGGTGATTTTGGGAGAATTCTTGGAGTTTTTGAGAAGACCTAATCATTGCAAACACTTTGGATTTCATTTTTATAAGAGTTAAACATTCCAATTCCATCTTTATTCTTGTTTGATTTGTTCTTGGCCATGTGTGGCTAAAAAACCTTAGTTTCTAGTTCTTGTTCAAAACATGTTGATTGCTTGACTTGAAGAATATGATTTGATGTTTGATTTGTGATTCTATTCTAGTGATTATGTTTTTGTTTAAACTAGAACCCTTAAATTGGATTTGTGTTTGATTGGCTACTTTCATGAATTGGATTTTGTTGTAGTTAATTAGCTTTTAGGGCACCTAATCGTTCTATTAAGTTAATATTGGTAACAAGCAATAAGTTTTCTTATTGTAAAATATATATCACATGTTTTCACACTTCCGAGCGTATGAGAAGAAATGAACATTGTTGGGAAGCTTGTACAAAACTGAATGCAGTTTTAAAATACAATCTAAGAGCGTGTTTAGGTTGAATTAGTAAAGTTGGGTCTACTCAAAGAGCGTGTTTTGGTTAGATAATTTGGCAAGTGAGAAGTATTAAAGCGTGTTAATATCTTTCAGTACCAACTTAGAATAGAAATCTTGAATTACATCAAGTCATAATCAGGTTAAATGGCAACTTTGAGAACTAGAAGAAGGGAAGCTTTTACCTCCATGTCATCCTTCTCAATTTCTACTTCTTCCTTGAAAACCTTTTCTACTTCTACTTATTCCTCCTCCTCCCGGTCTTCAAATTGCAATCTTGGGTCATCAAAAATTTTCCCATCGTTCAAGGTGATGGTAGAAACGGTATGCCTTGGGTCCTCTTGAGTTTGCGATGGTAATTTTCATTGAGTTTCCAATATACTCACAGATTAAGCAAGTTGTGCAATTTGTTCCTCTAAGCTTTTGAGGCTAGCTTTGGTTGTTTCCTGGATGGTTTGGGTAGTAGTGGCAATGCTTTTCACAATGTCTTTCAAGGACATGCTCGAAGTTTCAGCTTGTTGGGGAGGTGCAGAATATGGTTGTTGGAACTGTGGAGTTGGTTGGTATAGGTCATTTCCCTAAGCTTGGTATGAGTTTTGGCATTGGTTGTTTCCCCAAGCTTGGTTGTTTTCAAACCATTGATCATGTTGAGGTTGATCATAACTCCATTGGTTTGGCTAGTATTAGCTTCCCCTTTCCTGCACTTCCTCCCATTCCCCTTGTAATATGGACAAATGTTGGTGTGATGTCCATTTTGAGTGCAAAAGTCACAAGGAATAGGTGTGGGTTGCATACTTCGGTCATTTCCAATCATCATTACAATCTGGGCTAGCTTAGAAAGTTGGTCTTTAATGTAAGGAGTGTTCATATCTGAGCCACACTTTTTTGTTTGTTTGTTTGTTTGTTTGTTTGTTTTTTTTTTTTTTTTGTAAAGATGTACTTGCTCATAAAAATCTTGGTATAAACAATTAGTAACACCGTGTCCCCGGCAACGACCCCAATTTGTTAGGCGTGTCAAACCCAACAAATAAAGGGGTACAATAGATTCCAAATACACTGCTTTAATGCACTAAAAAGTAGTACAAGACAAGTAGGGTTGAACCATAGAGACACGAGACAAAAGTCTATACCTCTTTGCACAAAGTACTTTGATCACAAGAAGGGGGATTTGTTTGCAAAAGTGAAAAAATAAATAACAATAAAGTTTGGAACATGCAGAAAATGAAATAGATTTGTAAACAAGTTGTAAAAGTGCTTCCAGTTCTAGTTCTCAATGTTGTTGTTTAACTTGATTATGACTTGATGTAATTCAAGATTGCTATTCTAAGTTGGTACTGAAAGATATTAACACGCTCTAATACCTCTCGTTTTCCAAATTATCTAACCAAAACACGCTCTGTGACTAGACCTAGCTTTACTAATTCAACCTAAACACGCTCTTAGATTGTATTGAAAAACTGCATTAAGTTTCATACAAGCTTCCCAACAATGTTCATTTCTTCTCATATGCTCGGAAGTTTGAAAACATGTGATATATGTTTTACAATAAGAAAACTTATTGCTTGTTACCAATTATTAACTTAATAGAACGACTAGGTTCCCTAAAAGTTAATTAACTACACAAAAGTTTAATTCATGAAAGTGGCCAATCAAACATAAATCAAATTTAAGGATTCTAGTTTAAACAAGAAACATAATCACTAGAATAGAATCACAAATCAAACATCAAATTATATGCTTCAAGTTAAGCAATCAACATGTTTTGAACAAGAACTAGAAACTAGGGTTTCTTAGCCACACATGGCTAAGAACAAATCAAACAAGAATAAATATGAAATTGAAATGTTTAATCCTTACAAAAATGAAATCCAAAGTGGTTGCAATGATTATGTCTTATCAAAAACTCCAAAATTCTCCTAGAATCGCCCAAGATCGCCCCAACTGCTCCTAAAAACCGTTCTCTCTTCAAATAAAGTTTTCTCCTGTTTTAATTAAAGTTCACATGACTTGCCATAAGGCCATGCGATTTTAGCATGGCCATGCCTTTTGTCCATGCGTTTTTGGCATGGCCATTTGTATTGACCATGTGTTTTTGGCATGACCCATGTTTTTGGCTAAAAATCAAACAAGTCTTCACTGTTGGCTCCATCTTTAGTTTGGCTTCACCACAAGTTAGGTTGCTCAAATATAAGATGATAAAGGACAAACACGACCCGTGTCGGTATGACATGAGCCGTGCTTAAAACATATTCCTTTGCTATGATAATAATGCACAATGACTCGGGTTCCATCTTCATGTTTTCTGCCATGGAATGACCGGTTCATCTTCTCTTCATGCTCCAAAGCTCCAAGCATTAAAGATCCATGCATCCATGCTCCACGTTCCATGCTCCATAATACCTGCAAAATAAATAAAAAATGATAAAGTACCAGACATTCTTAATGAAATATGCAATTGCCCAAATAATTAACTAAATGCCAGAATTATGAAGTAGAATGCTATGAAATGACAGAAATAACATGCAAAATAGGTGCATAAAATGCACCTATCATAATTGGAAGCACTTTTACAACTTGTTTACAAATCTATTTCATTTTCTGCATGTTTCAAAGTTGATTGTTATTTTCATTATTTGACTTTTGCAAACAAATCCCCTTTTGTGACCAGAGTACCTTGCACAAAGAGGTATAGACTTTTATCCCGTGTCTCTGTGGTTCGACCCTGCTTACCTTGTACTACTCTTTAGTGCATTAAAGCAACGTATTTGGAGTCTATTGTACCCCTATTATTTGTTGGGTTTGACACGCCTAACACTTAGTGAGTTCCCCAAAGTACCAACACAACAAATAACATAAATACAATAACCACATACCACATACTATGGGTCCAATCAAACCATCGGTTTGGAATACACCAATCCCCTCAACCATCGGGTTGGAATGCCAACATACTATGGGTCCAATCAACCATCGAGTTGGAATACCTCAGCCCCCTTAGCCATCGGGTTGGAATGCCAACATACTATGGGTCCAATCATCCTCAGGATGGAATATCCTAGGCCCTCAACCATCGGGTTGGAATGCATCGGCTTGTTGGCTTACGCACAAAGCAGTGGAGCCTCAACCACTGACCAAACGTGTGCATATAATACAGATAAGTATATTGTTAACCATCCAGTAAACAAATAAATAGATCTTACAGATCACTAAGCATAACATCATCCTATCTACCAGGATATCGATCTGATAAATCACTATAGCATAACATCATCCTATCTACCAAGATGCCGATTTAACAGATCTCAACAATACAAAGCATGCCTAACAGGATATCAATCCAAGGGTCAACATTGGTGCCTTCGACCCAAGTACAGTGAGGAAAACTCACCTCACACTGTTGAATCACACTGAAAGTCTTCGGCTGCTAGCTCACAAAAATCCCTACACTAACACAACAAAATAATCATCCAATTAACAATCGGATTAGAGTCCTAGACCAATAATCCACACTGAAGGTAAACGGCCACTTTACCCTTTCCCTAGATGGGCTAAGACCCATACCCAAATCTTGATCCAAAACGCCCAAAAATAAATAATCACTCAAGGCCTATAATTGGCCTAATTTTCCAAATTGGCCCAACTCCTATTTGGGCCTTAATCTAAGGTCCAACACTTACTTTGGCCCAAAATACTCATAATCAGATGGACCAATAAGGGCCCAAGCATCCAAGCCCAAAAGGTGGCCCAAAGCTTGAAGTCACTACTCAAAAACCCAACAGGCTGAGTACGCTGGGCATACCTACCTGTATGCTCAGCGTACTCTTCATGGACTAGAATCGCACCTTTTGACCTCCTATGCCCAGCGTATCCCTTGGTAAGCCCATCGTATGCGGTGACCATGCAACACTTGATTAAGGACTTATCCCATTCAATCTAACGTCCAACTTTCTGATCTAGGTCCAAAGAGGTGTTCCAAACCATAAAGTTTCCAACTTTATGGTCATGCATGTCTTAATAAGGCCCAACATCAAGATTTTAGCTTGTCTTAACCACTAAAGACCTCATGCATGCACTAAAAGAGCCAAGATAGCATTTTTATGACTTATAGCACCACATTCTTTCCGAAAGGATGGATAATCTGGTCTTAGAGTAGCACATACTCATTAACACCAAGAAAAAGGACTAAGAACATATAGATTTCTCTCATGGCAAGCTCTAAAAGAAAAAAAAGGCAAGATTGAAGCTTTATTAAGAAGGTAAGAATCCCAGATCCATAAGTTGCTCCTTCATCAAGGCTTCACCAAAGATTCTCTTCTTCCTCTAACACACCAAGAGCACACCAAAAAGCACACACTTGAGCTCAAAAAGGCACACTCAAAGAGTAGGGTTTGCAAAAATGTCCCAAGGGAGTGGAGGCTAAAAGGTGGAAAGGAAATGAGTTAATATGATGGTTAAATACCCTCCAAACCCTACTAGGGCTTGCCCTAGTACGCTCAACGTATACACATGTATGCTTAGCGTACTCCTCCAACTCATTTTACCAAAATGCCACTAGGGCTTCAAGGCATAATTTTTTCACTTAGGGATCAAATAGACTTATAATTTAAAACAAGGGATGAATTTGAAAATACCTGAAATTCGGGGTGTTACAATGATGTTGTCTTGGATAATGGTTTTATTAATTTAAAAATCGAAATTTTTAGTCTTAAAATTTGGGATGTTACATGATCGAGACTTCTGAGGTCTATTATGGTGGACAGGATTGAGGGATGGATCTAAAGCGGGTGTAGGGTGAGTTGTAGTTAGATTCCTGCTCTCGGGGTTGTGCACGCAGTCCTTGCAACAGAAGCTTCTGGACAATATCTTGCTATAGTCGGTTGTCCCTTTTGGGACAATGAAATGGAATCAAGAGGAGTGTGTGTTGCTCAGGTGGAGTATCAATTGAAGGGTGGGTTGGCTCATTGAATAAATCGCTATCATTACTAGGATTAGAACTATTGTTTATTTATTAATCTACTTTAGGGTATAATGGATGCACTATTACACGAGTTTTGGTTGAGTTGATGAGATTGTTCACGAATTATCGAGTAGAATCAGTTGATAGTGCTATATGTGCAACAATCTTCCTTCAATGTCGAGCAACAGATATTTTGGATCTATGAGTAGAGCGTTGGAGTAACGTTGACTAGTTTTCTGGAAGGACTTCAAATCTACATGGAATCCCATATCGGCGGGTCGCACCAATAAGGATGGAAAAGGGTCAGTCTAATCTCGGTTCTAATAGCATTCAAGAAGTTTGATTCGACTAGTGGAGTAATTGTAGGATCGATTTGATTATTTAAATTAGAAGGATTTCCTTGAGAAGGTTTTATGGTGGAGATGTTTATTGATATGGATGGTGATCGAACTAGAAAAGCTTAAGGTATGGACACTACGGATTGTGGATGTATAGTAAAAGTCTTGAAGTCATTTGGGAGGGGCTGATTCCAAGTAGGGGAGAACCGCTTGGAAATATAAGCAATAATTTCAAGTACGAATTAACTTGGAATTTATATCTTTGGACAAGCGAATAGTTGTCTTTTGATCATAATCAGGGAATCAAAGGTTGAGGATTCAAGTTATCTTGTTCAGGGACGTGAAGCAGAGGTAGGGCGCCTTTTGGATCCGCAGCTAGGCTCAGGTCAGGGGTCTTGACTCATAATGATCTTTGATTAGGAATTCTTGTAGATGGTTGGAAAAACCATAGGCTAGGTACATGACAGATGTGGAAGAACTGTGTATTGTAGTATGGTATGGATCCTATGGTTTTGGTAATTGGTAAGAGAGACGTTTTTAGATTCATTTAGGTTGGTGGGATGATGGTCGTATGTCTATAGGCCCACCAGATGCTAGGTAGGAATTTATATGGCTAAGATTGGGATTTGGCAAGAACGGTAAGGAATCATGAGCTCCGCATCCTAATGGTTGGTTGGTGTCACGATGTATCGTGAACCAGTGGAAGAATGATTCTCATGGGTGAAACTTGATGGTCAATTGTTGAGGCTCTTAGGTCTTGGATCGTTAGTCTTTTTGGCATGTTAAGGTGATAGTGCATTGATTAGGAGTCGAGTGACTCAGTGAGCAACCACCTTGGATCAGGTGGACAATAAGAGTTTGTTGGAGTGTTATTTGTGCATCATAAGTCTTTTACTGAATATTTGCTTTGTAAACCTTGTTTGCTTGTTGGGCATCTATTTGAAGCTTGGTTACCAATATGGAGTATCAGTTCTGAAATCCTGAGTCATGAAGTTCGTTGTAAATATTTTGAGACTTTTGTTAGGTGAGTATACACCTGATCTGACGAGGGATTTGGATACAACGTGGGATTCTTGACCATCTTTATACTCGTGGGAGTAGCTGGTCAGTGATAACGTGTCGAGAAATCAAGAGTGTATACAAGGTTTTTGGGCATAATTTACGGAATTTGGAATTTGGTGAAATTCACGATCATGGTGTTTTGAGTATTCTTCCTATATGATTGGGTGGTGTTCCTAGTCACGGGATTGAGGGTATGTGCGATGGTTGGATGATCATCAGCCCTAGGGGAGAATTGCAACATCCTATTTCGAAAAGTTCTTATTTCATGATTGTGGAAATTTAATGGATTAAATGGAGGCATTGGGCTTCGATGGAATGGAGCTTAGACTCTCTTGGAGGTGTATGATGTTGGATAAGTTATTTAAACCTTGGATAGTTCGACGAAAACTGATGGTAAAATGGAAGGGTTATGTTTCGTGATTCTTGCATAAATTAAGGATTTTAGTTTGCGATGTTTTTAGTCATAAATATCAATATAGAATTATAGAACTCGTCGATATCTTTCCATGTATAGCTTTAAAATCGTAGTATATGAATCCTACTTTAAGTTAATATCGTTACACTTAAAAATTCGTTTTTTTGATCTCGATTACCATGCACCTAAAAAGCTCACACAATCTTCAATATTTGAAAATTTAGAATATTATTCTTTGGAACATATAACAAACTTATTATACATTATAATCTCGATTACCATGCACCTAAAAAGCTCACACAATCTTCAATATTTGAAAATTTAGAATAATATTCTTTGGAACATATAACAAACTTAAAATACATACCTTTTACAATAATTTCACACAAGATTTTGTCTCACACAGTTTGTTTACAACTAAAAATAATAATTAAAAATGTTGTCGTACAAGATTGTTTATCGAAAAGTTTGCTTATCTTTTTATCTTTTCTGGAAATTGAAGGCTCTAATGCAGTAGGCAAAGATGAACCCGAAAAACAGAACCAGTCCAATATGCACTCCGGCGATGGCGGGCAGGAAATCATGCTTGTAACCAAAATACCGACGCAAGTAACCTTTCACTGTCTCACCACTCGTAAGCCTGTCGTCGAAGTCCCCAAACTGAGATATAACCATTCCGTAGAGGGTCCAGGCCAATGGGTTCCCCCAATAGTACCATCTCCACCACACCGGAATCCTCTGTAAAAACGGCAAAAGATCGTATTATATCAGAAGGTGCAAATGCAATTATTGAAGAGTTATAACGAATGTAAACAACAATGAGTAACTTACGGGTCTTGGAATGACGAATCCTGAAAAGACGTTGAAGAGTCCGTAAAACGAGGCAGCGATGATGGCAGCGATGTTGGCGTTTGGCGTAATGGCGACCGTCATCATACCGTAATATGTCATGTAGAGTAAAGAGCAGAACTGGAAGAACAAGTACCAGAAGAACTTGGCTGCTGTCCAGTCGAACCCAATCATGGCGTACACTATAATACTATACACTGCACTTTGTGCGAAAACGTATGGGATTTCAACCAGAACCTGCAAAAATTGTAAGAATGTAAGAATATCTGGATTTGAAAATGTAAGTCTCTGTACCGAAGAATTGTATGTGTAATGATGTTAGATTTAGTACGTACCTGAGCTAAGGCGTATGGCAAAGCAGAATACATTCCGGCAGCTCGTTCTCTGTAAAATACAGTGCGTTCGATATCTACAACTGGTTGCACCGCCGATGCGTTTTGGATAGCTAGGAAGAGGGTTGCCGCATAAATTGAACCTATTGCGTTAGTTAACTCCCGTTGGGTGTTCCTGAATATGTTTTGATCAAGATTAGTACAACGAAACATCGGATTAATTTCATAAGTTTAGGGAATTAGGGTTTTACTTTTTGCTACCGAGATCCCAGAACATGGTACCGAACATGACGGCGATGAAGGTGGTGAAGGCAAAACGAACAGCAGTGTAAGGAGGGTTTCTCCAGTAGGACAAACGTTGTTTCCATAAACAAGCCATACATTGAACAATGAACGACTGCGAGTATTGTGTCGGGAAATACAGATCGTTTGTTCCGGGACGTGGGACGCTTAATTCAGCGATAAGTGCTTTGTTTCTCCTGTAAAGATCCGAGTTGTGGTAGATTTCGGTGAAATCGACCCCTAAAGCCATTTCTTGTGCTGAAGCACTGACCTCCAACATCCATGTCGCAGGGTTATATCCGTCTTTTATCTTACTTATCCCATTAATATCCTCGAAATACTTGATCAGCTCACAAGAATGGCGACCCACAGGTCCCACGTATAATTCTTGTCCTCCTCGTTTCATTAAGAACAACTGCAATTAAACCGATTGTTTTTTTTTTTTTTTTTTTAAGTTATGAATAAATACCCAAATATAGTAGTCATTTGTAATAGCCAATTACGTGCACATGACTTTCTTTGTTACCTCATCAAAAGCTTCAAAGATATCAATGCTGGGTTGATGAATGGTGCAGACGACTGTTCTTCCTGTGTCCACGGTGTTCCTAACAGTTCTCATGACAATAGCAGCAGCACGAGCATCAAGCCCTGAAGTTGGCTCATCCATGAAGATTATAGACGGATTGGCTACAAGCTCAACAGCAATTGTCAACCGCTTTCTTTGTTCAGTCGATAGCCCATTGACACCTGGCAACCCGACCAACGCGTCTCTTAATGGGTTCAGCTCCACCAGATCCATAACCTCATCAACAAAACTCTGTGAACAACATCAAATTTTGCCATATGTAAACAAACGTGAATCTTTAAATGTCAAGACCAATATTGTGATGTACACGAACCTTTCGGGTTTGCTCGTCAACATCTGTAGCCAGCCTTAGCCAGGCAGAATAAAGCAAAGACTCGTAAACGGTAACTTGAGGCGAGTGGATGTCGTTTTGCTCACAGTAACCAGAAATTCGGGCAAAAGTTTCTTGTTTCTTTGGATACCCGGAAATCCTAACATCACCTTCAATATAACCACCAGTTTTTCTTCCAGCCAAAACATCCATCAGAGTTGTTTTTCCAGCACCACTGACTCCCATGAGAGCTGTAAGAACACCAGGTCGGAATGCTCCACTCACTCCTTTAAGCAGCAGTAATCTGTCTTCACTCACCCCTTGCTCTTTCATTTCCTACAACATTTATCATCATCATATGAATCACACTTGGAACAGATTTGGACTCTTTGCTTGCATAGTTTCTGTGTATCTCGAAATTAATTAATTACCTGTGGCATATCAACAGAGTATTTGACATCATTAAAGGTCATTGAATGTGGTTCAAACGGAAGAATCATCCCTTTCTTCTTGGTCTGAGTGGCATCATCTCCTGTTGTCATGGCTGACAATTCAACTTCTGTGTCATTATCAGCATGTGCTGCATTGGACTGACTTTTCCCGAATGCTGCAGGGTTTAAAAAATGTTACAAAATGAAGCATTTTTATTATAAATAGTACTCTCTGAAAATGGAAAATCAAAGATGGAGATACTCACGGCCAAGGATAGTCAGAGATAAAGCAAAACACAAGTTCAAGACAAGAATGAATCCCAACAAGGCCGCAATTGAAATCCAGTACCAATAAGCTTCCGCATAGAACCCTCCGGATGTGATAATAGTTTTTCCTAATGTGGTGCCATTCAATGGCTATAACACCAAAAGCATTCATAAAAATAAGCCTCATGATACATCCATATTTAACACATACAAATCATATTTCCTTGACTTACTGCTTTCCATTGATTCCCAAGAAATTCGTTCACTACAATTCCATTCATGGCGTACATCAGTGGGGATGACCAGTAACCCCACAACCACCATTTCTTTACATCCTCTTTAAAAAAAAAAAAAAAAAAAAAAAAACATGTTAGTTGACAATAATAAGCAGATCAATGGTCATTTCGGTGCGTTTGTTAAGTAATTATTACCTCTAACAATAACAAAGCCACCCAAAGCAAAGATTAAAAGTAGCGCGAACGAACCAAATGTGTTTGCAACAATCATATTTCGACCCAATGCTCCAATGAACCGAAACATTCCAGAAGACATCTGGTTAACAAGCAACAGAATAAGGTACTGCTTGAAGAATCTGCAAATTAAGCATATGCAAATCAGAAAATATGATTTTACAATATCTAATTGGTATTTTTTAAATGTAGTTACTTACCTTGCGATATTAGGATCGAACCCCACTACATAATATGTGAGAATCGTCCAAAGAGCAGCTTCGATAAAAGAAATGGGAATTTTGACGATCCAGGCGGGCAGAGCATAAGACCACGAAGGGTAAAATAGGTAGTCCCTTTGTTTGTAGTATACAGGAAGCTTTGCAATTGTCATTGATATTTCAGACAACCCATTAAACGTGATCATAATAATACCAAAGAAAAGAGCACCAACATATATCCCCCCATCTTCAGTAGTACGTCTATGCATCTCGGTTCGGAAAAACAGAGTCAAAGTGATGAACGACAACACAAGTAGCTGAAACAAAGCAAAACATCATAAAGTTTGTTAAAAATTTAAGCATTAGACAAACTTTTTAAGGCTGTTTTTGATGCTGATGATGTGAAAAGTATTTCCATCTTTCATATTTGTTGGTGGGACAAAAGATTTTAATTATTTGTCCTATATGATCCCAGTCCAATGCATGCGAAAAGCATCATAAGGCCGTTTATACTAACATATGGAACAAACAGGGGCCAAAAAGATGTTTTTTTAGCGAAATACTACACTCACTTGGAATAACTTGAAGATATAAATGAAAGAATTTCTCTTCATGAGCAATATTTCTCTATCGACACAAGCCTTCAAGAGCTCCTTTTTATTTAAACCGTATTTTTCGGTTGTAAGCGCGGCAGGGTGGCTTTTTGTTTTGTCATAAGCCGTTGTAATATCTTCTCTCATTTTCCTTCCAACATGAAACGATTCATACGCCTCAGCAAATTCTTTAGCTGTCACAAACCTATAAGGTTGCTCTCTTCTCATCCAGTATTGCTTTTGATCTTTCTTTGATGTCACCTGTAAACCAAATTTGTTAATAATTACTGAATACAAAAGATCATCATGGTTATAATTAAAATCATCATAATTCGGGTATGCTTACTTCCTGCAAGAAATCAGCAACCCCTTTCCTCTCGGGGCATTTGAATCCCAAAGATTCGAAAAACTCGAGCACATGTTCACGTGGGCCTTGATATACGATCTTCCCATCAGTCAGGAGGATGATGTCATCGAACAAGTCATATGTTTCGGGTGCTGGCTGAAGGAGAGAAATGACGGCTGTTCCTTCTAGAATGTGTAGCATCTGCTTAAGTGATTTCACGATTTGGAAAGTTGTAGAACTATCCAAACCAGTAGATATCTCGTCCATAAGAAGAACCTTTGATGGTCCCACAATCATTTCACCTGTTGTCACACGCTTCTTTTGGCCACCGGAAATACCCCTTACCATTTGATCCCCTACCATCGTATCAGCACAGATGTCCAACCCCAATAACTGTAACATATAATGTTTTATATTAGATCATGAAATGAGGGTAGTGGAGTACTATAAGTCCTAATTCTTTTTTGTTTGCATGTATTTATCATTGTGAGCTCACGTTTCATATCTAACATCCCATTTACCTCATTCGTATGTGGTATGTGGGTATTGTTGTTAGATCTCGACCGTTTTCATTCCCATTTTGTTATATGTAATTAAAGTATTGTGTATATTATCATTACCTTGAGAGTATAATCTGTTACCACACTAGCTTCTTGTCCTGCTACTGCTGCAGCCTAAATAGTAAGAAAAAAATCATAAGATTTCGGTAGTTTTCTCAATAAAAGATATTGTTGGAAACACGTTATTTACCTTCATGTAGATATCGATGTCAGGATCGGGTTTAATATTTGCGTCTTTTTCTCTTCTTGACAACTCTGCCAACATCTCTGTAATTCATATGATAAAACATTATTAACCTTTCGTGAAAAATGATTTATTTTAATTCATATATTGGAACACCATGGAAAATGAAACTAACCGTAACGTGATCCAACCCCTTGGCATCGTGCAGAGAAAGCCAAAGTTTCTCTTACTGTCATTTCTCCAATATGAACATCGTTTTGACTGATATAGGCAGCCGTTCTTTCGGGTACAAACTCGTGCAATTCATGCCCATTGTACGTCACCTTTCCCGAGTTCTGCATTTATACATTGCAACTTTAGGATAAAATAGAAGTCTCAAATTGGTACTTCTAGAGAAGACCCATCGAGAGGGTCAAAAGAGTAAAACTTAAAAATTAATCTAAAAGTAGAAAGGATCAACATATTCAAATAATTACAACCTACTAAACCTTTCATTTAAAAACATGATTATTATTTTAATAATATATATTCTAGTTAGTTGTATAATTTTAAACAATACACAAAAGGAATTAGCGAGCCAAGCCAAATTGGTTGGACCCATGTTGACCAGTGTAAGGCTTTCCGGTATACCGAGCACGAGGCTCGTCGTCGTGGTTGCTCGTTGTCGTGGAGGATTGTGGTCACCACCACATTTGACCGCAAACTCTTCCTCTCTTCCATCTTTCTCCTTCTCTGTCTTCTTTCTCGCTTTGACCACAATCTTCTCTAGTGCACACTATCTAGGTTGTAAGGGGAAGAGTAGTTGTTGTGACGTAGAGGTGGAAGAAGATCGTGGTAGTGAAGACCATTACGAATGACCTTATAAATTACCCACTTTAACATTTTACAAAAGGAGTTGACTTTTTTGACCAACGAAGTCCCGAAATTATTTGGACTCTAAATTTTGAGTTTTAATTCGTTTTGCCCCTTATGACTTCCTATAGACGGTTAATCGGTTTCCTGCCTATGCGACATCCTAAATTAGACACCGAACTTCTAATCATGCAATATTAGACCACAAACTCTGAAATTTTAATTTTTTTTGTTAAAACGAAACTTGATTTAAGTTTCTTTATTGTTTTTTAATAGTTTTAGTATTAATGTAAGTTTACACAGAAACTAATAAATTATGTAAGCATGTAAATCTATTTATTATAATTTAATAACAAACAACTTATATCAACTGAAAATATATATTGTTGTTCTTATCATGTATAACCTTATTTTATATATATATATATATATATATATATATATATATATATATATATATATATATATATATATATATATATATATATATATATATATATAGGTTCTATGGAAAATAAGAAACCCTAAAAATCATAAAAAGGCATAAAAAAAATACTTAGAGATCACAAATCCTTTATTCTTTAAAACCGCACCTTTTTATATAAATTCGCTGAATTTAAAAAAAAAACCAAAAAATACTTAAATAAATAAATAAAATAAAATAAAATAAAAAATACAAAAAAAATCGTTTTTTAGTTTTTTTACCGAATTTATAAAAAAAGCTGCGATTTAAAAGAATATAAAGTAAAAAAAAGATTTGTGATCTCTAAGTATTTTTTTATGTATTTTTATGATTTTTAGGGTTTCGTTAGGGTTTTGTGTGTATATATATATATATATATATATATATATATATATATATATATATATATATATATATATATATATATATATATATATATATATATATTGAAGTTATAAATTTTTTAATTTAGTTTAATCAAAATAAAAAAAATTAGAAAAATCATAAATAACCAAAATTATATAAAAATAGAAAAAAAAAAAAAAAAAAACTTAAACGCTAAAATTATAATATACTCTAATATATTCATAAACTTCACATTTTTTGAAAAATATCATAAAAATTATCAAAATAAAAGAAAAATAAATTAATAAAACTAAAAAAATGAAAAAAAAAAACAAACAAAATAAAATAAAACTTACAACAATTTAGCTTTGACTAAAAAAAAATTTTAAAAGAAATTCAAAAACAAGTTTATTTTTAATAAAATAAATAAATAAATATAAATAATTAAAATTAAATTTCGGTGTCTAATTTAGTATGATCATAAGTCCATGGTCTAGTTTAAGATGTCACGTTGGTAGGTGAATCGGGTGACCGGCTACAAGAGGTCTTAAGGGGTAAAACGAGTCAAAACTTAGACTTCATAGTCTAGTTTAACGTGATCACGTGATCAGATCTTTTAGTGATTAAATCAGATTAATTTTAAGACTTAGATAGTCAAAAAAGTCTTTTAAAAAACAATTCAATGACTATTTTACCACCTCTTTTTTCTCAAGGGATTAAAGGACTAAAAGTTGCCGAAAGTGTTTGCAAATGCTTATAATTCTCGATCATTTTGTCAATATCTTATTAATTAATACTTAATTATGTAATCATATTTAATCTATTAATTGTTTATAGAATCCAAGAAAATAGACAAAAACATGTTTGTCATTTCTCTTTTTGGAACGGCAGGAGACAAAAAATAAAATGTTTGTTAGTCAAACTAATCCAACCCAATCCATTTTGCGATGTTACCACCAACCTGACTAATCAACACATTTTGACACCTTGAGGATTGAAAGATTACCTTAAGCTCCTTTGCAAGCTTCCCACCCAAGGCTAACAAGAGTGTTGTCTTCCCCGAGCTTGGAGGACCCAAAAGTAATGTCATTCTACAAACACATGTACATCAAATTTGAGTACAAAAAATGGATCTTGATACTAATAAAGCAATCAAAATGTAGTTATAATAATGGATGATTCTGTTTTCTTTGTTCTAATCTCACCTGCTAGGTTTAACAACACCACTAACATCATCAAGGATAGTTATATGCTTTTTCGAATTCGGAAGTAGATGGAACATGCTCAAGAACCCCTATAGAACATAAACATAAACCAGAATTATGTAAGATTTTGAAATTTGTAGAAAGTATTTGTGCATTTTGAGTGTAGGAATAATAGTTTACAATCTGGTTTTAACTTTGCAAAAGTTTCGTTTAGGGTAATACGGACAAAGCTGGTTAAAATTACGGTCCATATTAACATGAACTTTTTTGTGTAAAGTTCAATCCTTTTCTAGGCGATTTTCAATATTACTGACCAAATTAAAAATTCGATAAAATTCGTTGTTATTTTTTATTTACAGTTAACGTGTAAATAAAATGTATATTAAATTTGGAAAACTACATTAAAAAAATGAAACATTTTTTTTTTGATTCGTGTTGCTTACCTCAAAAAAATCAATGTGAAAGTTAATGAAACTTGGTAAAGCTCTGCTGCCTGTGTTAACATCTGCCTCCACGGTCAAATGTTCAAATTTGACTTCAATTGTTGGCAAATCAATCCCAACCCTATAATATTATATATCAAAATTAGTTTAGTAGTTATTTATAATATTTTAAATATTAGAAGAATAGAAGTCACAAGATGAAAAAGGCGAAATAACAATTGAGGCACCGGAAACTAAGCTATAGGAATGAAAAGAATAATAATCATAAAAGTACGAATGAAAAATTATTCATACATACTTTTTTTTTTTTTTGTAACCATCACGTTTTATATAATTTTACGTTACAACCTTTTAATATATATATATATATATATATATATATATATATATATATATATATATATATATATATATATATATATATATATATATATATATATCCCCAAATTAAAATAATTGAACAATAGAGTACAAAGAAATCATATGAACAGTCAATAATACACCCATCTCAAACATCCTTTTAAATTATACGATTGATCATTTGATTTTAATTTTTGGAATGAATAGTCCATAACACACCCATGTCAAACGTCCTTTTAAATTATATGACTGATCCTTTGTTTTCAATTTTTGGAATATAATAGCTAATATATATTTATAAAAACAAAGTCTTTATTGCATGTTACGGTCAAGATTAACTATTAATACATCAACGGTTCAAATAACTTCACGAATCAATTTAACTAGAGATATACACGGTGAACATTTCAAAGTCAACTAACCCTATATTTTCAAGATTGGATTGTATCTTATAATATTTTTATAATCATAACTTTATAAAAGTAATTAATAAATTTATTGTTGCGGTTCAAAAGAAAAAAAAAAGAACCCACCCCATTTACCACTTAAAAGTTCATTATCTTTGACTGAACTTAATTTTGATCCATTTATCTACAATAGTTGATTTATGCTGTATTTTAATGTGTTTATCAAATGAATGAAATAAAATAGGACAAATTGTCTCAATTAAATTATTAAATTTATAATTTTGTTGTAAGTTTACAAATCGATTTATTTGCTTTAAGTGTTTTATGTTTATCACTTATTAACTAGACAAAAAATTAAAAATTAATGTGGCTTTTACATATATTAATAGCTTAGAAACATTTTTCTTACTCAATTTCCATTATTTCTTATTCTTTTTTTTTAGATCACTATAATTTTGCTCAATGGCTTCTTAAGGTCGTTTAAATAGTTAACCATCTAAGAATGGTATAACCGTGTAAGCAAGACAAAAAAAAATTTAAAAAAATCCTTGAGTTGATGTTAATGTGGACAACCTTTCTTGCTTTGATACACCACTTTAGGTTGATGAACCACTTAAGCGAGTTTGGCAAACCATTGTATAAAATTATGATGCTCTAAGAAAATAATAATAATAATAATAAAAGGAAGGTGAGTACAAATCTATTTAGGGGTTCAATTTAACTCAAAATGTTGCTAACTAGATCATATGTGAAAATCACATTTTCTGTTTGTCTAATCAATATATGAGAAACATGAAACACCTTAAGCAAATCAATTGATTAGTTAAATTTGCAATAAAGTTATAAACTTAATGACTTAATTGAGAAGAAAAATAAACATGATATTAAAATCAAAATTTTATACAAATTTAATATCTTTTATTCAATTTATCCAAATAAATACACATATGTTAGTTAAAAAGACAAAAGTGGAAAGCAACTCAAACGTACGTACATAAAAATGGCTACCACCTTATATTGTTGTAGTAGAAGTAGATTATGATATCAATACTACAATTTTTCTAATTATATTCACAAGTTAATCCTTTCGCCAACCAAAATACATACAGATGCTTTAATTCCTTCTCGGCTATATTTATTTCAACCAAAATTATCATATTTAGACCAATATTTATAATTTTTTGAAAAAAAAAAAACAATTAGAAACGTATTAGACTGTTGAACTCATGTCGACTTTTTTTTTTTTTTTTTTTTTTTTGATAAAGAGATCGAGCGTTACCGGTCAATTCTGTGCCTGAGCTTCAACAAGAACTTCTCATTATCTTCATCAGCCACTCTCACTAGTCTGTCAAGCAAATGTTGTCTCTGTTCAAATCCAAGATCATTGACATCAACTTCATTAGAAGGTCCTGTTGATCCAAACAGCAAACCTTTCCTTAAACGATCAAAAGTCGGTAGCTTCTCAAGTGAAGCCCATTTAAGAGCCTCTTCATCATCTTCTTCACGAGAAGATCTCGAAAACACATCCATGCCAGAATTCCTCCATACAGAAGTACTTCCAGATCTCAAACTCGATGTTCTTCCACTCGTTGCCCTTAAACTCGCTAACCTTATACTACTACTAGCTTTATATATATCACCCCCGTCCATTTCCACCACGAAATCAACTAACCCCAATCAAAACCCCTCAACTTTTGCAAAAAACGACACAATATGTTTAGCCCTTTGAAAGAAAAAAAGCTAAGAATCTTTGTGGGTGTTTCAAGAAATCCTTGAATCACCTCAAAATCAATAAGGGTATTGAGCTTTCAAATTCCTCAAAAACGACTGAAATCGAAATGGGTATAGAGAAATCGTGGAGAAAAGAATGGACTTATCTGAAATGAAAATGGCGGTTTAGTGTTTTTACAGTCGGGTGTTGGAAGAACTGTTTGGAGGCTTGATTATGGATGCAAAGAAATAAAAGGCTTGTTTGTATATTTATAAGGGAACGCGAAATGGTGTACATGAGAATCAACTCATTAAGTTGTATTAAATAAAGCTAATCTCGTGATCGGCAATATCATATGAGGTATAAATGTCTAGCCAATATTTACAAGTCACAACATATTCAAAAGGCAACATCAAAATAGTAAAAAAAATCAAAATGACCATATTTTTACATTGTTGTACCCTTTATAATCCATAGAAAATTTTAAGCACTTTTTTTTGTCATTTTATTTTGTTTAAAATCTTTTTTATTAAACATATTTTTTCTTTTTCTTTCTTTTTTTTGTCTTTTTTTTACCGTTTTGTTGTCTTTTATCTTTTTAATAGTTTGAATGATAAAAATAACACAAAGATACTCTTAATGAAAAAATAACACAAACGTAGTATGAATGAAAAAAAATAATGTATGAATAGTTCGAACGGAAAAATAACACAGAGATAATCGGAACTGAAAACAATGCAAAGATGGTTAGAACGAAAAAAAATAACACACTAATAGTTTAAATGAAAATAAAAATAATCTGAACGAAAACATATTTATAATAATAATAATAATAATTATTATTATTTATTTATTTATTAAAAATAATGAAAAAAAACAAAAAAAATATATAAAAATAAATAGTTAAAACAAAAATAGTTCAAACGAAAAAAATATTATGTGTTTATTAAAAATACTAAAAACAAAAAAATAACAAAAAAAATAGTAAAAAAAAAAAAAAGAGAGAGAGAGAGGGTAGAAACTAGAAGGAGAAATTTGAGGGGTGCATAAATGAAAAAAACCATTATATAATTTATTATAAATTGAGAAATAGTCTTAATGGTTTTGTCGGATTCTTAGGTTTAGTTCAAAATTTAAAAACTTAATAGATTATGTCCTCGTGCTTTTTGAATATTGCAATAATGACCATTCTAATTAACTCCATCATAAATTAAACATTAACTCTAAGTAAAATGATCAATATACCCCTTATTTTGTATTCTATGTTATTTTTTATAAGTTACAGTTTTCGACCCTATGGTTTGTCCCAATTCATATTTTTTGTCCAACATTTGGAATTTTGATGGGACCCATCATTGTGGATTTAATAAACAGCGGCGATCCTTAAGACATATCACGTTTATTTAAGTCGTCAAACACAATCTCATTCCCCTCACATGAAGGGCATTTTTGTCAATTTGCTTTTGCGTTTTACGTTGCCGCCATCCTCTTAATTACATTAGTATCCATCATTATTATACTCTAATGTACCTACTCAAGCATCCTAATAAACCTCATTATCCTTCCTTCTTCCTCATTTGTTCGTTAGGGTTACTTTGTCCAAACATTGAGAATGGGTCCAACATTATGGAGTGCGTAAAAAATGTTCCTTCACCAAGCCTGTGATTGTCATTCATGATCGTTCTTTTTCTTTGCTTAGGTCTTAATATAAGGTTATTTTGCCATTATGCAGAAGGTTTGCTCCATATTTTCACAATGCGTATGTAACGCCCGTAGATTAGGTAGTCAATTTAAGAACAATAAGCGTCAAAAATGACTTTTTGATGGAAGATTATTTTGAAGGAATAATCTATACTAAGTTTTAGTATATGTTACAAAGATTCCGTACATATAAAGAAGGCCGAAATCCGAATTATAACGAAGAAGTTGTCACATGTCGAAGTTTTGCGAAAGAACGGACACGATGCTGAATTACGTAAAAAGTGAATTTACGTTAGAGCGATGTTTATCCTTAGCGAACCACACGAAAGTCGTAGAATATGTTAAATCGTGAGCGTACATAAAAAGAACGCCCAAATCTGATTTCGTATGAGGAAATTATGATTTTTCGAAGTTTCGGCTTAGCAATGTACAACCCGAAGTTTGAATATGAGATCGAGCGATATTTAGCCGAAACAATCTGAACGAGAATCGACGATCTTGTTGATAGTAGTGCAACAGTAAAAAGACAAACGAAAACGGACGTCGGATGAAGAAGTTATCAATTTATAACGGAGTTTTCTTGTCTCGTCCTACTAAAAATAAATAATAATAATAATAATAATAAATTCAAAATTAGCCAACAGAGTCTAAACGAAAGTTGTAGAGCGTAGTCTCACCTACGCGTGGATAATAAGAACGTTGAAAACGAAGTTCATATGAGGAAGATATGAATTTTTGAAGTTTATTAAATAATTAAAATATTAAAATTAATTATAAATTTCGATATTATCCAAAGACGGTAGGGAGTCAGCGACCTTATCCAGGTTACGCCCTGCTTAACTAAAGATTACGCCCAGCGTAATTCAAGGTTTCAGCCCCTATAAATAGATGTCGAGTGCAACCGAGTTTTGGTGCTCGATTCTTCCCCTTCTCTCGCGTTTTTACCTCGTTTTACGTGCAAGAAATACCCCGAAGCCCCGGTATCATTCCCGAGATCCAAAGCAAGTCCCGAAGCCCCGAAGATCCCGAGAAGTGAATTTCCCAAGCCGAAGCTCTGCCCGCAAGAAGCCAATTTTTTTTGTGGATCTTCTAGATCCACCGAAGAATACTACTTCTACAAGCCGTAGTGTTGTCCGATCATCTTCTGATCAAGTGAGTGTATAGTTACTTTCCTCTAACACATAAATATAAAGTATTAGCTATGAAAATACGTGCTATGTGTTATATATTATTTGTCTATTTGAGATGGGCTTGGAATTGATGTTTTTATACGGGTGTTAAATGATTTAAACTGCGTTTGTATTTATATCTACAAATATGTTGGGTAGAACATGGGTAGATGGAATAGTTGGTGATGATGCGACTTTGTGCCTTGAATAAGCCTTGGTGACGATGCGACTTCGTGCCTATTTGATAAACCTTGGTGACTATGTGACGTAGTGTCTGTTGTGTAAACCCTGGTGACTATGAGACGTAGTGCCTATCGTATGAACCCTGGTGACTATGTGACGTAGTGCCTGTTGTATAAAACGTGGTAGCAAATGGACTTTGTGTCAGTTCCTTAGGTAAATCCTTAGGAATGTATGAATGAAGGATAGTGGGTTCTTAGGGTAAACCCTTGAGAAAATAAAGGAGATATGGGGATGGGTATTTGGGTTGATTGTTTGATAATTGAATATAATAAATGTATTATTGTGGGTTGAAAACCCTATATGCTCACCAGGCTCCCAAGCCTGACCCACTCAGTTTTCTTTGCATTACAGGTAATGGCACAAGGATATAAGTTGGTGGACTTGATGAGAGATTTTGGATTATAGATCAGTAGTTATAAATAACTGTTGTAAGGTCTATTTTATATTGTTTATGTTTTTGGTCTGTATCGGAACATGAAATCCTGAGGTTTTATTATTTAATGAAAATACATTCTCTTGAGACATGTTTTGATAAATTTTATCATATTTTGTTTTGGGAACAAATTCCGCAACTCTTTTAATCAAATGATTACTCTGATTTTATAAAACAAAGCATAAATAAATCGGTCTTTTCTGACCGTGAAATTGAGGATGTCATAGTTGGTATTAGAGCATTAGTTTAAGCGAACTAGGAATTTGTAGGATTTCTAGACTTAAACTTAGAATGCTAAGCGATGATTGTGAGATGAATGTCTACCATATTTTAAGACACGAGCACTAGTATATTTTAGGAAAGTTGCCTAAGATGCTTTTATGTGCTAAATGTTATATGTTGCCATATATGATATTATTTGTTCGGATCTATGGTCTGTTGTCGACCGGATCGGGAAACCTTATGTGTTTAGGATTCTAAGCGTACGACTACGGTATTAGAGCTAGCATGTAAACATTTCGAAGTGATAAGGATGATTTGAATATCTACTGTGAATGAGGATCTAAATTCACCTTGTTCGGTGTATAGATCATCAATGGTGAGAACGAGAAGTGGAGTTGAAAACGCTGACGAACACAGGAATCAAGCACATGTGATTGAACCAGTAGTTGTGGCAGCAGTAGCACCTGAACCAATGACAATGGTCGGAGTTCAAGTGATGATCCAGGCAATGTTGGATCATCAGATGGAAGAAAGCAGATGTCTGATTAGGCAGAATTGCGAAGAATTGTCAATTCAAGTTGAAGAGCCCGAAGTAAATGAAGGGTTGTCTGAAGGAGGAAACTACAGTAGGACCGTTGGTCAAGCCAACCCACCAATATTTCACCGAAACAACCAGGATGGAGGAAATGACGGACGTGGGTGCAAGTACAAGGATTTCATGGCATCCAAACCACCGTGTCTTTCTGGGAGCCCGACACCGGTGCATGTCATGGACTGGACCTCCGAGATGGAGACAATGTTTGAAAGTTGCGAGTGTAGCAACAGACAGAAGACCGCTCTTGCAATTCCTCTGTTAAAATCTGGAGTACTGAGCTGGTGGAAGTTACTGGTTGGTTCGATGCCCAAGGGGGAAGCTAGCAAAATGTCTTGGGAAGAGTTCGTGGTGCAACTGGAAATGCAATACTACTCTGAGCAGGATCTTCTGGAAATCAACAATGAGTTTTAGAATCTGAAGAAGGGAAAATTGAGCGTCACTGAATACATTACAAGTTTTACGGAGAAGATGAAGCTTATTCCATACCTAATTCCAACTGAACTTTCCAAGGTCAACAAGTTTGTCAATGGATTACCAACGGACTTTTGTCCGATAGTCAAGCAAGAAACCACTCTAAAAGTTGCCATCTGGGCAGCCAAAAATGTTGAGACCCAAATAAAAGAAAAGGGTCTGGAGAGAGCTGAAGTTGGAGAGAAAAGGAAACATGAAGGATCTTCAATGATCAACAAAGAAACCAAATTCTCGAAATCTGGAGGAAGAGATGAAGCTAAGTGGTGTGAGAAGTGTAAAAAGAAACACTTCGGGAAGTGTAGCGAGGAGACGACCTGCTACAAATGTGGGAAGACAGGGCATTTCGCCAAAAAATGCGCAGCTAACAAAAATGTGTGTTACGGATGTAACGAAGAAGGGCATGTTTCTAGAGAATGCCCAAAGAAAAACGCACCGCCACAGCCAAGGGCATTCCACATGCTCCTCGACGAAGCAGAAAACAATGGGAGGATTAAAAGATGAAGACTTCATATTAATATATAAAGTTTGTATCAAGAAGCATAGCATGTTAGAGGCATAGTATAGGGTGAACTTGAACTTTTGTGTAATAGTTTCAAGAAATAATATAAACCTTGGTTTTGTTATCTGATGTGTTAAATGATTATATGATTTATGTATGGTGACTTGGTTAACTACAAGACAATACTTGGGATGAGTATGAGTAGGTGTGAATGGTAGTAGAGATCCATACTACCGGAAGCACAGGACTCGCACTTGGATCAAGGAAAGTCGCAAGGTTACCAAGAAGCTTGTAATTGAGTTCGTTTTTATTCAAGTATGTCGTTACCATTGTTTCGGTAATGACTAGTAAGATGGTTGTTATTCTGATCCTAGTGGTCATATAAAATTGGGTCCGACTACGATGAGAGGTCATCGGGACACGACCCATCGGTCTATTACAATAGATAAAGGAATGTATTTATCCTAAGAAGAAGAAGGAGTCCACAATAAGGATTTATTTTGTAACTTGAAGGTTATTATTGAAAGTCCAACATAGTATGAAGAGCAGATGAAAGATTGAGCATCACAATTATTACTTAGGATGGAGAGATAACTTATGGAGTCAGTATACGAATCCTATTTTGTTGATGATTTCGGGACGTAATCATCCTATGGGGGAGATAATTGTAACGACCGTAGATTAGGACTAGTCAATTTAAGGACAATAAGCGTCAAAAATGACTTTGTGATGGAAGATTATTTTGAAGAAATAATCTTAACTAAGTTGTAGTATATGTTACAAAGATGTCGTACATATAAAGAACGTCGAAATTTGAACTATAACGAGTTTCGCGACAGAACCGACACGACGCTGAATGACGTAAAAAGTGAATTTACGTTAGAGCAATATTTAGCCTTAGCGATCTAAACGAAAGTTGTAGAATGCATTAAACCGAAAGTGTACATAAAAAGAACGCCCAAATCTGACTTCGTATGAGGAAGTTATGATTTTCCGAAGTTTCGCCTTAACAGTGTACAACCCGAAGTTCGAATATGAGATCGAACGATATTTAGCCGAAACAATCTAAACGAGAATAGAAGATCTTGTTGATAGCAGTGCAACAATAAAAAGACAAACGAAAACGGACGTCGGATGAAGAAGTTATGAATTTATAACGGAGTTTTCTTGTCCCGGCCTACTAAAAATAAATTCAAAATTAGCCGACGGAGTTTAAACAAAAGTTGTAAAGCGTAGTCTCACCTACTCGTGGATATAAAGAACGTCGAAAACGAAGTTCGTATGAGGAAGATATGAATTTTTGAAGTTTATTAAATAATTAAAATATTAAAATTAATTATAAATTTCGATATTATCCAAAGACGGTAGGGAGTCAGCGACCTTATCCAGGTTACGCCCTGCTTAACTAAAGATTACGCCCAACGTAATTCAAGGTTTCAGCCCCTATAAATAGATGTCGAGTGCAGCCGAGTTTTGGTGCTCGATTCTTCCCCTTCTCTCGCGTTTTTACCTCGTTTTGCGTGTAAGAAATACCCCGAAGCCCCGGTATCATTCCCGAGAAGTGAATTTCCCGAGCCGAAGCTCTGCCCGCGAGAAGCCAATTTTTTTGTGGATCTTCTAGATCCACCGAAGAATACTACTTCTACAAGTCGTAGTGTTGTCCAATCATCTTCTGATCAAGTGAGTGTATAGTTACTTTCCTCTAACACATAAATATAAAGTATTAGCTATGAAATACGTGCTATGTGTTATATATTATTTGTCTATTTGAGATGGGCTTGGAATTGATGTTTTTATACGGGTGTTAAATGATTTAAACTGCGCTTGTATTTATATATACAAATATGTTGGGTAGAACATGGGTAGATGGAATAGTTGGTGATGATGCGACTTTGTGCCTTGAATAAGCCTTGGTGACGATGCGACTTCGTGCCTATTTGATAAACCTTGGTGACTATGTGACGTAGTGTCTCTTGTGTAAACCCTGGTAACTATGAGACGTAGTGCCTATCGTATGAACCCTGGTGACTATGTGACGTAGTGCCTGTTGTATAAAACGTGGTAGCAAATGGACTTTGTGTCAGTTCCTTAGGTAAATCCTTAGGAATGTATGAATGAAGGATAGTGGGTTCTTAGGGTAAACCCTTGAGAAAATAAAGGAGATATGGGGATGGGTATTTGGGTTGATTGTTTGGTAATTGAATATAATAAATGTATTATTGTGGGTTGAAAACCCTATATGCTCACCAGGCTTCCAAGCCTGACCCACTCAGTTTTCTTTGCATTACAGGTAATGGCACAAGGGTATAAGTTGGTGGACTTGACGAGAGATTTTGGATTATAGATCAATAGTTATAAATAACTGTTGTAAGGTCTATTTTATATTGTTTATGTTTTTGGTCTGTATCGGAACATGAAATCCCGAGGTTTTATTATTTAATGAAAATACATTCTCTTGAGACATGTTTTGATAAATTTTATCATATTTTGTTTTGGGAACAAATTCCGCAACTCTTTTAATCAAATGATTACTCTGATTTTATAAAACAAAACATAAATAAATCGGTTTTTTCTGACCGTGAAATTGGGGATGTCACACATATGAAGCCTACGGTTTTAATATTTTTCGTTTTTTTAAAGTTATCTCCATATACAAAAACTACTCCTAATCAAGAATAACGTAAAATTTCGATAAAAAAATAGACATACATCGTTGTTCTTTGGGTGCTCCGTTGAAAGAAAATAATAGACAAACCAATGAAAAAATTGTAAAAAGCAACCTAATCTGAAAAAGTAATATATTTAGGGTTGAACATAGTGCGGTTCGGTACGGTTTTTGGCTAAAACCGAACCAAAAACCGCAGCTTCGGTTTTTTGAAGTTTAGAAACCGCACCGTTCGGTTTGTATGCGCTTTGGGTTTTGCGGGTTTTTATGCAGTTTTTTGCAGTTCGGTTTTTTTGCGGTTTTTTCTCAGTTTTTTATTTTGTTTTCTTTTGCATTTTTATTAAAACTCAGGTAACTCAACGAGTTACTTTGACTCGGATGATGAGTGTTAATCATTTCTTAAGAAACTTCATATAGAGATGAATCGATACCGTCACCTATTAGTTTGAACTCAAATGACATAACCACTAATCAAACATGTTTACAATGCTTGAATATAATACGAATTAAATATAATATTTGTTTAGTATGTACATGAGATAATATTAAATAATGTATTCATAAAAATGATACTATCATCACTAGTACTCTTCATATTCATATGTTAAAAAATACAATAAACTTGATTTGTTCTTATATATATATATATATATATATATATATATATGTGTGTGTGTGTGTGTGTTTGTGTGTATGTTTAAAAAAAATATAATCATCATTTAATACGATAGATATTTATATTTATAAAAAATTTAATCGTCATGAGTTCTTCATTCTTACAAATGTCAATACTATATATATATATATATATATATATATATATATATATATATATATATATATATATATATATATATGTTCGGTGCGGTTCATTTTTTGTGGTTTTTACAAGACTAAAAACCGCACCGTCGGTTTTTGTTTCTGTTTCGGTTTTTTGGCTTCGGTTTATGTGGTTTTTTCGGTTTGCGGTTCGGTTTTTGCTCATCCCTAAATATATTATATATTATGTACCAATGGGTCACGAAAGAATAGACGAGCTTGAAAACAGTAGCTCATTGCCCTAAAACCGTAGCCAACTCTCGTTCATCGTAGTCAATGCTCGTTGATCGTAGTCAACTTTGGTCGGACTACTCTTTAGTGGATTATTTTTGGCTAATGTATTTTTTGCTATTTTTGGATAAGTAATTAGAGAAAATGACTAGATTAGTAATTTATTCTACAACAAATTGTAAATATAGTGATATGATTAAAAAAATACTTCTTAAAATCAAATTCTCCTTAATAAATGAAGGTTTTTTTTTATCACATGTCAATCTTTAATTAATTTTAACATTTGTCTTCTTATGATATTTTTTAAATAAATAATATTCACATCAATTTATGGTTTTTTTAATTTTGAAAATTAAAAAGACACGTAATCTTTTAATTATATATATAAAGTATTAAATATAATAAATATTATAATAAATTGCAAGTAATATGTTTTCTCGTTCATTATTTTAAAATTTTATTTTAAAAATATTTATTATTTATATTTTATTATTTTATTTTTTTAATAAATTTGTACGATACATAGGATTACATCTAGTTTTTATAATAATATAATAACATTTGTTGTGATTTGTTATTTAATTTAATTCGAAGATAAGATATGGTTGTTTGGCAACTTTATCAAATATAAATTGCGACTTTTAAGGTAGCTTTTATTAATAAATAATTAAGGTTTATATTTTATTGCATTGTTTAAATTACTGAATTAACAATATTAGTTAAAGAGTCGTAGGTTTTGACAAATTATGGAAGAAAAATATTTTGAAAGTCATTGTTTGGATCCAATATTATAGAATGAATTGCCTTTTTGGTCCTTGAGTTTAGTAATTTTTGTAATATTAATCTCATTTTAAAAAATATATTATCCGTTTAAATCATTATCCCAAAAAAATAAAAAAACGTTATTTTTTTTCTCCCTAATTATAACTACTGCTATGATTTTTGTCTCAAAAGGGTAATCACTAAAACTCATTTACCCCTTCAATTTTTTAAGCTATAAATATTCAGTCCTTATGATCGGTTACTTCAGGTTAGCCGAGAAAAATAACTTAATAACGTAATATATTTTTTATTTGGTATACATTTAGTCCTTAATATATATATTTTTTTCAAAATAAGTCATTTTTGTTTTTGTACTCATTCAGTACTTATAAATGATATCTTTAGATTTTTCACACGATATCTTACGTGAAACAACCATTGATCTGGTGTCTGAGGCTGTTGATGCTTATATCCATCGCTATCGTGATTACTTGGTTGCGTAGGTCTTGTGGTTTGGCTTAGGTCTTGTGTTTTGAATATCATAAATTCTAAATACGATATCAGAATTAACGATCTTTACATCCATGTGTTTTTTTTTTTTTTAGTCTAGTACAACTTGTGTTAAGATTACTCCCGTTAAAATATTATATATTTTTAGTTATGATTTTATAAAAAAAAAAAAAAAAAAAAAAAAAAAAAAAAAAAAAAAAAAAAAACATATTTATACATACATTCATAAAAAATGTATGGATACAAAGATCATAAGTAAAAATATGGTACTTTTTAACGGGAGTAATCTAAATGAGAGTTGTAGCAGACTAAAATACGAATGCATGGATATAAAGATCGTTAAAATGCGAGGATCGTCTAAAGAAGTTATGACGTTCGGGACACATGATTTAACCAACCAAGAAGTCGAGATTATGATGAACATAAGCATCAAAAACCACAAACATCTCATTAACGATTGCACTATGTAAGATATCGTGAGGAAAACATTAATAAATCATTCATAAGTACAAAATAAGTATAAAAACAAATGACTTATTTTGCAAAAAATAAATAAATAAATAAGGACTAATTGTGTACAAAAATATTAAAGACTAAATGTGTACAAAGTGAGAAATATATTACTCTATTAAGAAATTTTACCGGCTAACTTGGAGTAGTCGGTCATAAATACTAAATGTGTACAGTTTAACAAGTTAAAAAGGGTAAATATAAACGAAAAAAATTCACTAACCAAATGTATACAAATCAAAAATATATTACTTTTTTAAATCATTATCCATATTTTCTTCTACCTTACATGTTTTTAACAAACTAAATTCTTTTATTATAATATAAATTAATTTATATTTTATGTTATTATATTTCATGTTTAAAGTCGAATAAATAAAATAATTAGAATTATAACTTATATGATTAAATGGTGATCTTAAAATATGTTTTTTTGAACAAAATAAACATTATAATTATTTTGCAAAAGATTCATCTTAATGTTTATTAATCTACCTCTTCTAATAAATGAAATCTAAAAATAACATGTGTCAGTTTATTAGAATATCTTTTTGACACGGGATATTTTTCTATACATTTTTATTATTTCCTTTTTTTTTTTAACAAATTAAATTCAATTCAAAATTTGAAAATACATAATTATATCATAGTAGCATTATCATGTTTATTTTGCTTAACAAATTAATTCATAATTACTTACAATGGATAATATTTTAGTTTTTTTTTACAATTATTATTTTTAATCTATATCAAAATTTAAAATATATTGACAGTGGTTTCTACGAGTTATAACCTAGTATTTTTAAAAAATGTAACATTTGTGACAAAATTGGTTATTCCTTTTTATAACCCCATATAAAAGTTTATGACATTTATTTTTTTAATAACGTAAAGTATGTAATGGTTCAAATAAAAACACAAAAATATTAAAAACTGAGAAAACATATCATTTATAATATTAATACATGAATATTTTAATATTGTTCATTTATTAAGATATTATAATATGGATCATATATTAAACTACTAATATTATAAAAAAAAAATATTACAATATTAATAGTTTAATAAATGAATCACAATTTGATATTGCGAATGAACCCATATTTCCAAACATTTGTATGACTTCTATTTGAACTTTTCCTATTCTTATGTAATAAAACATTCGCAATTCAATTTAATATAATTATTTTATTCTAATAAAAAAGTTGTTTTAATTCAAATATTAGGCAAATCCCTTCAAAATTTAAATTTATTTTTTTAATTTTATGTTAAATTTGAAGGCATAATAGCTTTATAAATTTAATATATCTTTTAATTGATAATTTATTTAAAATAATTGACTAATTATTATAAACCTATGTTACGAAAATTTAATTAACTTTCCAACTGTATTTTTCATGTATTATAAACCACAACTGTAAATAAAGATAATAGACAATAGCGAGCTTTGAAACGGACAATAACGGAGACGCGAGTTAAATTCAAACATCAATATTATAAGAAAATGTCACCTTCTAGACATACGAATTCATGTATACTATTAGTGACAGAGATATTTAGAAAAGTATTATAATCAGTTTAATATATTTTTTAAAGTTCTTCTAAAGTCTAAACCTATTCAAAGTTCTTATAATAATAACAATGATAAACTAAAAACTCTAGTGAGAAAAATCGCACTCCTTACGATCGCATTAAGATAAAAGGAATATATATATATATATATATATATATATATATATATATATATATATATATATATATATATAAAAGTTCAAGTGAGACAGTCTAATTTTATGATACTGTAAGGCTCAATCGTAACCATTCATTTGATAGATAAAACAAAAAACATTTTTAAAATACAAAATAATAGAAAGTTTTCGAAAACTTTTTTTCAAATATTATTTTCGGAATTTATATTTTCCAAAAAAAATAAAAAAATATATTTAAAATAATTACACTTTTTTACATATTCTACTAGAATAAATAGAATATTTTACATATTTGAGAAATCTAGTATATTATTCTAACATTCTAAAAATCACATTAGAATATTTACAATGTAATATTCTATTGAATATTTCACGTATTAAAAAAAAAACTGTAATTTTTTTTAATTTTTTTAAATAATTAAAGTTCCAAAAATAATAATTAAAAAAAGAATTTTTGGATTTTTTCCTTTTATTTTTTATTTTAAAATTATTTGTAGATTTAGTTTCACTGTTTCACAAAGTTAACATTGGTCTCAAATAAACCTGAACCTATATATATATATATATATATATATATATATATATATATATATATATATATATATATATATATATATATATATATATATATATATATATATATATATATATATATATATATATATGACGGTTCATTTGAAATAAAAAAAAATAGAGATCTTGAGATTCAACCTGAGTCATACAGTTCTCATTTACCGCTCTAACGTTCCATTGTACTGACAGTAGCAGTGTATGTTTAATCATAAATGATTATACATATATGTCTATTCATAGACTGAATAATCATATATGATTATTACAGTCTGTGGCAGAAAATGTGGTGGTCACAGAGGTGGCAGTAGTATAACTGATGGATGTGACAATGGTGGGTTGGCTGATGTCAAAGGTGGTGGTTGTGGTGGTGGAGCTGGCGGTTGTGGTGGTGGGGATGGTGCCAGGGAAGAAAGGAAGGGACGACGGTATATAATCATTTATAATTATAATTGATATGTCGCGTCGGTATGCTGGAGGGTTAGAACGGCATACTTGAAATATGTTGGTTGAGGTTTAATCTTAAGATCTCTCTCTCTCTCTCTCTCTCTATATATATATATATATATATATATATATATATATATATATATATATATATATATATATATATATATATATATATATATATATATATATATATATATATATATATATATATATATAGGTTTAGTTTCTATGGAAAACTAAAAAACCCAAAAAATCATAAAAAATACATAAAAAAAAAACTTAAACATCACAAAAAAAATGGCTTTATATACCAAATAATCGCACATTTTTATAAAAATTCACGTAAAATAATTTTCAAAGAAAACCAAAAAAAATGATTTATTAATTTTCTTTTCAACAAATTAAAAAAAAAAAAGTAGTGGTTTTTTTATATATAAAGTCAAAAGAAAGATTTGTGATGTCTTAGTCTTTTTTTCATGCATTTTTATGATTTTTAAGGTTTTTTCATAACCCTTCCATATATATATATATATATATATATATATATATATATATATATATATATATATATATATATATATATATATATATATATATATATATATATATATATATATATATATATATATATATATATGTTCATGTGAGACAGTCTAATTTTATGATACCGTGAGATACAATCCTAGACATTCATTTGGTAGATAAAAATAAAAACATTTTTAAAATACAAAATAATAGAAAATTTTCGAAAACTTTTTTTTGAAATGTTATTTTCGGAATTTATATTTTCCAAAAAAAATAAAAAAAATATTTAAAAAATTACACTTATTTTACATATTCTAGTAAAATAAATATAATATTTTACATATTTGAGAAATCTAGTATAATATTCTAACATTCTAAAAACCATATTAGGATATTTACAGTCTAATATTCTATTAGAATATTTCACGTATTTAAAAAAAACTGTAATTTATTTTTATTTTTAAATTTTTTTAAGTAATTAAAGTTCCGAAAATAATAATTAAAAAAAGAATTTTTGGATTTTTTTATTTTAAAATTATTTCTAGATTTAGTTTCACTGTCTCACAAAATTAGCATTGGTCTCAAAAAATAAAGTTCTTGAGATTCAACCTGAGTCATACAATTCTCATTATCGCTCTAACGTTCCAGTGTACCGACGGTAGCAGTGTATGTTTAATCATAAATGATTATACATATAAGTCTATTCATAGACTGAATAATCATATACGATTATTACAGTCTGTGGCAGAAAATGTGGTGGTCATAGTGGTGGCAGTAGTATAACTGATGGATGTGATTATCATATTTTGTCTTGGGAACAAATTCCGCAACTCTTTTAAATCAAAAGAATTTACTCTGAAATTACTTTAAAAGCATAAATGAAACCGGTCTTTTTCTGGCAGATATTTTGGGGATGTCACAATTGGTATCAGAGCATTAGTTTAAGCGTATTAGGAATTTGTAAGATTTCTAAACTTAAACTTAGAATGCTAAGTGAAGGTTGTTAGATGTGTGTCTATTATATTTTAGACACGAGCACTAATTTATTTTAGGAGAGTTGCCTAAAATGCTTTTATGTGCTAAATGTTACATGTTTCCATATATGATATTATTTGTTCGGATCTATGGTATGTTGCCAACCGGATCTAGAAACCTTATGTGTTTAGGATTCTAAGCGTATGACAACGGTATTATAACTAGCATGTAACTTTTCAGAGTGATAAGGATGATTTGAATATCTATCGTGAATGAGGATCTAATTTCACCTTATTCGGTGTATAGATCAAAAATGGTGAGAACAAGGAGTGGAGTTGGAAACATGGACGAAAACAGGAATCAAATACATGTAATAGAGCAAGTAGCTATTGCAGCAGCAACAACACCTGAGCCAATAACAATGGTCGGAGTGCAATTGATGATTCAAACAATGTTGGATCGTCATATGGAGGAAACTAGACGTCTGCTTAGGCAGAATCGTGAAGAACTATCAATTCACGTCGAAGAGCCCGAAGTAAATGGAGGGCAGTCTGAAGGAGGAAACTTTAGTGGGATCATTGGTCAAGACGACCCACCGATGGTTAGACACAACAACCAGTATGGGGGAAATGGTGGGCATGGGTGTAAGTATAAGGATTTGATGGCATCCAAGCCACCATGTCTATCCGGAAGCCCGACACCAGTGGAAGTGATTAATTGGATCTCCGAAATGGAGACTATGTTTGAAAGTTACGAGTGCAGCAACTGACAGAAGAACGCTCTTGCAATCTCTCTGTTAAAATTTGGGGTACTAAGCTATTGGAAGTTACTAGTTGACTCGATGCCCAAGGGAGAAGCTAGCAAGATGTCTTCGGAAGACTTTGTGGAACAGTTGAAATTACAATACTACTCAGAGCAGGACCTTCTGGAAATCATTAACGATTTTCAGAATTTGAAGAAGGGAAAGATGAGCATTATTGAATACACTGCAAGCTTCACAGAGAAGATGAAACTGGTTCCATACCTAGTTCCAACTGAACTAGCAAAGGTCAACAAATTTTCTCGCGGTTTACCAGCAGACTTTGGTCCAATGGTTAAGCAAGCAACGAACTTGAAAGCTGTCATCTGGGCTGCTAAGAATGTTGAGACCCAGATAAGGAAGAAAGGTCTGGAGAGGTCAGAGGTTGGTGAAAAGAGGAAATTCGATGGATGTTTAGGGTCCAACATGAAAAACAAGTTCTCGAAGTCTAGTTCGAGAGGTGAAGGAGGCGGAACGAAATGGTGCGACAAATGTAAGAAGAAGCATCATGGAAAATGCGAGGTAGTGGCCACATGTTTTAAATGTGGAAAGCCAGGGCACTATGCCAACGAATGCACCCTCACCAAAAAAGTTTGCTATGGGTGTGGTGAGGAGGGGCACATCTCAAGGGATTGCCCGAAGAAGAAGGAGGCAACTAGACCCAATATTCCAACAAAGTCGAAGGCGAGAGCCTTCCAGATGACAGTAGAAGCTGATAAAGATGAAGTTGATGTCACTTCAGGTACCTTTCTTGATAACAAATTGCCTGCCCAAATTTATTTGATTCTGGAGCCAACTACTCCTTTATTTCGCATGAATTTGGTAGAAAACTAGCATTTCCTGTTGATAGACTAGATAATGCTTTGTTAGTCGAAGTTGCTAGTGGCAAGTTTGTACCTGTTAGCTATCGAATGAAAAATATCTTAATTGACTTGAATGGGAATAAGTTTCACGAGGAATTATTGCCTATCGAACTTAACAGTTTCGAAATCGTGCTTGGAATGGATTGGCTTAGCGCCAATGACGCCGAGATATTGTGCAAGAAGAAGATAGTCAAAGTAAACCCACCTGGGAAAGAGTCGTTTATGGTGTATGGAGATAAATGTAGAGTAAATTTTGGGATCATTTCATTGATGAAAGCCAAAAAGCGTTTGGCCAAAGGATGTACGTCGTATCTAGCATTTGTGATAGATGCTAAGAAGGAGAAAAAGGCGATGCAGAGCATTCCTGTCGTATGTGAGTATCCGGAAGTATTTCCCGAAGATCTTCCGGGATTACCACCTGATAGACAAGTGGAGTTCAGAATAGACTTGTTACCAGGGACGACGCCAATAGCAAAAGCACCTTATCGATTAGCACCGACGGAGATGTAGGAAATGATGATGCAACTTCAGGAGTTATTGGACAAAGGTTTCATAAGACCTAGTTTATCACCCTGGGGAGCTCCGGTGTTATTCGTGAAGAAGAAAGATGGGAGTATGAGAATGTGCATCGATTACAGAGAGCTGAATAAAGCAACGATAAAGAATACATATCCATTGCCGAGGATTGATGACCTGTTTGATCAACTTAAAGGTTCGAGCTATTTCTCGAAGATCGATCTTAGGTCAGGATATCATCAGTTGAAAGTAAGAGAGCATGATATAGAAAAGACTGCATTCAGAACACGATATGGACACTATGAGTTTTTGGTTATGTCGTTTGGACTAACCAATGCTCCAGCAGCATTCATGGATTTAATGAACAGGGTTTGTAATGCGTTCCTTGATAAATCTGTGATAGTGTTCATAGATGACATTCTGATTTACTCAAAAAGTCGAGAGGAGCATGGCATACACTTGCGAGAAGTGTTGGAAGTGTTGAAGAAGGAGAAGTTGTATGCAAAGTTCTCCAAATGTGATTTTTGGATTCGAGAAGTCCAATTCTTGGGTCACGTGGTCAACCAAGAAGGGATAATGGTTGATCCAACAAAGATCGAAGCTGTGATGAAGTGGGAACAACCGAAAAGTCCCACTGAGATCCGAAGCTTTTTAGGATCAGCCGGATATTACCGAAGGTGTATCCAACGCTTTTCTTTGATCGCTACTCCATTAACACCCTTGACCCACAAAGGAGCTACTTATGCTTGGAATGATAAGCATAAAGAAGCATTCGAGAAGCTAAAGAAGAAACTATGTGAGGCACTGATACTTTCTCTACCCGATGGAGTTGAAGACTTCGCTATTTGTAGCGATGCGTCAGGTGTTGGATTGGGTTGTGTTTTGACCCACAGATATAAGGTGATTGTGTATGCATCTCGACAGCTGAAAGAGCATGAAAAGAACTACCCGACTCATGATTTGGAGTTGGCAGCGGTAGTTTTCGCTCTAAAAATATGGAGGCATTACCTCTATGGCACGAAGTGCAAACTTTTTACTGATCATAAGAGTCTCCAATATCACTTTAGGCAGAAAGAATTGAATATGAGACAACGACGTTGACTACAATTACTTAAAGACTACGACTGTGAGATACTTTACCACCCCGGTAAAGCAAATGTTGTAGCTGATGCTCTCAATCGGAAAGTCAATCTTGAAAGGAAAAGGCCAAGAGCGTTGAGAATAGAAGTTGTCTCAACCATTGTGGAGGGTATAAAGAAAGCTCAAGATGAAGCTTCATAGAAGAATGACCAAAAGGAAGAATGTTTGGGCAAAACGTTGGTGTTCGGTATAAATAGTCATTGATTGAAGGTGTTCCAAGATCGGATTTGGATACCTAAGACAGGAGAAGTCAGAGATCTTCTGATGAAAGAAGCTCACAAGACCATGTACTCGATTAATCCCGGTAGCACTAAAATGTATATGGACCTAAAACCCTATTATTGGTGGTCGACGATGAAGCTTGATGTTGCAAAGTATGTGGCCGAGTGTGTAACTTGTGCTAGAGTCAAGACACAACATTAGAAACCGTATGGGAGTTTAGAACCTTTGCCTGTGCCTATGGGTAAGTGGGAAGACATTGCTATAGATTTTGTCACTCAACTGCCCAGAACAAAAAGTGGTCACGACATGATTTGGGTGGTCGTTGATCGATTCACTAAGAGTGCGCATTTCATACCAGTCAATGAGAAATGGTCTATGGAAAACCTTGCGAATTCTTACGTGAAGGAAATTGTGAGGCTTCAAGGTGTTCCGTTAACGATTGTATCGGATCATGATAGCCGTTTCACCTCGAGGTTTTGGAAAAGTCTACAAGAGGAAATAGGTACCAAGTTGTGTTTAAGTACAACTTACCATCCGCAGACTGATGGTCAGAGAGAAAGAACGATACAAACACTTGAAGATATGCTAAGAGCATGTACCCTGGAATTCCTAGGTAATTGGGATGAACATTTACCTTTGGTAGAATTTTCCAACAATAATAGGTTTCACTCGAACATAAAGATGGCACCTTATCAAGCTTTCTACGGACAGAAGTGTCGTACGCCGTCTTGTTGGCTTGAGGTTGGGGAAAAGCAATTTATGGGACCCGAGATGGTTCATCAAACCGCTGAAAAGTTGAAAACAATTAGGGAAAGAATGTTAGTCGCTCAGGATCGTCAAAAGAGCTATGCTGACAAAAAGCGAAGACCGATGACTTTTGAAGTTGGAGATTCGGTTTTGCTTAAAGTATCGCCGCGGAAGGGACTTATAAGATTTTGTAAAAGGGGAAAATTAAGTCCAAGGTTTACTGGACCGTTTAAAGTTCTTCATAGGGTTGGGAACCAAACTTACAAGCTCGAACTACCAGAAGAACTGAAGGGAATTCATAACACTTTCCATGTGTGTTATTTGAAGAAGTTCACAGGAGAAGTACCCGACATAAATCCAATTTATGAGTTAAGAATTGATGAGAACAAGAGGTTGATTGAAGAACCTGAAGCAATCGTTGACCGAAAGACTAAGCAGTTGCAACGCATAAACCACTGCTAGCAACTCTTTCTTGGTAGTAGTATAGTTCTCTTGAGTTGGGTTCAAGGTTTTACTTGCATAATATATAGTCTAAAAATGCTTGTCAATTCTTTGTCCCAAAACATCTTCTACCGCGTAGTCACTAGCATCACACATTAGCTAGAAAGGAAGATTCCAATTTAGGGCTATAATAATAGGATTAGTGGTCAACCTTTCTTTTAACAACTGCAATGCTTGATGACATTCTTTATAGACTTCAAATGGAGCTTCCTTCAAAAGGAGTTGAGTCAAAGGCTTAGTGATCTTGGAAAAATCTTTAATAAAGCAACGATAAAATCTCGTGTGTCCAAGAAAGCTCCTTACCCCTTTTACATTTGTTGGGGGTGGTAGTTTAGTTATCGTGTCAACTTTTGTTTTATCTACCTCGATCCCCAACCTTGAAACCTTGTGTCATAGGACAAACCCTTCTTTTACCATGAAGTGACACTTTTCCCAATTTAGGACTAGGTTTGTCTTCTCGCATCGTGCTAGCATGAGATCTAAGTTGGATAAGAAATCCTCAAAAGAGGATCTAAAAACCGAGAAGTCATCCATGAAAACCTCCATAAATTTCTCGATCATATCGTGGAAGATAGCCATCATGCACCTTCGGAATGTAGCAAGTGCATTGCACAACCCAAAAGGCATGCGTCTGTATGCAAATGTCCCACTTGGGCATGTAAAAGTGGTTTTTTATTAATCTTGTGGGTCAATTGGAATTTGAAAATACCCGATAAACCATCAAGAAAACAATAGTATAGATGCTCGGAAAGTCTTTCTAGCATTTGGTCAATAAATGGTAACGGAAAGTGATCCTTGCGTGTAGCATCATTAAGCTTTCTGTAGTCGATACAAACACGCCACTCGGTTACTGTTCTTGTTAGGATTAACTCTTTATCTTCATTGGTAACCACCGTCATCCCTCCTTTATTTGGTACCACGTGCACTGGACTTACCCATGGGCTATCGGAGATTAAGTAAATGATATCAGCATCTAAAAGTTTAACTACCTCCTTTTTAACTACTTCTTGCGTATTTGGATTAAGTCTTCTTTGGCATTGAACTACAGCTTTAGCCCCATCTTCTAGGTTAATCTTATGAGAACAATAAGTTGGACTAATCCCCTTGATATCAGTTATCTTCCATGCTATGGCACCTTGTCTTTTATTTAGTACTCCCAAAAGGCTTTCTTTTTCATGTTTAGCTAGATCAGAAGCTATAATTACTATTTTTTTACCATCTTCAAGATATGCGTATTACAGATGATCCGGTAGAAGTTTTAGCTTAGATTTCATGTTCTGTATGTTGAACACGTCGAATCTAGTGAGGGGACTCGTCGACTCCCAAGCAAAATTTGTGTTTGGTCGTGTTTAGTACTTCTGATTAATTCATTATACTCAACTTTCTCGAGCAATCTCTCTATCTCTATAAGGTCTCTTTCAGCATCAAATTCCTCTTCAAAGGTAATGGTGGACTCGCTTGGCTTGTCTTCTTTCCATTCTTCCAATAATTCTTCCAACATGTCAACCGAGAATCTCGTGTCATCTGTAACGCCTGTGCTTCTGGGCTTGTCATTAATAGCAATGTATTAGTCTACGTTAACCTTTGTAACCCATTTTGAAATAATAAGAATGTATTATTTGAGTATTATATGTTTTGTGCTTAGTTGTGTGACTTAAATGAATTAAGAATAAAAAAACAAGTGTCAAAATAAAATAGTAGATAAAGCCGATATCTTTGGATAATGTTTTAGTAGTTGAAACGAGGTTTCCGAATATATAAAGAATTCCGAAATCCGAGTTATAACGAAGAAGTTATGATATGTCGAAGTTTCGCGACAGAACCGACACGACGTCGAATGACGTAAAATACGAATTTAAGATAGAAAGATATCTAGCCTTAGTAATCTAGACGAAAGTTGAAGATTTCATTAAACCGAGAGCATGCATAAAAAGAACGCCCAAATCTGACTTTGTATGAGGAAGTTATGATTTTTTGAAGTTTCGACTTAGCAGTATGTAGCCCGAATACTCGATTTGAGATCGAGCAGTTTTTAGCCGAAACAATCTAAACGAGAATCGAAGATCTCGTTAATATTAGTGAAACGATTAAAAGATAGGCGAAAACAGACGTCGGATGAAGAAGTTATCAATTTATAACGGAGTTTTCCTGTCCCGACCTACTAAAAATAATATATAAGTAATATATCTATAGTATATTAAAAATAAAGTCAAAATTAGCCATCAGAGTCTAAACGAGAGTTGTAGATCATAATCTCACCTACGCGTCGATATAAAGAACATCGAAAACGGAGTTCGTATGCCAAAGTTATGAATTTATGAAGTTCGGGACGTGAAACCCCAAAACTGCGAGATACCACGACGTGGCAAGCAGTGCTACGACGTGACAAGTCTTGTGACACCTCCTGGAGTCCCCCAGATGCAACTTGCAATGACGCATGCAGTGACGACCAAGCCCACGACGTGGAAAAAGGTGCCACGACGTGGCAAGGGCAAATTTTGCCCTATAAATAGATTTGAAGGGCCAGCCGTTTAGGGTTGCTATTTTCTCTCCACTCTCCCGTTCTACCTCGATTTACATGCAAAGAAGTACCCCCGAAGCCCCGGTATCATCCCGATACCCGAAGCGAGTCTCGAAGCCCGAAGATCCCGAGAAGAAAAGAGTTTCCGAGCCGAAGCTCTGCCCGCGAGTAGCCTAGTTTTTGTGAAGATCTTCCAGATCTACCGAAGAATACTACTTCTACAAGTCGTAGTGCTGTCTGATCATCTTCTGATCAAGTGAGTGTATATTCCTTTTCTTCTAACACATAGATATAAAGTATCTCCGAGTGAATACGTGTTATGTGCGTGTGTGTGTCTATATATATATATATATATATATATATATATATATATATATATATTATCTATTACTTGGAATGAATCTGTATATTTGGAACGAGTATTAAATGATTATCTTATCAGTTTTTAAGTTGCATATGTATGCATATGTATATTGTTATCTACAAAATGTTGGGTAGATAGTTGAAGTGTGATAAACTGATGAGAGGCCTCGATGTTGTTGATGTTGACCTAGTCATCTAGCGGAGTATGGATGACCACCACAGACTCTTTCTAGACAGTCCAGTGGAACGCTAGCAGGTTCATAACTTGTAGGTGTTGTGAACGATGTGTTCACCGGTGTACTCTATCCCCCTCATGGTTGCCTTTAGGACATCTATTGCTGAGGAAACCCCTTTGCAGTAATGTCTGTCCCGATGAAAATCCTAGATTAGGTCCCTTGTAATAGATGTTGTTTTAGGGATGTAAAGTGAGGATAACGGGAATGGGTAATCGGGTAATTGTTGGTTGTTGAAAATTAAATATAATTAATTATTTTGGGTTGTAAAACCTATATGCTCACCAGGCTCCCAAGCCTGACCCACTCAGTCTTATTTGTATTACAGGAGGTGGCGCGAGGGCGTAAGATGGATGAATCATCAAGTTGTTTTGTTTATGAGCCTGTATATGTATATAATTGTTGTATGGCTTGTAATATGTTGTTTATGCTTTTGGTCTGTTTATTGGAACATGACATCCTGAATATTTTTATATAATGAAAATGCATCTCTTGATGAAATGCTTTGATAAAATTTATTTTATCATATTTTGTTTTGGGAACAAATTCCGCAGCTCTTTTAAATCAAAAGAATTTACTCTGAAATTATTTTAAAAGAATAAATGAAACCGGTCTTTTCTGGCCGAGATTTTTGGGATGTCACATCATCATTATGCCTTGCATGCTTCAATGCTTGATCAACCCCAAATGTAACTGAATCGTCTCCCACTCGAAGGATAAGTTTAGAATCTCGCATGTCAACTATAGCACCCACGGTGTTGAGGAAAGGTCTTCCAAGTGTTATCAGGACATGAGGGTTATAGTACTATGAAGTCCGCGGGGAACACAAATTTATCAACTTTCACCAATAGATCTTTGCATATCCCCTTTGGAAATGTCACCGTTTATTTGCTAACTGAATTGCCATTCGAATTGGACTTAGCTCCTTAAGATTTAATTTCTTGAAGAATGAAGATGACATGAGGTTAACACTTGCCCCCGAATCAGCCAATGCATGTATAGTTGCTAAATTTCCAAATTGACAAGGCAAGGTCAAACTTCCCAGATCACCCTTCTTCCTAGGTAGTTTATTCAATATGGAGGCTGGACAATTCTTATTTAGAACAACCTCCTTTACTTCTTCCATCTTCTTTCTATTTGTAAGAAGCTCCTTTAGAAATTTGACATATTTAGGCATTTGTGCAACCGACTCGATGAATGGCATATTAATTTGAAGGGCCTTTATGTGTTCCAAGAACTTTTGGAAATCAACATCATGCTTTTCTTGTCTGGCTCGACCTAGAAATGGCAATGGAGGCTGATACGGTTTAATATGAGGCTTGTTTTTCTGTTCAGGTGGGGGACTCGTCAAGTCCATATCTGAGACTCGGAGAGTCGGATCTGGAATTTGCAATTTTTCAGTTTCTGCTTCTTCCTCTTGCACCAACTTAGGATCTTCTTTCTGAATAGGGGCCAGAGGATTTATAATCATTCCACTCCTAGTTGTTATGATGATTTATAACACACTTGTACTTTCGGTTCCCGTTCTCGTCAAGGTCACAATATTTAGTAAGGTGGGGGCCTCTAAAATTTTCACATCCCACTCTAATGGCATCGATGGATTGATCCATCATAGTCATTCTTCGATCCATGTTTTCCAACGTTGCCATCATTGCTACCATGTCATCAGAAATAGCATTCACTATCCCTTTAGTTGAGTCATTTCTTAGGTTATAATATTCTCTAGAGTGTTTAGAGAATTCTTCAATCAGTTCTTTTATCACTGGGGGAGGTTCTTTTTGAGTGGTCCTTGTGAATCAAGGAGTTGCCTTGTTGTTACATTCACTCCATCATAGAAAATAGAGACTTATTTTTGACTGTTTAAATCATGGTGTGGGTAGTTCCTTAGTAAGCCTTTGTATCTCTCTCATGCCTCATAAAGTGAATCTCCAGCTTGTTGCTCAAAATTGGTTATGGCTTTCTTCAATTTTGCTATTTTTGAGGGAGGGCAGAATTAATCAATAAACTATTCATGCATTTTAGCCCAAGTAGTGATGGATCCTGGAGGAAGTGATTTCAACCAATCTTTCGTGACTCCCTTAAATGTGACCGCTAACATACGAAGCAAAACAGTATCACGAGTCACATTAGGAATATTAAAGTAATTGGCTATGTCGTTGACCTCGTATAGATGCTTGTATGCATCTTTGTGATCTTTCCCGAAGAATGGGATTTCCTTAAGTTGGGAAAATATGTGGCCTTTAAGTTCAAAGTTGGCTGTTGCAGGAATCGCGTGTTGCAAGAGTCCTGGGTCGGTATCGTCACGCATCCTTTTCTTCCATTCACCCATAGGAACTTCATCGATATTAGCCATGGTGTTAGCAGGTTCACCATCAAATTCGCTATCTTCTTCGTATCCAGACTCGTATTCGGTTACTTTTGGAATTGGATTTTCTTCAAAATGTTCAAACTTGCTTTCCTCGCTCTTTTGACTGCTAGACTCACTTGTTTTCTTGCTTTTCTTCTTCACAAAGACTGATTTAAGGTCCTTGAAAGGTGATTTCCTTGACAGGTTAGTGTCTTCAACGGCTTTGTCTTTGTTCTTCCTAAGAGCGGATTCCGGATCTTCGTATGGAGGAACTAGAGGTGTGTTTGAACCTCGGGTCATGTAACACCTGCAATCAAAACAAGAAACACACGTAAAAAGAACAAAAATGAAATAAAAACAAAACTGGAAATCTGCCTTAGACTCGCCGAGTACCTGCGAGCGGACTCGACGAGTTCGAGGGTAAAACAGAAAAAAAAAAAAAAAAAAAAAAAAAAAAAAAAAAAAACCTAAAAAAAACAGAAAAACTAAAAACTTAAAATTACTAAAGCGGTAACTTTGTGCAAGATAAATCTCACACAAAAGATCGATAATACTAGTCATTAAGATTAATTTTAGAATCGTTCCCCGGCAACGGCGCTAAAAACTTGATGTGTGTGAAATGCACTAGTTTTGGTCCTACTTTTAAAATATATTTTAGACACACAAAGGCAGTGAACCTGTTAATTTTAGTGGTATAATTGAATAAGAAGGGTATCAAACACAAGGAACGACAATTAAGTTAATTACTAGAATTATCTAACGCAAGTAATAAAAGGGAAATGTTTTCTCTAGTTTTGCAATACTAGAAACTTAAACAATTAAACAAAACTCAAACTAAGCAACTAACAGCTAAAACAAATAAACAATCAACTAAATTCAATAATGGAGAAGACTTCTGTTTAGGTTCAATTCATTTACTCTTATGGTTGATTTCATGGCAAGTGCAATGGATTAATTGTAATTGGCTACCGATTAATGTGATTAGGTTCACGTTCGCTATTACTAATCCTTAGAAGACAAATCAATTCAAACAGTGGCCAATTGCTTAAACTAATTTGTTTCCTAGTTTATTGATTCGAATTAAGTAAGACTTATAGTTAGCTAATCAAATTACTTATTCAATTAACCCCTTGTTGATGGTTTGTTATACAAGCTCACACATTAACTTACCTATTTTCTAGATAACCCTAGTTTCAAATTCGCTATTCCTAGGCACATAACAATCTTTTCACATAAATCATATGAGATAAACAATTAAGAGATGATCATACAGCTTAATTTACTTGGTAATTAACTGAAAATAATTGTTGTTAACACATAAGGTTCTTTAACAAGCTTAACAAAACTAAAATCACGAATTTGCAATTAGTCCAACCATAAATCAAACCATAGTCATAAATTCATCAACCCTAAACATAAGATATGAGTTTTAGCTCATAATTACAGCAGGAAGTAACTCAAAAACGAAATCTAAAGGTTTACACATAGTTTAAACAAGAGATTAAGTAAAGAGTAAACTAAAATTGCCTTTTATCTTCTCAAGATTAAAAGCTAGGGTTGTTCCACGAATTCCAGAGCTCTAGCTATACCTTCAGTTGCAAAGTAATCCCAAAGGGTTCCAGAGAAGGTTTAAATTTCGGGTTTATGTATTCTATTTAGAGATTTCAGAAAACAGAGGCTACTCGCTGAGTCCAGTAACCGACTCGTCGAGTCCCTCATTAAAAACTCGTGTACAACAAGGTATTCTATATGCTTCGCGAATGTTCGTGTCTACTCGTCGTGTAGACCTCCGACTCGCTGAGTAGACATGGTTTTTGACTCTTTTTCTTCTTTCTTCAATTCCCGAGCTTCCGATTACATTTCCCGCTTCCTTTTGCTTCCGAGCACATCTTTTAGACTAAAAATACAATTTGAACATAATTAAGTACCTTTTGGCCATAAATTGCAATAAAATAGTCAAAATAGTATTAAGATTTAACACAAAATATATGACTAATTATGCACATATCAGTAAAGAAAATTTTAAAATATATTTTTAATCGGATAACCAAAATCATAAATTTTAATTATAAACAAACAATAGCTTTGCTTATTCCAAAATATTTAGTCCGATTGTCACCGGTTACATCATTTTGAGCAATTGAAGTATAAGTCACATATGCTTGTTTGTTTGTTTATTATTATTATTATTATTATTATTATTATTATTATTATTATTATAGAACGGTTCATTATATTGTTTGAATACTCCACGGAATCTCCATTCAAATCAAAAAAATGAATATCTTTTGTATTGAAATGTTTGTGTTTCCCTCTTGTGGATTTAGTTGTGTTATTTTCTTGAAATGTAACACATCTATTGGAAACAACTAAATCATTAGATAAGCTCAATGAATGTATTGGAAATGTTTGTGGAGTAATTTTGAAAGATGAGAATATGTTTAAAGTGAAATATAGCGAGCGCGTAAATGTATGATCAAATAAAAAATAATATATATTAATTAATAATGAAAGAATATGAATTCTATGACCACAGTTCAGATGCGTCTTGCGTACATTTAAAGTTGTTGAATTTTGAATTTTTTTGTCATTTGAAATTGGTAACATACTTCAACTCTTTATAATTATTCATTGGTTGTGGAGTTAAACATAATATAAAAGTAATTATGAAATACTTACCGTGACGAGTGATTTGTGAGAGTGACTGCATTGATGAAATAAATTAATATTGTACATTCAGGGTAGGGGTGTCAATTTATGACACGACACGACAAAAATACACGAAACGAAACGAAATTAGGACGAAATCAAAATTCGAATTCGTGTTCGTGTCGTGTTCGTGTCAAGATTAAAAAACACGATGTCGTGTCGTGTCGTGTTCGTGTTCATAAATCGATACGAAATTGACACGATTAAGCATGTGGTTGTCGGGTTTTTCATGTTTGTCGTGTTATATATCTTTAAGTATGAATGAAATACACTAATATTTATGTAGTATTATCTTTGTCGTGTCGTGTCGTGTTGTCGTTTTTTAATTGGTTCTTTTTCGTGTTAATGAAAAAAAACACGACATCGTATCGTGTCGTGTTCGTGTTATACAAAACTTTGTCGTGTCGTGTCGTGTCAGACAAAAACACGACACGACTGCCCGATTTGACAGCCCTAATTCAGGGTGTATAAGGTTATTAGAGGATGAGTTTGAAAGTGATTTAATAACTTTTCGAGTAATTTGACAATTAGGCGGTAGAAAGAAATTATTGTCTTTAAAAAAAATGTATTGTAAAAGACAAGCAAAATATAAATATTTAATATTAAAATACATATATTGAAAGTAAATTTATGATCAATAAAAGAAAAAGTTATAGTAAATAGTAATATAAGAATAGGAAAACAATTACCAGAGTTGTGATGCATCCTCACAGCCTTGAAACATGTATCATTTTGATTTGTTATGTCATTTGAAGCGGATGACGTACAAGAACCCCTTACAACTGTGAGTTAGTTACCATAACAATTAAAAATTTTGGAAATTACAATAGTCGTTATATGATTTTCAATAGCGGGGTGAAAATAATATAAAAGTAATTATTAAAAATTTACCATGATTTGTTATTTGTGAAATTGACGACCTTGATGAAATTGTTGTAGGTTACACATTCAAGTTTATTTGTTATGGATATCCCACAGAAGGCTCGAGTTCGACTCCTGGCAGCTCTAAATCTTCCGTCTCTGTTCAAGTTTTTTAATTAAAGAATGGGCACTGATGTGGTTGACATGTCAGCACGTCATGTCATCAGTTATGGCCTAGTAAGCAATTCCAGTTGGTTTGGTGACCGGCTGAGATGTGCTAAACCGGATAAAATGGTGAAAATGATAAAATCAACCAAAATATGAGGTATTAATGTATTATTGAGCCTAAAATTTTTTAAAAGGTAAAACAAAACATTTAATAAAAATTTGAAAGTTTTTATTTCATTTTCATTTAATGAAAATTTGAAAGTTTTTAATGAAAATTTGAAAGTTTTAATTTCATTTTCCCTAAATTCAAATAATTGTGTTTTAACCCAGAGAATGTTGGGTTATCTGGCCCATGTAATCATGTTCCTTGCGTTGTGGGCTGTTGGCTTTAAGAAAACGTAAAACTAAACATTAGGTCTGAGTCTATATCTCTACGTGATTATAGGCTTAAAAAAATAATAAATAAATAAATAAGTGGGCCTAAGGCACTTGAGGCTAAGCCTACGTTTTCTGTTGATAAATGAGAAAGAAATTATATATATTGTTTTGGATTTCTTTTATTCTAGGCTCTGATTTGTTTGAAACATCTTGTCATTATTTTCTGAATTTAATATTTGACTCTAATATTTGAAAATGGGTACTCCTATACGCAAAAAGGATTCGTATATAAAGGTCAAATATGACATTGACATTTGACAAGATCCCTCAACTTGCAAGATTTTTCAAAATACACCCTTAATGTTTATAGTATTTACTTTAAACTTTATTAATTTTTGTTATATGGTTAAATTAGTTTTATTTTATTTTATAATTTTTTCCTGTTTGTTTTCTATCAATCATCCGCCCTATAAATATGTCATATTAGAAAACTTATTATTTTTTTGTTTTTCTAAACCATTTAATATATATTAGTCAATATTTTTTTTTTATGTTTTATAACTTTAACTTTTTTCCCAATTAATTATATTATATTTTATTATATTATTAATTTTAATTTTGAATATATTATTTTAAACTATTGGTTATATCTATTAAATATTTAATGACATTTTATTTAAGAAATATAAATTTTAATAACAAAGTCGCGAGTTTCGCATAACAGGTAGATGTGATACCGTCGATATATTGATTCAATAAAACAGGTATCTTAACGTTTTATTACTAAATATTAATTAAAGATTACAATTTAAAAATTAAAATTTACAAATTTATTTATCGGCAACGTTTTATTAATATGTAATTTCACTATGTTGTATTATAATAAATAATATGTTATATTTTTAAAATATTTTTAAGATTTATATATATTTTAATTGTTTAGAATAAAAAAAATTAAGTAACTTAATAAATTAACTTATTGACTATAAAATAAAATAATGTATAAATAAAAAAAATAATAATATATGATTTGTTTGTTGATAAAAAAATGTTATTTTTAATATAAATTGTTATATTAACTTGAGAAAGAAAATTAAAAAAGAAAAAAGAAAAAACAAAAAGACATATGGTATTACATGGTTTAATGGGGATTGAACTTCTCATTCATTACATTCTAGCTACAATACATTTTTGTTTCATTCAATGTTATAGTACCACTTTTTAACCTATTAAACTCTTCATAAAACCCTCGAGATGATCAAACTTTATTATCATTTTTTAGCAAGGAAATTACTAAACTTAATCACGCCGTCAACAACTTCAGTTTCTGAACCTGCTACTCACAAAAATACTCGTGGGCACCCCTCCTTAAAGAAGAAACTTTTCAAGAAAACTCATATCGATTTAAACCACGACCCACCAACTCAACATCCACCACCTCAAGATCAACCGACTCAAGCGCCACCAACTCAATATCCGTCTCGACGTAGCATTTCTACTTATACGCTTGTTATATGCGGTCTAATTTGCACTGACGCATTCCCATCAAATTCTATATTTTACATTTTTGACAATTAATATCTTCAAATGGTCAAATTTAGTAACGGACATATATCAGTCAATCAATCATTTGTGTATTTGGAAATTGATTCGTGTATTTAGAAATATCCTATTTTTATTCAACACCCCACAACTTATAATAATAATCTATATTAAACCTTCAACTTTTTAATTCTTTTACTTTCAAACCTTTATTGCTAAAGTTATTTATATATAATAATATATTAAAAATATATATTTTTAACAACATTTTATAAATAATATTTTTAAAGTAAAAAAATTCCCGTAATTGTGTCCAAAATAATTGACACTATGAAAGAGAAAATTTGAATTCATGTTCATATCATGACATTATAAATATAAAAAAATATAAAAATTAAGCGAAAACAAAGGAGAATGTTTCAATCGTTATCTTTTAAAAATTATCTCTACCTATTTTCTCATATGGCCATAGGATGTTCCAGAAAAAACTTATGTAATTTTACTGAATTACCATCTACCCACCGTTTAATTAAATAAAAATGATATGGTTTATAAGAAATACCAAAATTACATTTCTTAATCATAGCATGGGGTGGTAGTGGTGGCGACGGTTGTAGTGGTAGCGATGCTGGACAAGGTGACGGATGTGGTGGCGGTGGTAGTGACAACGATGATGAAGGTGGTGGCAAGGATAGCGGTGGCACTGGTGGTAGCAGGGGTAGTTGAGGTTAGAGCGGCAGAAGTGAAATACATAGTTGAGTTTGAATCTCAAGATCTCTATTTTATTATCAATATATTACTTCTCCATTTTAAATTTTTTAGACCTCCTCATTAATGTGATGTTATTTGTTAATGTATTTATTCTCTATTATAAAGTTTAAGTTTTATATTAATGTTTGCATTAATTCACAAATAAAAAATGTCTAATATATTAAAAATTAATTTTACATATTTATTTGAATCAACGATTATAATTTCGCATAACTAAAAAACTATCTCTTAAATTTATAATTTATTTAAAATAACGGATTAATAATTTTAAATTTTTACTATAAAATTTAATTAAGTTTATAACCGTGGTTCCCACGGGTTATAAACTAGTGTGTGTATATATATATATATATATATATATATATATATATATATATATATATATATATATATATATATATTAAAGTTGTAAAATAGTATAAGGTTTGATTTTAAAATTATTACAAGTGTAAGGGCATTTAATGTAACTTGGAAAGGAATTTCTTCGTGAATTTGTATAACAGCGGTTTATGATACAAATTTAATATAAATATATTTAGAATAGTCAAATTTGGTAACTGTCATATCTCATTCAATCAATTCATTCGTGTATTTGGAAGTGAATTCGTCAATCAATTCATTCGTGTATTTGGAAGTGAATTCGTGCATTTAGAATATGAATTTTAGAAGATTTGTAATCACTTTCTCAATATAATATTCCGACTCTACCGCTGGGTTATACGAAAATTTTATTTTAAGAATAATTTTTTTTAAGGAGCAGTTTCTATCAAAACACATATATGAAAATATGAACTATGGTTTTTATGGGTGTTCTCTTTTCTGTGTTTTGCCTATTAAAAAATAAATAGATTTTCATATATGTTTGGTCATCGACACACATAAATGGTGAAAAGTATATTTCTTTTGAAAAAAAAAAAAAAAACATTCTGCTGGCTGAAAAACCATGCATAATTTTCGGCGAAATACCTATATTTCATCAAATGCACAAATAATAATTGTAATATTCAAAGAATTAATTTATTTTATAAATAATAAAATGACTACCTTGTAAAATTGGTCCTTGCGGTTTACCAAAAAGTGCGGTTTTAATATATTTTTTATGTCGTATGGTTAGCTCAAAATTGAAACTTCGATGCAGATTTGTTCCCTTCAAAATTAGAATGCACTTGAGAATGCTCTTATACCCTTACTAATTTTTTTTTCCATTTCTTTTAATTCTTTATCTATTTTTTAAAAAAAGAAAAAATATATTATCCAAACATGTTTGGACAAGCCATTGATTTGCTAAACACCACCAATTAAAGGCCTAAGTAGAAGTTACTATTTACTAACCGGCTAAGTATAGAAGTTACTATTTACTAACCGGCTAAGTGAGTGCATGTAGATATTTATGACTTTTCAATGTATAAATGTTTGATATTAAGTTTTTTTTCACGTTAAATGATTGTGTTCTCAGGTGGAGATTAGAAACGTATTGCTAGTAGTTTAATATGGAAACTTTAGCATACATTATGTTTATTGATTACAAGGCATTGCTACTAATTCTAATATGAAAGCTTTAGCATTTAATATGATTGATATCGAATATTAGGATAGTGGTATTATGTGTAAAACCGCAAATGAGTTTATTGGATATATATATATATATATATATATATATATATATATATATATATATATATATATATATATATACACACACACACACACACACACACACACACACACACACACACACACACGACGAATGCCCGTGTGTTGTGCGAAAAACACTTATATAGTTGAAGTCTTTACAAATATATGTTTTTGAAAAATATAACTATAATGTTGTTGAAAAATCTGATATCATAATTTGTATACTAATTTGATATAAAATATTGATCATTTTGAATTATATGATAATATATATACATTTATTATAACTGCATTATCTCAATAGTTTGAATGACTTCTACCCGCAAATTACACGTGAATAAATTTAAATATAATATATGATTTAATATTATTTATAGTTGTTATTATTGTTAATTAATTTTTTTAAAATTTATTTGCTTAATGTTTTAATTTCTATCTTTATAATTATTTAAAAAATCAAACAATGTTTTTTGATTTTAAATGTAACAATATAATAATTTATATTGAGTTATTTTTAATTATTGTTATTGTAGTTATTTTAAGCTACTTATTTGAAAACTTTTAACGATTATAAAAATATATTTGAGAAATATTTTAGTTAAATTGGATTACAGTTTAGGTTTTGCATTTATTACTACAATTTATCACTTTTAACTATTTACAAAATATTCTTTGGTTTTTTTAAGTGGAAATAAAATTTATATTTAAGCTGACACTCTAATTTATATTTAAATTAACAATATAAGTATTTTTGTCCATACTGTTCAAAAATTGTAGCTTTAAACTGATGATGGTTTACATACAACAATATTTTAAATCTAATAAATTAAGTATAATATATTAAAAGTTAAAGACATAACTTTATAAATATAAGTAAATATATTATTTTAAAATTGAAATTTAGTTTATTTATGATTACACTTTAGATTTGATATTTATTTAACCTTACTAACTAACTTATAATCATTATCAGAAAGACACTACAATTTATCACTTTTAACAATTTACAAAATATTTTTTGGATTGTTTAAGGTAAACTAAAATTTATAATTAAGTTGAGTCTGTAATGTTATATTTAAATTAATAATTTAAGTATTTTATACAAAATTTTCCAATATTGTATCTTTAAAATGATAACGATTTACTTCCAAAATATATTAACACTAATAAATTAAGTATAATATGTTAAATGTTAAAAAACATAACTTTATAAATAGAAGTAAATATATTATTTTAATATTGAAATTTACTTTATATATGATTACACTTTAGGTTTGATATTTATTTAATCTTATTAACCATTTATAATTATTAATAGAAAGTAATTGAAAAGTCATGCGAGTTTCAATTGAATATGGTGAAAGGTAAAATGCAAGGGAATTTCAAATGCATGAGGTTCAAGGAAAAATGCTAGCTTTATAAGATATATATATATATATATATATATATATATATATATATATATATATATATATATATATAGTAGTGGCGTGATATACTCCAAAGTGAGTATTAGAGATCACAGTTGTGGATTCATGACAATTATCGAAATTCTATTTCTTGTAATTAGTAGTTGCCAGTGAATTTATTCATGTTATAGAAACTAGTGACAGGTTACGGTCAAAAGTTACCTAATGACAAGTTATAATTACAAATTCTTATAGAGAAACCCGATTTATAGATTCCAGTAGCAGGACATAATGACATGAGGTAATGATTTCTCATCAGCTTCAGGATAATTGTATTCTCGAAGATAGTAAAGATTTGATTATGGATTAATTAGAGGTATTGATTCTTATATGTCCAATTTTATGTTTTTGGATACTAGGCCCTATGGGTGCAGTGCATGGTAATTTATGTGAGTGTAGTCTTATCTGTAGGGTTATGTTCATGAATGCAATCTCCTTTGTATAGTTATATTCATGAGTGTAGTCTTAACAATAGAGTTATGTCTGTGGGTGTAGGGTTATGTCTTCGAGTGTAGTCTTATCTAAAGGTTAGATGTTGGGATACGAAAGCACAACATGTATAATTTTATTTGTAAGGTTATGCTTTAGGAGTGTGGCATTCCTCATCTTCGTTTATTATGACATGTTCAGATGTTAAAAAGGTTGCCAATGTGTTTTCAGTGTAATATTGAAAGCATGTTTGTGTTGTTTTGTTAAGGTAAAACCCATGTAGCTCACCAGACTTTTCGAATTACGTGTTAGTTTAAATGTGTTATTTACTTAGGTATCAAAGTAAAGTTTATAGAGATGATGATAAAGAAGGTTCATATAAGACTTAGCGAAGCCTTCAGATGGTTTGATATATTCTCTTGTACTATGGTTGTTGATATTATTGTTGCAACACCAAACAATTGTAAATTCTCATAAATCAAAGAGAGATTTTTATACAACTAGATCTTACTATGATCGATTTTTACAGTAACTGATCAAGAATGATAAATATTAAAAAGATAAAAGTATGGGTGTTACAGTTGACATCCTGACGTACATCAGCATCCTTTCTTTTATTTATGTTTAATTATATTTTGTGTTTTTATCATTATTGAATTAAAAATAGAATATAAAATATATATATATATATATATATATATATATATATATATATATATATATATATATATATAGACATATTCACCAAACAATTAACACTTCTTTTTTGTTTAATTTTTAGTTATTTTATACATAAATTTACATGTTTAATCAAATTAAGCTATCACTTAATATCTATAACAGGATTGTACTTATGTTTTTATATTATCAAATAAATCTATAAGTATTATCCAATATAACTTATCATCTTTTTCAATAAAATAGAAAATAATTCTTAGAGATAAAATAAAATCAATTACCTAGTGTCGTACAGGACAAAACACTAATCACTCATATAAAGTATTCGGTTTTCAAGTTTTGGGGGTTCAATTAAGAGATGGTCATGAGAGAGTATATGATGTACTTCGATATATTACGTACAGTGGCGGAACCAGAAAATTTTGCAAGGGGTAGCACAAAATAAAATTTTCGATAAAAGATAACAAGATAAGTGTTTAAAAATTACAATTTTAATAGAAATAACAAACTACCGCAAAAGTCTAACATTTCAAAGTTGACCTCTTCGTTTACCCATTTTTTGAAAGCGCTCCATCACTCGTTCAATCTTAACATCCACAAATGCTTCTTTTTCTACACTACAAATCAAAACATCATTCATAAAATCATCACCTATTTTATTACGCAAGTTGGTTTTCAAGAGCTTCATTGTGGAAAAACATCTCTAAATGGTTGCAGTTGCAATGGGCAAAACCAAAGTCAACTTTAATAACCTATAAACCAAAGGAAAAGAACAATGTTTTCTAGTTTCCACCATTAAACGAGAATGTAACACCCCAAAAATACAAGCCAAAAATTTCGTTTTTAAAATTATTTAACAACCATACTATCATCATCATAAAACAAAGTCATCAAACATGTATCTCAAAATCTCATAAAATCTGTCAACATATAACTGTCTCATATAAAATATCAGAGTAAGTTCCCAGGCTAATACAACTGTGGTGGGTGTCATGTCATCAACACGAGCCCTTCGCTTTGCTAGTTAAAGTACTTGAAACCAACACTGGAATTGTAAGCACGAAGGTTAGTGAGTTCCTCCAAACTACCACATACCACACAAAGCATATATGCAAATTTTCATAACTCTAGGACTACTCCCAACTGCATCGGGCTCACCCCGGCATCGGGATTACACCGACACATACATAGCATAGCATATAACATAAACACATATCATAATCACATAATCTGCATCGGGCTTGCCCCGACATTGGACCGTAGTCCGGAACAACAACATATAGCACATAAACTAGCATACATCGGGCTTGCCTCGAAATACATAATACATGGCATAATAATTAACTTACATCGGGATTGCCCCCTGCATCAGGCTTACCCAGGAACACATAACATTTAAACATGCATGAATCACAAAGACATCAAGCATACATAACTACTTCTCGGGACCGCCCCAACATCAGACTGTAGTCCGAAACATATAAAATGCATCGGGCTAACCCCGGCTTACTCTAGTACTTAAACGGGCCATCCTTGGTGCCTTAGACCCGTTTCTACTGAAGGAAAACTCACCTCTCAATTCGGTTGTTGAAAACTTGTGTGAGGTAATCTCCACTTGATGCTCCGATGTCTCCGCGCCAACTCTATTGAGAACTGTTGGATTAGGTGTCTAAGCACATAACTATAATTGGTAGGTACTTGAATTGATAGTAGCAATATCCTTTTGGATTGCCTTCAAACCTTGCAATGGAATAGGATAATTGTTGGAGAGAGAAGAATGATTTATTAATTTATTACTTGGTTAATAAATTAATTTGAAATCAAAATAAATGATTTATTAATGTATTATGGATATAATATATTGATTAGAAATCATATTGTTTAATTAATATTTAATTAGAAATTAATTTGGAATTAATTTTAGGATTAAAGGAATTAATTGAAACTGTCGGGACTAAAGGTGACAATGTTCAAAAGTTGAGCATTGAAGCATTCTAGAACCTCCCTTAGAGGTGGGGAACGAAATCTAGAGTGTCCTAGGGTTTCCTTGGGCTCTAAGGGTGCCTTGGAAGCCTTAGGCAGGAAGTTAAAGGATTAGGATTATCTAAGATACACCTATCTTATCCTAAACCTTCTTTATCACCTATATAAACCCTTATAGGGTTGGATTTCGTCGAAGGCACTCCAAGAGAGGCTTAGAGCTGAATTTTCCACTTCCCTTCTCTCTCCATAGTAATCCTTGGTTGCTAGGTTTGTTTGTGAGCCATCAGAGGCGCGACACTTGTGGCGCTTGCTACCAAAGTTCAAGATCTTCAAGGATTTGATTGTTATTACAATATAACAATCAAGGTATGTATCCTAACCCTAATTATATGTTAATTTTGAAAATTACATGTGCCTCCTAGGGTTTTCTAGTTTTTGTGTTCAATGCTTGTATGTCTAATAGTGAAAAACATAGATCCTCAAATTAGGGTTGCATGCACACAAAGGATTGTTTGCTATGTATAAAACCCATCAGTGGTATCAGAGCCTTAGGTTTTTGTTTTCAATTAGATTTGATACACATGTATGAATATGACAATTAAGGTTTATGGCTAATAAACACTGGAGGCTTGATTATCAAAATTAGGGTTTCTAAACCCTAGATTTTGAAATTTTGGTAGGGTTTCCTAAACCCTTATCCTTTGGCCCCAGGATTTCGATTATAGGGTTGCCTAACCCTAGAATTTTGAAATTTGCCTTGTCCCCTAGATAGGATTCCCAAATTTTAGGGATTTGGATAATGTCATATCTTGTAATTATCTTTGATTCCTTAAATAGATAATTAAAGATCTTATGAATTATCTCATTCCATAAATTTTCAAATCTTAGGGAATATGGGATTAGATTAAATTAATTGTTTAATTTAACAGATAATCTTACAAGATTTATGTAACGACCCAAAATTTAAGACCAAAAATTTTTTTTAATAAAACATTACTTAAAGCAAAGTCATCATTCCAAAACATAATATGAGTATAATTTTTCAAAACACATGTTCATTATCAGAGTAAACATTCCCGGTTGTCTAATCTATGGTGTGTGCCATGCGATCACCCCGAGCTCTTCCCTCCGCTACCGGAAGTACCTGAAACCAAAACTGAAAACCGTAAGCACGAAGCTTAGTGAGTTCCCCACCCTACCACATACCATGCATAATCACATACTGCACATACTGGGCCACGCCCACTATCTTGGGCCTCGCCACCTACCTCGGGCCTTGCCCGCTACAACGGCCCCGCCGCTCCAGGCCCCGCCTGACTTCGAGCCCCGCTCGGATACAAATATGTTTTACTTAGGCCTCGCCTGTCACAGGGCCTCGCCCGCCAACAAATAATAACACATAAACATATCACAACACATAACTAAACACATGCAACTGGTTATGTCCTAAGGCCTCGCCTATCCTGGGCCTCGCTCATGTCCTGCTACTGATGAGTCATGGAACCCCGTCCACGCCCCTAATGGTAGTGAGATACGGGCCCAACCCATTCTCACTCCTGTTCTAGTTTGGGCCTCGCCCCTGTTCTGCTACTAATGAGATATGGAACCCCATCCACACTCTGCTATTGGTGAGATACGGGACCCCGCCCACACTCGCCTCCCTACCAGGTACATACATGTATCATACAGACAACAAGTATAATCTATCATATAAACAAATCCTTGGGCACCTGCCCGCTATTACTGGACCTCGTCCTGAATATCATACTAGTATACTGTGCCTAGGTCTCACCCCTGGGTCTTCTATTCATAACTACATGGGCCGACATTTTGGCCTTAGACCCATTCACACAAAGGGAAACTCACCTGCACTGACTGAACTTGCTGATGATCTCACTAGCTATTGCCTGACAACTCACTGAACTCCTGCTCCCCTTGCTCCCCGAACTACCAATATCAAAGCAATACTGAGTCTAACTGACCCCCGAAAGACAACCAAGTCAACCCTGGTCAAAGTCAACCTTCCAGGTCAACCCTACTCGCCGAGTCACCCTACTGACTCACCGAGTTCACAATGTTCAGATTCCTTCCATTCGCGTCTCGACTCGCCGAGTCAATCCATGACTCGCCGAGTCTACCGATTTCTGAGTCCTGACCTGTCCAACTCACTGAGTCTCCACCCGACTCACTGATTCGAGTCTCAACTTGAAGGGTTTGGGGTTTCGCAACCTGACTCGCCGAGTCCAAGAACAGACTTGCCGAGTACAAGGCAATCTTCATCTGACTCGACGAGTTGCTCATCCCACTCGTCGAGTGGATCCACAACTTCATGCTACTCCCCGAGTTCACTCAAAGGACTCGTCGAGTCTATTCAAATCCCTTTACATGCAGAGGAATTTTGAGTCATGCAGGGACTCCAAACTGTATATCTACCCTTCCCAAGCCTATTCCTCACATAAAGTTGCAAACTTTACGTGTAGAGAAGGAGATATAGGCAAAATACACCATGAACTAGGGTTTAAGGCAAAGAGGCTCTGTAACGCCTATGTTTCTGGGCCTGTCATTAATGATGATATAATAGTCTATGTTAACCTTTGTAACCCATTTTGAAATAATAGAAGTGTATTATTTGAGTATTATGTGTTTTGTGCTTAATTGCTTAATTATGTGGTTTGATTAATTAAGAATAAAAATAAGCGTCAAAATTTAAGTATAAAATAAACTTGATATCTTTAGATAATGTTGTAGTAGTTGAAACAAGGTTTTCGAGGATATAAAGAATGCCGAAATCCGAGTTATAATAAAGAAGTTATGACCTGTCGAAGTTTCACGACAAAACCAGCAATGCTGAATGACGTAAAAAGTGCAATTTACGTTAGAGCAATATTTAGCCTTAGTGATCTAAATGATATTCGAAGATCTCATTGTTAGTATCAAAGCGATAAAAAGTTAGGCGAGAACGGACGCCAAACGAAGAAGTTATGAATTTATAACGAAATTTTCTGTCCCAGCCTATTAAAAATAAATAATAAAAATAAATTCAAAATTAGCCGACGGAGTCTAAACGAAAGTTGTAGAGCGTAGTCTCACCTTCGCGTGGATATAAAGAACGTCGAAAACGGAGTTCGTATAAGGAAGATATGAATTTTCGAAGTTTATTAAATAATTAATAATTAAATTTAATTATTAAGTCTCGGTATTATCCGGATGCGAGTCACCGGACTCATCCGAGGTACGCCCCGCGTACTCGTGTATGCCCCACGTACAGCGAAGAATGACGACACCCTCACTTGAGGACTTCGGATGACGCATGCAGTGACGTTTCGGAGGCCTACGCCCCGCGTATTGCGAGGCCTCAGCCTCCTATAAATAGGATGCGAGGGGTCCGGGCTTATTGGCTCATTTCTCCTCCATTTCGTGCCGAAGCTCTGCATTTTAACCCCCGAAGCCACCCCGAAGCCCCGGTAATATTCCCGAGTCCCGAAGCAAGTCCCGAGATCCCAAAGATCCCGAGAAGTGCGGTTTCCGAGCCGAAGCTCTGCCTGCGAGAAGTTCGATTTTTGTAGAGATCTTCCAGATCTGCTGAGGATTACTACTTTTGCAAGTCGTAGTGTTGTCCGATCATCTTCTGATCATGTGAGTGTATACTACCTTTCATAAACACGATAATAATACAAGTATGGTTTGAGTGTATTAAGTATATTGTTGTTTATATGTGTGAGTGTGTGGTTACTTTCTTCTAACGCATAATTATGAAGTATTTTATACGAGATACGTGTTATGTGTATATTTTGTTGTTATGTATGTGAATGTATATTCACTTTCTTCTATCTTACAGATCTGATTATTTCTATATGAAATACGTGTTATGTGTGTGTGCCTCATCTGTTATGTGGAAAATGTATTGATTGAGCATGCTATATAGATTTTGAAACTATGTATAAAAATGTATGTTTTATCTACTAATATGTTGGGTAGAACATGGGTAGATAGTTGGTGTGTAATAAACAGATGAGAGGCCTCGATGTTGTTTTGATCCAGTCATCTAGCGGAATTTAGATGACGACCACGGACTTTTCTAGATAGTCCAGTGGAACGCTAGCAGGCTCATAACCTGTAGGTGTTAATGAACTTGGGTGTTCATGATGGGTTTTGGTCATAAGACATCCTATGTGCTCATACAAACCCTAATGCTTGGATCTAGGTTTCTCTATTGTACATGCTTTGAATCCAAGACTATAAACCCTATTTCTAGCATATAAGTAATCATATTAACATGTAATTAGGTTTAAGATCATACCTTGATTGTTATGTAGCAATAACAATCCCAATTCCTCCTTGAATTGACTTTGGAAGGCTTAGAGTCACAAGTGTCACTCCTCTAATGGCTTACAAACACCATAAGCAAATGGAGAAGGTATAAAGAGAGAGGTGAGAGGTTAGAATTCGTATCTAGGACCTCTTGGGAGGGATACACGAATTCATGACCCTAGGGGTGTTTATATAGGTGTAGAGATAGGGTTTCAGTCATTATCCTTATCTAGTTGATTATCCATTAAGCAACCAATAAGATAATCCTTGAATCCTTATCATACTCGAATTATAAGGCTTTCCAACCTTAAATTCACCCACCATATAAATAAGATAATCCTTACCTTATTTTGTAACTATCACATAATTACAAATCAGCCCCTCTAGTTTAATTAATTACATTTGATCACAAAACTAATTCTCAATTAATTATTGACCAATATTAATTAAACAAATATGATTTCTCCTTTAATATATTATTCTTATAACATATTAATAAATCATATTATCCTTTCTCTCTTTATTCATTTCTCCAATCAAGTTGCTTTGGTGAAGGCAACCCAAAAGGACCATGCACCATCGGGTCAAGTACATACCAAAATAGTTATGGACTTAGACACTAATCCAACAGTTCATTCGTTGTATTCCATCCCCCTCATGGTTGCCTTATTTGACTTATATTGCTGAGGAACCCCCGAAGCATGTGTTGTCACCTCGATGAAATATTCTTAGACTAGGTCCCTTGTGTTAGTTATTTTAGGGACATAAATAGAGAATAACGGGAATGGGTAATTGGGTTATTGTTGGTTGATAATAATTAATTTAATTATTTATTGTGGGTTGAAAACCCTATATGCTCACCAGGCTCCCAAACCTGACCCACTCAGTTTTATTTGTGTTACAGGAAGTGGCGCAAGGGCGTAAGATGGATGAACCATCAATTTGTTTTGTTTACAAGTCTGTATATGTATATATTTGTTGAATGACTTGTAATGTTATCATTTATGCTTATTGTTCTGTATCGGAACATGACACCCCGAGTTTTGATTATATAATGAAAATACATTTCTTTTATGAAATGCTTTGGTAATAATTGTTTTATCATGTTTTGTTTTTGGGAACAAATTCCACAACTCTTTCAAATCAAAAGGATTTACTCTGAAATTATTTTAAAAGCATAAATGAAAATCGGTATTTTCTGGCCGAGATTTTTGGGATGTCACAGTTGGTATCAGAGCATTAGTTTAAGCGAACTAGGAATTTGTAGGATTTCTAGACTTAAATTTAGAATGCTAAATGAAATTTTGAGATGTGTGTCTGTTATATTTTAGACACGAGCACTAGTTTATTTTAGGAAAGTTGCCTAAAATGCTTTATGTGCTAAATGTTATATGTTTCCATATATAATATTATTTGTTCGGATCTATGGTCTGTTGTCGACCGGATCTAGCAACTTTATGTGTGTAGGATTCTAAGCGTACGTCTACGATATTAGAACTAGCATGTAAACGTTTCGGAGTGATAAGGATGATTTGAATATCTATCGTGAATAAGGATCTAATTTCACCTTATTCGGTGTGTAGATCAAAAATGGTGAGAACAAGAAGTGGAGTTGGAAATGCTGATGAAAACAGGAATCAACCACCAATGATTGAACAGTTACCTGTTGTAGCTGCAGCACCGGAGCTAATAACAATGGCTGGTGTACAAATGATGATTCAAACAATGTTGGATCATCAAATGGAGGAGACTAGGCGGTTGCTTCAACAGAATCGTGAATAACTGTCAATTCATGTGGAAAAGCCCGAATTAAATGAAGGGCACTCGGAAGGTGGAAACTTCAGTGGGTCTGTTGGTCAAGCCAACCCACCGATAGTTAGGCGAGACAACCATGATGGAATGGGATGAAAGTACAAGGACTTTCTAACTTGCAAACCATCGACCTTCAATGGAAAGGAGGATCCGATAGGAGTTATGGATTGGATCTCAGAAATGGAATTGGCCTTCATGACTTGTGGCTGCAGAGGCAAGTTGCAGACCATCTATGCTATGCGTCAATTTCGAGGTGGAGCCGTTCGTTGGTGGAACACTCCAGGGAAGACTTTAAGCCCAAATGAGCCACTGCAATTGTCATGGGCAGGGTTCTTGGTGCAGTTCAAGTGCAAGTTCTGCTCGGCTCAAAATCTATTGGAACTAGAGAACAAGTTTCTAACATTGACGAAGGGCAGCATGTCAGTTGATGAATACACCAATAACTTCACCGATAAGATGGAGTTTGCCTTGCGTATCGTTCCAGACGAGCTGACAAAGGTGGACCGGTATGCGAAGGGACTCCCATGGGAGTACGAGGTGCCAGTACGTCAGGCACACACTCTAGAGACAACTATCTGGGCTGCTAAGTCTGTTGAGAACATGATTAAGGGGAGAACCACCAACAAGGTTAAGGTTGGTGAGAAGAGAAAGTTTGAGGGAACATCTGGTTCCAGTAAGAAAAACAAATTTTCGAAATCTGATTCGAAAAAGTTTAGTGGAGGAAAAGGAGGCGAAGTGAAGTGGTGTGATAAGTGTAAGAAAAAGCACTTTGGAAAGTATAGCGAGGATGTAACCTGCTACAAGTGTGAAAAAGGAGATCTAGGCAAAATACACCATGAACTAGGGTTTAAGGCAAAGAGGCTCCATGATCCACTCAAGGGCTGATACTTTGTGCTTCTCAAGACCATCATATGCTTAGATTTGAAGTAGCAACTTCAGATCTGGCTTCTAACTTGAAAGAATAACATCATGGCTAAAAACCCCAACAACAACACGTAGATCTAGGTGAAAAGAGGGGTCCAAGAACTAGTTTATTACCTCCAAATGCTCAGAATGAACTCACAATCCCAGATCTATAGTCCTTTCTTGCCCCTCCAAGCTCCTTCTTCCTTCTACAAGCTTCAATGCACCTTCCAAGGCAACAAATGGCTCAATCAATGGATGTGACGGCTAGGGTTTGATGTCCTAAGTGAAAGAGGCAGTAAAGGAACCTTAGGGGAGAGAATGAGGCGTTTAAATAGGCTCCAAGTCCCGATTTTAGGGTTTTCCTCGTTCAGACCAGACTCGTCGATTCACCTTGGCCGACTCGCCGAGTCGGTCACTTACTCCTCGACCCGGATCCCGCTCGGACTCGCCGAGTTCATCCTTGGACTCGCCGAGCCGCCCTTAAAATTAGGGTTTTCTTTCTTTTCTTGGCCTTCCAAACTTTGGGTGTTACAATTTAATAATTTTAAATTAATTGTTTAATTTTGGATAATTATTAAATTAATATTTTAGTATTTAAGAGTTTAAAATTAAAAAGTTTTAATTTTCAAAAAACTTAAATATGATTAAAACCCTACTATTTTAAAAGTATAAAATACACCCTTATACTATATGTAACATTAAAAGTCTATTATTATTATTATTATTATTATTATTATTATTATTATTATTATTATTATCATTACTACTACTACTACTATTATTATTATTATTATTATTATTATTATTATTATATGTGTGTGTGTGAGAGAGAGAGAGAGAGAGTAAAGAGTCAGTCTTACCGTTAGTAGGCCTCATTCACGAAGTTGGTCTATAAGGGGTGTTTAAGAAAATTGCCTATAAAATGGTGATTGAATGGGTATCCATTCTTACCCACCGCACTCTTGACTAGTGGAGGGTCGTTATCCGAACGGGTAGGATATGACGAAACCTTCTATTATAACTATAATGAAGTACAAAGTAACTACATGCTTTTACAAATTCCCAAATTCTAGTTATTTTAGGCAAAATGTGAAATTGTATGCTAATCCATGGAATTACACTTCGTACCCTCGTCAAACGTTAGTGGCTTGATGTTTATCATAGATCAATGGAGCGTGTGTGGCTAACCGACGTATTGATTAGGTGATAGTAGCATTGAGTGCACCGTGTTGATTTGCATGGTTATTCACACCTTATTTGTGATCGTCGGTATCCCAGCCGCAAACTTGAAGGGCATAATCTAGATTAAACATGCCATTGAAAAGTTCCGTGAATCTCAAAGGATCTAGGAATTTTCAATACATTTAAAACTTCAATTTTTTTTTGCATTTTTCATGGTGGAAATTGGTAAATCGTCATTTATCTACCTTCAAATATTCTGCAACTAGATTACGGCATCCCTCTTCTAGGTTGTAGAGTATTGTGTTGGATCCTAGCCTTGATGTTTTATTTGGGGGTTACATCAAGGATTCTTATCAACTAATTTGAATTTCTCCCGTTTTGTAGATGTCTAGTTCTGACAATCATGGTCTTCCTGAATTATTTGAAGACGATATTCCATGATATGATCGAGGAACAAGAGATCATGTTTCACTTCCTCCACCTCCTCAGATTATTCTGCCTAACCCACAAGTTCAAGCGCACTCAAGCCATTTTGGCAAGTAAACACGAAGATGGGAAACATGTGTAACGTCCGCGTTTCCAGGCTAAGCATTATCAGTGATGGAATAGTCTAGGTTAACCCTTGTAACTCTTTTTGGAGTATTAATGATGAAATATTTGATTATTATGTGAATTATGTGTTTATTTTCTTAATTATTATAATTTAATGAATTAAGAATAAAATAAGCGTCAAAATTAAAGTATGAGATAAGCCCGATATCTTTGCATAAAGATGTAGTGGTTGAAACAAGAATTCTGAAGATATAAAGAATGTCGAAATCCAAGTTATAACAAAGATGTTATGACCCATCGAAGTTTCGCGACAGAACCAGGAATGTTGAATGACATAAAAAGTGAAATTTACGTTAAAGCGATGTTTATCCTTAGTGATCTAAACGAAAGTCGCAGAGTTCATTAAACCGAGAGCGTGCATAAAAAGAACCCCCAAATCTGACTTCCTATGAGAAAGTTATGATTTTTCTAAGTTTCGACTTAGCAGTATGCAGCCCGAATACTCGATTTGAGATCGAGCGGGTTTTATCCGAAATAATCTAAACGAGAATCGAAGATCTCGTTAATAGTAGTGAAACGATAAAAAGATAGGCGAAAACGGACGTCGGATGAAGAAGTTATGAAATTATAACGGAATTTTCCTGTCCCGACCTTTTAAAAATAAATAATAAAAATAAAGTCAAAGTTATTCGACGACTCTAAACGAAAGTTGTAGAGCGTAGTCTCACCTATGCGGTGATATAAAGAACTTCGAAAACGGAGTTCGTATGAGGAAGATATGAATTTTTGAAGTTTATTAAATATTTTCTATATTTAATTTAAATATAAAATAACCGATATTATCCATGGGGGAAGTCAGCGAGTTGATCCACATTACGCCCAGCGTAAATCGGGTTTCAGCCCCCTATAAAAGGATGTCGAGGGCAGCCGATTCTTTTGCTCATTTCTTCCCTTTCTCTCGCGTTTTTGCATCGTTTTTTGTTCAAGAATTATCCCGAAGCCCTGGTATCATTCCCGAGCCCGGAAGCAAGTCCCGAATCCCCGAATATCCCGAGAAGTGCAATTACCGAGCCAAACCTCTGCCCGCGAGAAGCTCAATTTTTTTTGAAGATCTTCCAGATCAACCGAAGAATACTACTTCTACAAGTCGTAGTGTTGTCCGATCATCTTCTGATCAAGTGAGTGTGTAGTTACTTTCTTCTAACACATAATTACGAAGTATTTTATACGAAATACAGGTTATGTGTATATGTTTTTGTTATATGTGTGAATTTATTCTCTATGAAATATGTGTTATGTGTATGTGTCTCATTTGTTGTTTGGAATATGTATTGAATGAGAATGCTATACAGGTTTTAAACTGTGTATAAAAATATATATTTTTATCTACTAATATGTCGGGTAGAACATGGGTAGATAGTTGTGTGATAAACAGATGAGAGGGCTGATGTTGTTTTTGATATAGTCATCTAGTGGAGTTTAGATGACGACCATAGATTTTTCTAGACAGTCATGTGGAACGCTAGCAGGTTCGCCACCTATAGGTGTTAATGAACTTGGGTGTTCAATCGTTGTACTCCATCCCCCTCATGGTTGCCTTATTTGACATATATTGTCGGGAAACCCCTGAATGCATGTGTTGTCACCCCGATGAAATATTATAAGACTAGGTGCATTGTGTTAGTTGTTTTAGGGTCGTAAAGTGAGAATAACGGGAATGGGTAATTGGGTTATTGTTGGTTGGTGGAATTAAATATAATTATTTATTGTGGGTTGAAAACCCTAAATGCTCACCAGGCTCTCAAGCCTGACCCACTCATTTTATTTGTATTACAGGAAATGGTGCAAGGGAATAATATGGATAAATCATCAAGTTGTTTTATTTACAAGTTTGTATGTGTATATATTTGTTGAATGAGTTGTAATGTTATCGTTTATGCTTTATGGTCTGTATCTATATAATGAAAATACATTTCTTCATGAAATGCTTTGGTAAATATTATTTTATCACGTTTTGTTTTTGGGAACAAATTCCGAAACTGTTTTAATCAAAGGATTATTCTGAAATCATTTTAAAAGCATAAATTAAACTGGTCTTCTCTGGTCGTGATTTTGGGGATGTCACAGTTGGTATCAGAGCATTAGTTTAAGCGAACTAGGAATTTGTAGGATTTCTAGAGTTAAACTTAAAATGCTAAGTGGAATTTTGAGATGTGTGTCTATTATGTTTTAGATATGAGCACTAGTTTATTTTAGGAAAGTTGCCTAAAATGCTTTTATGTGCTAACTGTTATATGTTGTCATATATGATATTATTTGTTCGGATCTATGGTCTGTTGTCGTCCGGATCTGAAACCCTTATGTTTGTAGGATTCTAAGCGTACGTCTACGATATTAGAACTAGCATGTAAACGTTTTCGAGTGATAAGGATGATTTGAATATCTATCGAGTGGAGTTGGAAATGCTGATGAAAACAGGAATCAACCACCAGTGATTGAGCAAATACCTATCGTAACAGAAACACCTGAGCCGATAACAATGGCTGGTGTACAATTGATGATTCAGATGATGTTGGATCGTTAGATGGATGAAACAAGACATCTGCTTCAATAGAATCGTGAAGAACTGTTAATTCAAGTGGAAGAGCCCGAGGTGAATGAAGGGAACTCTGAAGGTGGAAACTTCAGTGGGTCTGTTGGTCAAGCTAACTCACCGATAGTTTGGCAAAACAACCATGATGGAAGGAATGATGGAATGGGATGCAAGTACAAGGACTTTATGACTTGCAAACCATCAACCTTCACTGGAAAGGAGGACCTGATCGGAGTGATGGATTGGATCTCCGAAATGGAGTTAGCCTTCATGACTTGTGGCTGCAGAGGCAAGTTGCAGACTACCTTTGCAGTGCGTCAGTTCCGAGGTGGAGCCGTTCATTGGTGGAACACTCTAGGGAAGACTTTAAGCCCTAATGAGCCACTGCAATTGTCATGGGCAGAGTTCTTAGTGCAGTTCAAGCGCAAGTTCTGCTCGGCTCAAAATCTGATGGAGTTCGAGAATTAGTTTCTGACATTGATGAAAGGCAGCATGTTAGTTGATGAATACACTAATAACTTTACAAACAAGATGGAGTTTGCTTTGTGCATCATTCCAGATGAGCTGGCGAAGGTTGACCGGTACGCAAAGGGACTTTCATGGGAGTAGGAAGTGCCAGTTCGTCAGGCACCTACTCTAGAGGCAACTATTTGGGCCGCCAAGTCTGTTGAGGATATGATTAAGGGAAGAACCGCCAGCAAGGTTGAAGTTGGCAAGAAGAGAAAGTTTGAAGGAACTTCAGGTTCCAATAAGAAAAGCAAATTTTCGAAGTCTGATTCTAAAAAGTTTGGAGGAAAAGGAGGCGAAACGAAATGGTGTGAGAAGTGCAAGAAAAAGCACTTTGGGAAATGTAGTGAGGTTGTAACTTGCTACAAGTGTGGAAAAATTGGGCATTTTGCCAATGAGTCTCCGTCCAACAAAAGGATGTGTTTTGGATGTAATGAAGAGAGGCACATTTTGAAAGACTGTCCGAAAAAGAAGGAGGCAACTAAGCCCAACATTCCACCAAAGCCGAAGGCAAGAGCCTTCCAGATGACACTTGAGGCTGCGAAAGATGAAGCTGATGTCGCTTCAGGTACCTTTCTCGTAAACGAATTACCTGCTCAAATTTTGTTTGATTCTGGAACCAACTACTCCTTTATTTCGCTTGAGTTTGGTAGGAAACTAGCTTTGCCTGTTGTTAGACTAGATAATGCTTTCTTAGTCGAAGTTGCTAGTGGCAAGTTTGTACCTGTTAGCTATCGTATGAAAAAACATCTTAATCGATCTTAATGGAAATAAGTTTCACGAGGAATTATTGCCTACCGAACTTAATGGTTTCGACGTCGTTCTGGGAATGGATTGGCTTAGCGCCAATGACGCCGAGATATTGTGCAGAAAGAAGATAGTAAAAGTAAACCCGCCAGGGAAAGAGTCGTTTATAGTGTATGGGGACAAACACATAGTGAATTCTGGAATCATTTCCCTAATAAAAGCCAGAAAGTGTTTGACCAAGGGATGTACATCATATTTAGCATTCGTGATTGATGCTAAGAAGGAAAAGAAGGTGATATAGAGTATTCCTGTCGTATGTGATTATTCGGAAGTATTTCCTGAAGATCTTCCTAGATTACCACCTGATAGACAAGTGGAGTTTAGAATAGACTTGTTACCAGCAACCACGCTAATAGCAAAATCACCTTATCGATTAGCACCGACGGAGATGAAGGAGCTGATGATGCAACTTCAGGAGTTATTGGACAAAGGTTTCATTAGACCTAGTTCATCACCCTGGGGAGATCCAATGTTATTCATGAAGAAGAAAGATGGAAGTATGAGAATGTGCATCGATTACAGAGAGCTAAACAAGGCAACAATAAAGAATAGATATCCATTGCCAAGGATTGATGACCTGTTCGATCAACTACAAGGTTCAAGTTATTTTTCAAAGATCGACCTATGGTCAGGATATCATCAGCTGAAGGTGAAAGAGCAAGATATAGAGAAGACTGCATTCAAAACACGATATGGACACTACGAGTTTTTGGTTATGTCGTTTGGACTAACCAATGCTCCAGCAGCATTCATGGATTTAATGAACAGGGTTTGTAATCTGTTCCTAGATAAATCTGTGATAATGTTCACAGACAACATTCTAATTTACTCGAAAAGCCAGGAGGAGCATGGCAGACACTTGCGAGAAGTGTTAGAAGTATTGAAGAAGGAGAAGCTGTATGCAAAGTTCTCCAAATGTGATTTTTAGATTCGTAAAGTCCAATTCATGGGTCATGTGGTCAACCAAGAAGGGATAATGGTTGATCCAACAAAGATTGAAGTTGTAATGAAGTAGGAACAACCAAAAAGTCCCACGGAGATCCGAAGCTTTTTAGGATTAGCCGGATATTACCGAAGGTTTATCCAAGGCTTTTCTTCGATTGCTACTCCATTAACAACTTTGAACCATAAAGGAGCTACTTATGCTTGGAGCGATAAGAATAAAGAAGCATTCGAGAAGCTAAAGAAGAAGCTATGCGAGGCACCGATACTTTCTCTACCCGATGGAGTTGAAGACTTCGCTGTTTATAGCGATACATCTGGGGTTGGATTGGGTTGTGTTTTGACCCAAAGAGAAAAGGTGATAGCATATGTGTCTCGTCAGCTGAAGGAGCATGAAAAGAATTACCCGAATCATGATTTGGAGTTGGCAGCGGTAGTTTTCGCTATGAAAATATGGAGGCATTACCTCTATGGCACAAAGTGCAAACTTTTCACTGATCATAAGAGTCTCCAATACCTCTTTAATCAGAAAGAGTTCAATATGAGGCAACGACGCTGGCTGGAGTTACTCAAGGACTACGACTGTGAGACACTTTACCACCTTGGTAAAGCTAATGTTGTTGCTGATGCTCTTAGTCGAAAAGTCAATGTTGAGAGATAAAGGCCAAGAGCGTTGAGAATAGAAGTTGTCCCGACAATTGTGGAGAGTATAAAGAAAGCTCAAGAGCAAGCTTCTGAGAAGAATGACCGAAAGGAGGAATGTTTGGGCAAAACATTGGTGTTCGGTATAAACAATCATGGACTGAAGGTGTTCCAAGATCGGATTTGGACACCTAAGACAGGAGGAGTTAGAGATCTTCTGATGGAAGAAGCTCACAAAACCATGTACTCGATTCATCCTGGTAGCACTAAAATGTATAGGGACCTGAAACCTTACTACTGGTGGCCAACGATGAAGCTTGATGTTGCAAAGTATGTGGCCGAGTGTGTGACTTATGCGAGAGTCAAGACACAACATCAGAAACCATACGGGAGTTTAGAACCTTTACCTGTGCCTATGGGTAAATGGGAAGACATTGCGATGGATTTTGTCACTAAACTACCCAGAACAAAGAATGGTCATGGCATGATTTGGGTGGTCGTTGATCGATTCACTAAGAGTGCGCATTTCATAGCAGCCAATGAGAAATGGTCTATGAAAAAGCTTGCAAATTCTTATATGAAGGAAATTGTGAGGCTTCACGGTGTTCCGTTAACGATTGTGTCAGATCGTGACATCCGTTTCACCTCACGATTTTGGAAAAGTCTACAAGAGGAATTGGGTACCAAGTTGTGTTTAAGCACAACTTACCATCCACAGACTGCTGGTCAGAGCGAACGAACAATACAAACACTGGAAGATATGCTGAGGGCATGTACCATAGAATTCCTGGGATGAACATTTACATTTGGTAGAATTTTCCTACAATAATAGTTTCCACTTGAGCATAAAGATGGCACCTTATCTAGCTTTGTACGGACAAAAATGTCGTACGCCGTCTTGTTGGCTTGAGGCTGGGGAAAAGCAGTTTATGGGGCCCGAGATGGTCCATCAAACCGCTGAAAAGTTGAAAATAATTAGAAAAAGAATGTTAGCAGCTCAGGATCGTCAAAAGAGCTATGCTGACAAGAAGCGAAGGTCGATGACTTTTGAAGTTGGAGATTCGGTTTTACTTAAAGTCTCACCGTGGAAGGGACTTATAAGATTTGGTAAATGGGAAAAGTTGAGTTCAAGGTTTATTTGACCGTTTAAAGTTCTTCAGAGAATTGGGAACCAAGCTTACAAGCTCGAATTACCCGAAGAACTGAATGGAATTCACAACACTTTTCACGTGTGTTATTTGAGAAAGTTCACGGGAGAAGTTCCCGATATAATTCCAATTTCTGAATTGAGAATTGATGAAAACAAGAGGTTAATTGAAGAACCAGAGGCAATTATTGACCGAAAGACTAAGAAGCTTCGACGCAAGATGGTCGAATTAGTGCATGTCCGTTGGAAACATTTGAATGGGCCAAATCTCACTTGGGAAACGGAGAGTGGCATGTCCAGTCGCTATCCGCATTTGTTTGTTGATGTGTGATTCCGGGGAAGGAATCACCTAAGAGGGAGAGAATTGTAATGCCCGCGTTACAGGCTAGGCATTATTATTGATGTAATAGTCTAGGTTAACCGTTGTAACTATTTTTGGAGTATTAATGATGAAATATTTGAGTATTATGTGAATTAGGTGTTTATTTTATTAATTATTATAATTTAATGAATTAAGAATAAAATAAGCGTCGAAATTAAATTATGAGATAAGCCCGATATCTTTGCATAAAGATGTAGTGGTTGAAACAAGAATTCCGAAGATATAAAGAATGTCGAAATCCAAGTTATAACAAAGATGTTATGACCCGTCGAAGTTTCGCGACAGAACCAGGAACCCTGAATGACGTAAAAAGTGAAATTTACGTTAAAGCGATGTTTAGCCTTAGTGATCTAAACGAAAGTCGTAGAATTCGTTAAACCGAGAGCGTGCATAAAAAGAACCCCCAAATCTGACTTCGTATGAGGAAGTTATGATTTTTCTAAGTGTCGACTTAGCAGTATGCAACCCGAATACTCGATTTGAGACCGAGCGGGTTTTAGCCGAAATAATCTAAACAAGAATCAAAGATCTCGTTAATAGTAGTGAAACGATAAAAAGATAGGCGAAAACGGACGTCCGATGAAGAAGTTATGAATTTATAACGGAATGTTCCTGTCCCGGCCTAGTAAAAATAAATAATAAAAATAAAGTCAAAGTTATTCAACGAGTCTAAACGAAAGTTGTAGAGCGTAGTCTCACCTACACGGGGATATAAAGAACGTCGAAAACGGAGTTCGTATGAGGAAGATATGAATTTTTGAAGTTTATTAAATATTTTCGATATTTAATTTAAATACAAAATAACCGATATGATCCATGGGGGGAGTCAACGAGTTGATCCACATTACGCCCAACGTAATGCAATTTACGCCCAACATAAATCGGGTTTCAGCCCCCTATAAAAGGATGTCGCAGGCAGCCGATTCTTTTGCTCATTTCTTCCGTTTCTCTCGCGTTTTTGCATCGTTTTTCGTGCAAGAATTATCCCGAAGCCCCGGTATCATTCCCGAGCCTGGAAGCGAGTCCCGAATCCCCGAAGATCCCGAGAAGTGCAATTCCCGAGCCGAAGCTCTGCCCGCGAGGAGTTCGGTCTTTGTGAAGATCTTCCAGATCTGCCGAAGAATACTACTTCTACAAGTCGTAGTGCTGTCCGATCATCTTCTGATCAAGTGAGTGTGTAGTCACTTTCTTCTAACGCATAATTACGAAGTATTTTATACGAAATACAGGTTATATGTATATGTTGTTGTTATATGCGTGAATGTATATTCACTTTCTTCTATCTCATAGATATGATTTATTCTCTATGAAATATGTGTTATGTGTATGTGTCTCATCTGTTGTTTGGAATATGTATTGAATGAGAATGCTATACAGGTTTTAACCTATGTATAAAAATATATATATTTTTATCTACTATGTCGGGTAGAACATGGGTAGATAGTTGTGTGATAAACAGATGAGAGGGTTGATGTTGTTTTTGATATAGTCATCTAGCGGAGTTTAGATGACGACCACAAACTTTTCTAGACAGTCATGTGGAACGCTAGCAGGTTCGCCACCTATAGGTGTTAATGAACTTGGGTGTTCATTCGTTGTACTCCATCCCCCTCATGGTTGCCTTATTTGACATATATTACCGAGAAACCCCTGAATGCATGTGTTGTCACCCCGATGAAATATTATAAGACTAGGTCCATTGTGTTAGTTGTTTTAGGGTCATAAAGTGAGAATAACAGGAATGGATAATTGGGTTATTGTTGGTTGGTGGAATTAAATATAATTATTTATTGTGGGTTGAAAACCCTAAATGCTCACCAGACTCTCAAGCCTGACCCACTCAGTTTATTTGTATTACATGAAGTGGTGCAAGGGCATAAGATGGATAAATCATCAAGTTGTTTTGTTTACAAGTTTTTCTATGTATATATTTGTTGAATGACTTCTAATGTTATCGTTTATGCTTTATGGTCTGTATCGGAACATGACATCCCGAGTTTTGGTTATATAATGAAAATACATTTCTTTATGAAATGCTTTGGTAAATATTATTTTATCACGTTTTGTTTTTGGGAACAAATTCCGCAACTGTTTTAATCAAAGGATTACTATGAAATCATTTTAAAAGCATAAATTAAACCAGTCTTTTCTAGCTGTGATTTTGAGGATGTCACAACCTGTGTGTGCACACATCTTAGAGATGAAGTCACCCATTAACAGGTTAAGGATGGTGGGTGTCAAGATTTCAGGTGAGTTAGCTGTTGATTGGGTTCTTCAGTCCCTTCCTAAATCATATAGTGAGTTTGTAAGTGAGTACTATATGATGGAACACGATGTGACCCTAATTGATATCACCTATTTGCTTATAGCTGCTGAATCAGCAATGATTTGGCATGTTGGTCAAGCAAATTTGTCTGGTGAATCAAACTCCTAAGATTCAATGGACACTCGCAACATTGGAAGTCTAAAAAAGACTAAGTATGAGATTGTCCATGTAATGTGCCAATAGAGTCTATTTGCTTTATTTCCAAGATAAGGGGCATTGGAGACGAAGCTGCCCTATTTACCTTAGAGATCTAAGAGATGGGAGAGTCAAAACGTATGGTTCTACTTCAGGTAAATCCACTAACTAACTCTATATGTTCCTATTTTTTTTATTCTTATAGCATGATGTGATAAGATTACATTTTGATGTTTTGTAGAATCGAAGAAAAGAAAGGAAGCTTAAGGAAGAAACATGTTGAATCTGATCATGAAGAAATGGATGTCTATCGCCTGGATTCAAAGATTGGATTTGTGATCTGCTACTTTAGAGTTAAGATATATTGCTAAGAGATATGTAATAGCATAGTTTTTCATTTGAATTGGATTGTAAGGACAAAGTTTTTCCGCAATAAAATAAATTTTTTTTGTCTTATTTATTTATCCTTGCAATGGCATGTATCAAAAATTGGTGTTTGTATATTTCTATTGTTACCAATAACGAATTTGATTCTTAATTATGTTATTTGTGGAAATGTCGAGAATTTGCCAGATTAGGAAAGATTCTTATCGCCCAAGTTTCAATTGGACAGAAACTTGGAATCGTACAACTTGGTTTGTGTGATGAATGAGAAACTTTATATTTGGAAATTCAAAACTAATTCACTGACAAAGAGTCAAGTGAAGGACTAAGAGATCAAGTTCGCAATGTTGTGCAATGGTCTAGTCCAACACAAAGAAAAATAATAGATTCGTCATGATTTGCCAAAAGCTTGGTGAATATGGTTATGCTTACAAGTTTAAGTATAATTCTGCATCATTGGAAAGGTCTCAATGAAAGGCAAGACAAATAAAAAGGATCAATAAGGCAGAAAGATAAACATTTCTCCATTTTAAGAAGAGAGGAGAGTACCTTTTATCATGTTTTATGATTGAATTAATGATTAAGAACCATAGCTCAATTGATCCTCTATGTGAGTCTTAGTGCATTTGTATGACTAAGAAGAGGAACTAGAATTGTTGAAATGTTTAAAATCGAAAAAGTTGATCATACTTCGTTCCAATATCGAGTCTTAGAGTTAAGATGGTGACATTCTGTGACACACTTTGTAGGTTTATAACACTTATCAAATGTGGAATAAGGAAAGTTTCTTATTCATGCACATTTGAAATTGGTAAGTTGTGATGTCTTGGTGAAGACAAAGACCAACCAGAACCAATTGAGTGAAGTGATAATCTTGATAGGATTTCACACTAACTCTAAATATTTGTTTTTTCAATGAATTTTTCCTGACAAGAGAGTCTTATATGTCAAGGAGTCAGTGGGAGTCTTAATGGTCTTGAAAATGTTCAGGAACAAATCAAGAGTAAACCTAGTTGATCATCACTAGCACATGAATTGAGGTTTATGACCTATCATACTCTTATTTCTATGCCATTCTAGTTGAGTTAATTATGCATGTGAGTTCTATGAGTTCTCATTTGAAGGCATAAAGACAATGCACCTTGATCAATGGAAAGTACATTGATTTGTAGGGTGAGTTGCTTGGAAGACATGGTGGGCATTCATGCTACCATGAGGCAAAGAATCAAAATTGAACAAGTTCAGTCCATATGAGCTTGAATTTGTCACAAACCTTGGTTATGGAAAAATTCATATGGATAGGAACACATCACTATAAAATCTAAGTAACATAAGGTTTCCCTCCTTCATGAAAATTATTGTGAGGAAATGCTTTCACTAAGAGAGATTTTAAGGAGATAGTAGTTGTGTAAATTGTATTCTCAAATTCGATTATGATTACGGCATCCCTCTTCATAGTTCGAATTGTGAGATTTGGCAATTAGTCTGAATGTTTGGGACTTAGTAACATAAGTTCTGAATTTGTTTAGATACACATGTGAGCTATTTAAGGAAAGGTGTATGAGATTAAGAAGCTTAGATAAAGGCTTATCAAAGCATCAGATATTAGAAATATGAACTTAAGAAATTCAATAAGCATTGTTTTTTGGAAGTTCAACTATTTTCTGAATACATGTCAAAGCTAGTGGGAACATAAGTGTTATGCTAGTGATGAGATAATCATCATGTTAGTGGGAGCATGATTATTATTTTAAGTATTACAAGTTAGAAATATTAATTATAGAAAACAAAGATTCACTTTGCAAAGTTGTAAGGGTTGAAAAGTTGTTTTGCTATAATTAAGGGAGATAATATTATACTTCGTTTCAAAATCTAAAAGCTTAGATCGAGAAATTTTATTAAAATTTAGTCAGGATACATAGTGCATTCTCAAAATTCGATTATATTATGGAATCCCTCTTCATAGTCCGAATTGTGACAAACATGGCACATAAAATGTTATGGCAGAAGACTGAAAAAGTATCATGCCTGTATGAGAGACATTATGCATCATGTCCTGTACGCTTCTGGTATAGGATTGATTGCATATGTTATAGTATTTAACAATTCTAAAATTTTCCAAATGCCTAGAGCATTAAGAGGGAAAATGGACTAGAACCGGTTTTGACTAAAATAATTAAATAACTGTCAAAGGACGATCCAAAGTTTGTTGAGGTTTGGTCGTTTGTGAGTAGTTGGAAGTATAGTATTGGATGTTCCATATTGACATTATAGATAAGATTCTATTTAGAATGAGTTGTCATATGGAAAATATGGAAATGTTTCCATAATTGGGAGTTGGAAATTAAGAATTTATGTATAGATTAGAAAATTTTATGCAAAAAGGATGTTCAAAGGAATGTACTTTGAGTGAGAGACATCACATCTAAAGAATTGTTTTGTAACAATTTCTCATAAAATACTTCGTAATTTCATTGGCCAAGTCTTGGTGACTTTGTACTGTGACATTACGAAAGGATCATTGCATAAAATGTTAGAATCTGACATATTCTAAAAGTGACAAAAATTTGGTATTCTTACACTAATGATGAGGATTAGGGATTGTGAAATGAGTTTCATTGGAAAAGTTTTTCAATTGATCTATTTCACAAGTACGGACCATAGGATACCAAAGTGTGCATGCTTGGAGCATGGGACAATTGTGATTATAATTCAAGTATAAAGTTGATTATCTGAAACATTAAACAATGAATAATGAGTAATTAATATTGTGATTAAATAAATGTGTTTTATTTATACTCACAAGTTTGGGATCATATAGGATTAAGTATTATCATTGTGTTTTTCTTTGCATGTTTTGACTTCTAGAATAAAAGGGTTATTCGAACCTCCACAGTCGGTCATACGTTGGAAGTAGGTATGAAGGAAGACTATCATGAATATGTCTGTAGATTGTCTAAAGTGTTTAGGCATAGCGCAAGTTTTTGCTTCAGAGTTCATGAGTGCTTTGATAAGATTAAAGTATTGGATTAAACCCACGCTCACTTGAATCACTTCATGGATTTATCACAGGTGATTAGTGAGACGATAACATTGTATATTCTTGAAACCGAGATGTGTGAGTTGTTATTTGCTGGTTAGTTGCACATTGATAATAAGTAAATGCACCGGCAACTTGGTGTTATCAAAACTTATTGTTATGTGTGATTCGATCGGTAGGTGCAAGCGAGCATTTGAGTCGAAGTTTATCCATTCCTTTTACCCAAAGTGGGATAAAAGCGATATCAGTGGGTCCCTCGATGATTTAGTAATGACACCCTAAAGTGCTTGGCCAAGCCAGGACTTATTTAATTTGTTCAATCAATCATGGTCGTCATAAATTGGAAATCGGGAAACAGAAAATAGACTGAGAGAATGATCAAAATCCATGTCTCATGTCTATACGATATCTAGAATGGAGGAATATATGATCCGTTATCTAAAGGACATGTCACTGATAAGATCAGAGTTCGACAACGACTTTTGGTGGCTAAAATTTGCTAGTCAATTTTTGAAGTTATACTTGCAATTATAGTTATTAGACTTATCCAAGTGGGAGACTGTTGGATTAGGTGTCTAAGCGCATAACTATAATTGGTATGCACTTTAATTGATAGTAGCAATGTCCTTTTGGGTTGCCTTCAAAACTGGCAATGGAATAGGATAATTGTTGGAGAGAGAATAATGATTTATTAATTTATTACTTGGTTAATAAATTAATTTGAAATCAAGATAAATGATTTATTAATGTATTATGGATATAATATATTGATTAAAAATTATATTGTTTAATTATTATTTAATCAAAAATTAATTTGGAATTAAATTTAGGATTAAAGGAATTAATTGAAACTGCAGGGACTAAAGGTGACAATGCTCAAAAGTTGAGCATTGAAGCATTCTAGAACCTCCCTTAGAGGTGGGGAACGAAATATAGAGTGTCCAAGGGTTTCCTTGGGCTCTAAGGGTGCCTTGGAAGCCTTAGGGAGGAAGTTAAGGGATTAGGGTTATCTAAGATACACCTGCCTTATCCTAAACCTTCCTTATCACCTATATAAACCCCTATAAGGTTGGATTTCGTCGAAGGCACTCCAAGAGAGTCTTAGAGCCGAATTTTCCACTTCCCTTCTCTCTCCATGGTAATCCTTGGTTGCTAGGTTTGTTTGTGAGCCATTAGAGGCGCGACACTTGTGGCGCTTTCTACCAAAGTTCAAGATCTTCAAGGATTTGATTTTTATTACATTATAACAATCAAGGTATGTATCCTAACCCTAATTATATGTTAATTTTGAAAATTACATGTGCCTCCCAGGGTTTTCTAGTTTTTATGTTTAAAGCCATTATGTCTAATAGTGAAAAACATAGATCCTCAAATTAGGGTTGCATGCACACAAAGGATTATTTGCTATGTATAAAACCCATCAAGAACACTGAGGAGACTACTAAGGGTACATTAACCAAATTACCCCTGCTCTAACTTTGGACTCCCTCCAAGGCCCAGATCCAACTAATCCTCCTAAGTCCACCAATGGCCCACTAATGGCCTAATTTTCTAACTTGGGCCTAACTCCTAATATGGGCCGTATATAAGTCCAAACATCCCCTTGGTCCAAAATCTGACTTCTGATGGACTTACTAAGGCCTAATTACTGACAAGCCCAACAATTGGCCCAATTCAAGGCCTAAAATATAAAGGCCCAATTCTGATGAGTACGCGGGGCGTACTCATTTGTGATATCCCCATTTTCACGGCCAGAAAAGACTGATTTTGTTTATGCTTTATGAAAATCAGAGTACATTTTTTTAATAAAAATGTTGCGGAATTTGTTCCCAGTAAAACATGATAAATACGTTATCAAAACATTTCCAAAGAAAAGTATTTTTATTCATTTTAAAACATTTAGGATGTCATCATCAATACAGAAAAACATAACTTACATTCATTATCACTAGTGATTTATATCTCCTTAATCTCTCAGTGTAATCAGACTTCATAACAACACCTGTGATATAAGTAAACTGAGTGGGTCAGGTTAGGAAACCTGGTGAGTACATAGGGTTAACCCACAATAATATAATTATTATGTTTAAACAATTAAGTAATCAACCCAATTACCCATCCCCATTATCTTCTTTATTCTTAAGGATCTACCCTAAGAATCAGCTATTCCTCGTTCATTTATTCCTAAGGATCATCCTAAGGAATCGGCACGAAGTCCATCGTTGCCACGGTTTACACAATAGGCACTAAGTCTGCATAGTCGACAGGGGTTAGGCATCAAGTCTGCATGATCGCCAAGGTTTACACAACGGGCACTAAGTCTACATAGTCTCCAGGGTTTAGGCATCAAGTTTGCATGATCGCCAAGGTTTAGGCACCAAGTCTGCATGGTCGCCAAGGTTTAGAGTACATCGGGTGAACACATCGTTTACAACACCTACAGGTTGCGAGCCTGCTAGTGTTCCACTGAACTGTCTAGAATAGTCCGTGGTTGTCATCTATACTATGTTGAATGATGGGGCCATCGTTTGGGAAAAGGCTTCTCACATCGGCCAACTCTCACCCTCACCTCATGGTCTATAACACCTCTCAACTCATCATCGAACTCATATTCCATCTATTACATCTACCCATGTTTTACCCCAACATTATCGTAGATATAAAATACATATACAATTTAAATCATTTAAAACATGTATAAAATCATTCATCCAGCATAGACAACAAGTACTCTGATAATATGCACACATAGCACATAATTTATATAAAATAATTCATATCTATGTGTAAGATGAAAGTAACTATGCACTCACCTGAGAAGGTGGCGACTCGGTACTCGGATAACATTTCGTTTACTTTAAAATAATTTTCTTCGACGAAACCTAGTATTATTACCACTAGATTTTAGTCTAATATTTACCGTGACTAATTATTAGTCTTAGTATTATTATTATATAAGCGTTTAAACAATAATTTCCAACCACTATGTACAGACTTAAAACACCGGAGGGCAGGACCCTTTTGGCGTATAGCACTTCTGAAATCCAACAACCCTATGCAGCCCTTTAAACCAGATTCCCCATACCGCGAGTAGTTAAAAAGATATTATAACAATACTTATATAAGTCATAATAATAGCTAAAATATTTTTTATAAGTTCATAATAACAATATTAATTTTAAATATAAGCCATATTAAAATAGGGTAAGCATAACTTACTTACAAGAGGATTTTAGCTAAGAGTCGGGCTCTGCAGGGGCAGAACTTCATCGCTGAATCTTTCTAAGAAAGATTCGTGGACCGCTTCAGCGCTCACCTTACTATACTAAAAACTAAAGAAAGAGAAGTCGAATCACAATGGACCGAAATGCTCGGGGGATAAGGAAAGAAAGACTTTTGAATCAAGAGAATGGTGCAATAAATATGAGAGCCCAATGCTCTTATTTATACTAATTGAATTTTCAAAAACCACCCTCCATAATTACTTAATGACCTTTTAGTTATATAAACAACTAAACACCCCTTTATAATACTATTTTAAATGGATTTAATGATATTTGTACTAAACTAATGTCGAAAGAACTCAACATTAGTCTTATAATGACCGCATCGTCAATACCTTTCTAATGATATATACATATGTGTATATATATATATATATATATATATGTGTGTGTGTGTGTGTGTGTGTGTGCGTATATATGATTTATACTTTATTTTAATACGTAAATATGCTGTTATAATTTGTAACTCGTTCATACGAACTCCGTTTTTGATGTTGTTTATATCCTCGCGTAGGTGGAGACGTACTCTACAACTTTCGTTTAGACTCCGTCGGCTAATCTTGACTTTATTTTAAAGTTATATTTTTAACAGGCCGGGACAAGATTGGTCTGTTAAAATCTCATAACTTCTTCATCCGATGTCCATTTTCGTCTGTCTTTTTATCATTACGCTACTAATAACGAGATCTTCGATTCTCGTTTAGGTTGTGTTGGCTAAAAACTGCTCGATCTAATACTCGAACTTCGTGCTATACACCGCTAAGCCGAAACTTCGAAAAATCATAACTTCCTCATAAGAAGTCAGATTTGGGCGTTCTTTTTATGGATGCTCTTAGGTTAACATATTCTACGACTTTCATATAGATTACTAAGGCTAAAAAAAGCTCTATCATAAATTAACTATTTACGTCTTCGTGGTGTTGTGCCGGTTCCGTCGCTAAACTTCGACGGGTCATAACTTCTTCTTTATAACTCGGATTTCGGCGCTCTTTATATGTACAGAACCCTTGAGACATATTCTACAACTTGGTTAAGATTATTTATTCTAAATAATCTTTTGTCAAAAAGTCATTTTCGACCCCTATTATCTCTAAATTGACTAGCCCGGATCTACGGGCGTTACATCATCTGTATGCAGCACGTACCTGTTGCATGGCTTGTACGCTGTGCGTACTGGCTGGTACGCCCAGCGTGCTACCCTGTTAAGTTCCTTTCCACATTAAACACTTAATACTCAATCCTAGAAGCTACAACTACAGATCCAAGTCCTTTTCATCATTCTAATCCATAAATCACTCACTTGGTGGCTTGTAACTCACCAAATGAGCCCAAACATGGAGTAATGACAAATAACTCTATAGAAGTGGATTGATCTCATGCATGGTTCCATAATGGCCTCAAAGCTTTCAACTTTACAGATAAAGGAACTTATTGAGCCTCAAGGGTGGCAACCCTAAGCTCAAATTCGAAGTTGCATGATCAAGATCCAAACTTTAGACTTCAAGAGATTCAAAACTTCCAAAACCTTAGATCTAGACTTTGAGGAAGAAAGTTAAGAGCTTTATACCTCCTCTAGATGCCAAATGATGAGTTTAATCCAGATCTTTGAGCTTAAGGCACTCAAAGGCTTCTCCTCCAACCTTTCCTTTTCTTCTTCAAAGCTTTCCTTCACCAAAATGAGTTCACAAAGGTCAAACACACACACAACAATGGAGTATAGGGCTCAATAAGGGTTTTCTAAGTGTGAAGGGGCTGGTAAGAAGCCAGGGTGTGGCTATAATGGGGTATTTATATGACTTAAACCCTAAAAATTAGGGTTTGCTATTTGCTCACATACACTGCACGTACTCCTGGTACACTGCGCGTACATATGTAAGTCCCCCGAATCCTTTGCAGACCACTACGCCCTGCGTACACCCAAGCTACGCCCACGTACGTCTTATGGGCAACCCAAATCTTTGGCACCATCTGCTTAAGTCCAATCCAATAGTCCTTTTTATCTATACTTGGCGCAACCATAAATTAAGAAGAATTAATTAATCAATACGTCGAAAGTCGATCGTTACAGAGAAAGTTCTGCAACACCCTTCAAATTAGCAAATCACTCATCATCAATCAAAGAGTGATAATAGGTTTCAAGTTAACTATCAAGAAACACCATTTCCAAATAAGTAAAATCCGTTTTGAACAACTCACTTAGCTTCACCAACTTTGATTTGTCAAACATAGAAAATGAATTTCAAGGACTCAAAGCCGACATGTATTCTAGTAAATCGGTTCTCACTTCACTAAAACGATTCCCAAACTCTTGAATTTGCATATCCAAAACCGTGTTGAAAATATCAACTTCAAAGTGACGTTGATTAGTAATCTTGGTCCTATGGTTTCTTGGAGTAACATAACATTCAGACATTTCCACAATTTTAATTTTATATTTTTGAAAAAAAGAAAAAACCTTCTCCAATAGTAAAAGAAATCCATTATTTCTTAAAGCTTTCAGCGTTTTCATTGTCATTTTCACCAAAGAAGCCGCTTCCAAAATATCATGATCCTTTCTTTGAAGATGTCTTGACAAGGCATCCGTGAGACCAAAAATCTCCAACATCAAGTGTAAATAAAACACAAAATCAAGCGTCTTGAAATATGACAAAATACCGTATGCGTGATTTCAGTTATGTAAACTAGATCCCTCCTCTTCAATATAATTAAGAACCTTGACAACCTCCGAAAACAGATTTTTCAAACTTGTTATTGTTTTATAATGTGAGCTCCATCTTGTATCTCCTGCTCGAACAATAGAAATCTCTTGATTTAAACCTCTTCCGGTGTTAATTTTACCATTACTAATTTCTTTTTGAACCCTTTCCTTGTAACTCTCCCGTATGATATATTTTCTTTTACAAGAAGCACACACCACATTAACCACCAAAGCTAATTGCTCAAAGAAATCTTCAGCACCATCGTGGTTCTTTGCTACAACCACATCCACTAATTGAAGTTGGTGTGCAAAACATTGTACATAATATGCCGAAGGGTTATCTTTCAATATCAATGCTTTCAAACCGTTAAATACACCCCGCATATTATTTTCTCCATCATATCCTCGCCCTTTTACCTATTTTAATATATATATATATATATATATATATATATATATATATATATATATATATAATATAAAAAAGAAATTAGATAGATAAAATTCAAATACTAATAAAGGAATTCATGATTTCGCATCTGAGATATACTCAATATATTGTTGGTAAATATTGAATCAATGGCTTCTTTTACAGTTAAAGAAGATGTATCCTTCTCATGAACAACTCCAATAAATCTTTCCTTCACAATTCCAAGGATATTGACATATTGCAACACCATAGCCATTTGTTACTTTTTTGATACATCACTAGACTCGTCTACTAATATAGAAACACGTCCTTACCAATTTCTTCACACATGGACTTTATTATCTCTTTTGAAAAACATTGAACAATTTCTTTTTGAATCTTCGGGGACATCAATTTTTCATTTTTTGGATCATTTTCTAAAGTAACGTTATAAATGCTTTCATTATGGTCCCGAAGGAATGATAATTGTTCAATGAAAAGACCCCTAGAAAGAGAGTCGTCTGACTCATCATGACCACGGAATGGTAACGTATTTTTCAATAAAAATCTACAAGTATCAATTGTAGCACATAATCGAATTTGATAGTTACTCGCTTCAACTTCGATCTGCTTATGAAAAGCTTCACTAATAGATTGGTTTTTCTTTACTAGATTTTCACAATTTTGTTTTGCTTTGTTGTAATGACTATCAACTTTACCCTCGTGATCTTTCAATGATTTCTTTTTACTTCAAGTGTCAAAGCCTTCCGTCACAAATACATCTGTCCCCCCTTGTTGCCCCATAATGTCTCCAAACAAGTAGCAACATAAACAATAAGCTTTGTTTTCTTTTGTGCTATATTCTAACCAATTAAATTCATCAAACCATTCATTTACAAAACGTCTATTCTTATCACCAATTTTTATTAATAGAAAATCATTACCTTTTGGTTGAGAAGGTCCTTTAATCCAATATATTCTCCTAATTTCATCCCTTTGATTTGGACGATAGGATGTAATTCTTGGTCTATCTGTCGGGTCCAAAAGAAGATTATTAATATCAAAATTTGGTGGTTGTGGTTGTGGTTGTGGTTGAAGTCTTTTTCCTCCACCACTTTCATCACTATTACCAACATCCAATGCTCTTTTAAAAAAATTCAATTAAACCCTACAAAGACAATTAAATATTTAAAATTCATATTTGAAAATATAAACCTAACATAAGTGAACAACTAATTGGCTAATTAGGTTTTCAAATTGACAACAAAATTAAACAAAATCATAAAATATAAAAGAGGAAAAATTAAATATTACTTGTTTCATGAGTCTATGAATGCGCAAGTGGGACTATGGGAGAAGAAAGCCAAATTGAAACTAAAAAGTTGTTGTGAAGCAAGGGCGTAGGAGGTGATGAGAACTCAGAAAAAATTATTTTATTTCCTAGATTTCGTAAGTAAATTTGTACATAATTACATAAAATATTCACATGTAAATGAGCCAAGTTTTACGAATTAGTAGGCTATTGGACTTTGCTTTTAAATGTAGTTGGAAGTTGATGCTTATGTTGTATCTAAGAGTATCATATTTATGTATAGATATATTTTTACATTTTTAGGGATTAATTGAGGGGTAGCACGTGCAACCCCTACCAACCAGCTAATTCCGCCTATGATTAAGTGTTGTTTGTTTTTTCGAAACGAAAAAACATGAAGTTTGCGGACCACTTCTGCAACCCTCTGTAGCAGAAGAGGTAAATCAAACGGCTCAGCATGTAATACAAAGTCTATTTCTTTTTTAACATCTGCAGACTACTACAATAAGTTAAAATAAATTTTGAAGAGGTTTAAAGCAGATGATCTAGTGTTGCGTCACGTAGCATACGCTTATAAGTTTTTAAGTTAGAAGTCTTCTGAAAATCAAATAAGTGTGAATGACCAAGTGTTGCGCGACACAACAATAAATTGTTAGAAGTTGTTTTTTTAGAAAAAAAAAAACAAACAACATCTCTCTGCATATCCTTGCAAAAACGAAGAGTTGTAGTGAGATGCCGAAAACCCAAAAATAAAATAATCATTTAAGTCAAATACAAACAAAAAAATAAACTCGAAATAAAACCCGAAAATAAAATAATCATTTTAAATCAAAGACAAACTCAAAATAAATGTATTTCTAACACAAATTTGTTAGCAAAAAGCTAGAGGATGATAAGTGTATTTTTTGGACAACCATTTGAACCATTTTTGTATATTTGTATATTTAATAATCAAGTTTAAGTTATAATGTTCAAACATTTCAAAACATATAATAATATATAAATACAAGTTGAATCATGTTTCATTATTATTTATATTATTTATCTTATTTAAATACTAAAAAGAGATATATAACACTTCAAAGCACCTAATCGATAAAGTAATCAAAATTTGATATGATATAATACATATTATTGATATGATATTTAGATATAATAAATATTATATTCATAATAAAAATAATAAAAATAAAATAAAGTAGTCGGTGCCTTCATCTTTTCAGTTTTGCTTTGAATATTACCTAAATAGAGAAAATGTAATATCATAATCATAATTATTAAATGTTATAAAAAATAATTGTATAATAAAAATTCATCAAAAATAAATCATTTCAATAGGGAGGGAGAAAACAAGAATGTAGGGAAGGAGATCAATAGACAAACTGATTATAAAATAAAACTTGATTCATTCCATGTCTAAAGCCTTATTTTTTTAAATACAACATTTTTTAAATGGTGGACCGTATAAAAGTTAAAATTATGGCATTCGAAAAGTCATCTTCGACATTTTAAAGAGTTTATATCTCAAAGAGAAATCAAATATTCTGTTACTTTTTATTTTTATTCATCTATATATTTTGTAGATTAATACAAACATCAAAATTAAGATAGAAGGTTAAAAAATGAATGGATTTCATATATTATTATTTTATATATTGTGATTTTATATAAATAAAAAGTTAAATAAAAACAAAAAATAAAAAATATATTTAATTTTTCTATCTCAAATGATCATCAACAACAATACTAATAATGTTTTTATTTAAATTTTAAATCAGCTTAGACCGAGTTTTCTCTTTTTTTTAGTAACATCATCATCAAGACCAAAATTTCATAATCATTGATTTTCAAGATGCTTGAGTTGTTGTGGAAGAAAGGTGGATTGATAGGGGAAGGAGTGGAAATCAGGAAAGAATGTAAGTAAGGGATGTTTATATTTTAGTCTTCCATTGACCAGTCTAGAAGAATACTAGTGGGTGTAAGTCACGCCTGACGTCATGGTCAAACTTGGCCCCGTAGAATTTTAACCCAAACTCAAGCTTCTCACGCCTTAGAACAAACCGATTCCACACATTTCGTGGAAACTTTCCATTTAGTACAACTGCTTATGCGAAGTTCTAGAAGAGTACAACTTTTTTTAATGAGTAAAACGCACGCAAATCCACAAGCTCAAATATTTTATGTTTTTTTCATTATTTATGCTGGTCATGATAGTCTTTTCAAAAACCCCAAAAACTTGATTTATTGGAATTTATTATTAGATGAGTAATTCTATATGGGTCCTCCTATTTGCACGATTGAATTCGTGTATTAATTTGATTACTGCGTTTAAACAGTCCCATCATTTCCTTTACAGATTTTAATTGTTTTTATATATCTTTTCTAACTTACTCCCTTTCACTTAAATACAAATTACAAAACACATCCTCTAATAATTTTATTATCTATTTCAAATATATATATGAAATTGTATGTTAATAATCTTAATAATTATACGGTTTGGAATGTTTACTTTTACTATTATGTAAACTAGTATTGGTTTATTTTCTTAAAAATATATATAGATCTTAAAAAACTATATTAGTTTTATAAATATTTTCAAAATAATATCATTTAAAATATTAAGCCTCTGTATTTTATTTTTAATATTACTATGTATTCTAACCATTTCCAATAAATTTATTTTTCATCAAAACGTTAATAATATATTTTGTTATTTTAAAAATTCATATTATTAACAATCGGCAATTTATTTCTTTCCTAATCCCTTGCTAACAACATTTATTTAAGTAAATTTAAGTAAACTAATCATAATGTAATGTGTATTAAGAAAACCCAAAAAAATGACAAAAGTACCACTAAGTCGAAAACAGGAAATCTCATATATATATATATATATATATATATATATATATATATATATATATATATATATATATATATATATATATATATATATATATTAGTTTATAACACGTGGAAGCTGACGGTAGGGATGAAAGTGGGTCTAAACCCGGACCGGATGGACCCGAACCTGGAAAACTCGGGAACCTGTTAACGACATTTTGTAGAACCGGAAACCGGATCGGTATATAGGAACCGGTTTCGGTTCGGTTCTGGGTATGACTCTGGGTAAAGTGGGTCTAGAACTGGAAAACACGAAAACATCAAAGTGGGTAGGTTGAAATCGGATAAAGTGGGTTTAGAACCGGAAAAAATCGGATTTTTTTGGTAATTACTTACTACTTAGTGGGTTGAACTTTGAAAATTTTCATATTGATATCCCGACTTTGAGGGATTGTGATATGCATGTGTTAACATTTTCACATAATACAAAGTACAAAAACAAATAGCTGAAAAGTTGAAACGAATGAGATATGCATCTTTTAAACGTTTCACAATAAACCGGTTCCGGTTTTTAGACCCGGTTTACCCGGACTCAATGAACCCAAACTCGGATTACCCGGAACCCAGATAAATACAATTTTTGAACCCAAAACCGGAACCGGTTCGATATATTCTGGTTCTAACAGTTCCGGTTCCGGTCCGATTCCGGTTCCGATCCGGTTTTTCGGTTCTAGATATCATCCCTACCTGACGGTTACTCCCTATTGTGACCTTGCAAGTTCGCCGAAGTGATTAGAACCCTTGAAGACCAGGTCGCATCAATATATATATATATATATATATATATATATATATATATATATATATATATATATATATATATATATATAAGGCTTAGGGATATATGTGGTTGTTATGTACTTAATATTAGGTATAGATCCATTAAAAACAATATAGTTTTTAACAAAATACAATCAAATCTCTCTACCATCTTTCTTGTATCCTCTATTAGACTAGATGATAGACTTTGTACATACTTTTATGGAGTTTTAAAATTTTAATTTTGCCACACAAACTATGTATAAGAATATATTATCAACTACCTATAAATCTTCATATTCAAATTAAAAATTGAAAACTATAGTGAAAGATTGAAATTATTCATTAAAAACACAATAAATTTTTTCTCATAACACATCAAAAAGAACCATGTAAGTATACATATGGTTGGTATCAATGAAAGTTATGAAGCCTACTAGAGGTCTAATATAAAAACATATTCGAAATACATAGATGTTGATGATAAATTTTAAAATCACAAATAATATGAGCTCAAAAGCAATAGGAAGAAGCTAACAATTAAAAAAATGTGTTTATTTAATCAAAATGAAATTAATTTTGATGGTTCTCTACCTAATATTTATATAAATGACAGCCACATATTTATTTTTTCCACACACACACACACACACATATATATATATATATATATATATATATATATATATATATATATATATATATATAAAGCTAAAGTTTCAAAAAGTATAAGGTATGATTTGAAAATCAAATATAAATATAAGGGTATTTAATGAAAATTGAAAAGTAAAGATTTTTTAGTTTAACATATTAAAAATTGTCAAAATTTTCAGTGATTTATATCGATTCATCAAAAATTCGTGCATTTGGAATTCAAGTCGTGCGGTTAGAATTACCCATTCTATATACACAAACAAAGTTTAAATGCAGGATGATTTGATTGATTATGTTTATTTAGTCAAAAATTTATTTTTAAATTTAAACAAACTGTTTACATAATACGAATTTTCATTTGTCACCCTTCTATTTAACTATGTATTTCAAAATTCACTTTTTACTTGTTTAAAATATATTTCACACATCCATTATTTAAATATCATTAATATAATATTACAGGGGGAAATGACTTTTTTCTATGCATATTTTTTTTGTATGCAATTAACAATGAAAGCTTTTTTTTTTGGGGATTTCTAAATGTATTTTGCAAGAATGAAATGATTGATTATATTTAATGTAATCAAATTTATCCAAAATTTCAACAAAATATATTTTAATTTAGGGTAATTACTAATCTAGCCAAATTAAGGAAGTGATTATCAATTTTTAGCTAAAAATTAGTAAATATCCGAATATAGGCCACGAAACCGTAGGTTTCTAAAATCGTCTACTGTTTCGTCATATCGTCTATTGTTTCGTGTTTTATATAAATTTTTTTTTTCTACTTTGAGCTAATGTACCACGAAAAAGTAAACGGACCCATAAAATAGTAGCCTATTAGCACGAAACACTACTTTAAGGCATAAAATAATAGACAACAACGTTGACTGTAGTCAACCAAAAGTTGACTACGTTTTTAAGGGCTATTTTTGGCTAACAGTATTATTTTTTTTGGCTATTTTTGATAAGTAATTAACAAAAATTGTGAGATTTGTATTTTCCCCTTTTATTTATAGCTTTCTTTTTTATTTAGATACATATTAAAAAAACGAATTGTCAATGGATTTCCCATGTTAGAATATTTGTATAATTTTAAACTTATGAAAGTGTTATTTTCTAATTAACACTAATTGAGTTCTAATACGTTAATTGAGTTTGTAAATGTTAATTTTAAACACTACTTGAGTTTTTAAACACCAACTCTAAATGCTAATTTTTTAAAACACTAATTAATTTTAAATACTAATTGAGTTTTTAAAAACTAATTTTTAAATGTTAATTGAGTTTACAAATGAATTAGACTAATACTATAGGTTAAAAATTATGTATATATATTTTTAAATATTATCATACACATATGAGCATATTTCTAATAGAATAGATTAATATAGTGAATTTTTAAAAGTCGAAAAAGTATATGATAAAATATGAACATTGTGTATTAATAAAGGGATTAATGAGAAATTATATAATATCATTTTCATATATAAAGCGGTTGTGACTGACTGTCAGTTTTCAAACTTCAGGCACAAATATCAAAACAATTACTTGTTTCGTGCGAATAGGAGAACCCTATTAGAATTTGTAATCTTATAAACAATCGGTTGTCACCATTGTACAAAAAAACACGATTCACCCAAAAAGAATAAGACGAATGTCATGTTTGTTTTTTATAGGAAAAATGATAAAGAATAAGGTGAATGACATGTTTGTTTTTTAGATAAGACTAATTAACGTAATTAACTTTTCAGTTTGTTCCCATATAAATAACTATCTTTTTTTTTACAAATCTAGGTAACAAACTTTTTGAAACTGTTTATGTATGACCATTATGATCTGTTGTACCAGGTTATATCCAACTACAGTAGGTCATAATGGTTATATGTGAACACTTTCAAAAAGTTCGTTACCTAGATGTGTACAAAAAAAAATTACTTAAATATGAACAAAACCAAAAGTAACGGTAAATTACACGAATGGTCCGTGTGGTTTGGGGAAATTTGTGTGTTTGATCCCAAACTTTTTTTTTTTTTTTAATTTGGATGGTACCTACTGTTTATTTTTGTTGCGCTTGGTCCCTGTCTTACCTAAAAAGACTATTGTGCCCTTATTAATTTATTTTTTTTAATTAATTTTCTTATTTATGTATTTTTTATATGTTTAATAAAACTAATAGACCCCACATATCTGTATATCCCCACCATCCTATCTCTCATCATCCTCAACTTCTATTTCTTATCCATCTTTAGTGACATCGACATCTTCACCATCCGTTCATCCTTCAACTCCAGCGAACCAACACCACAACCCACTAAAGTGAAGAGACATTGGGTTATGATGTTTGTTCGCCAGAGTTGAAGGACAAAAAAAGAAAATGATGGTGAAAACTTCCATGTCAATAAAGATGGAAAGAAAATAAAAGTTGAAGAGGATGAGAGATGAGATGGTGATCGGTGGGACCCAAATTAATTTTCTCAAATGTGGTTTCAGGTTTACGGTGAGAATATACAGATATGTGGGGTCTATTAATTTTTTTAAACATATAAAAACAAATACATAAATAAGAAAATTAATTAAAAAAATAAATTAATAAGGGCACAATAGTCTTTTTAGGTAAGACAGGGACTAAGCACGCAACAAAAATAAACAATAGGGACCATCCGAGTTAACAAAATAAGTTAGGGACCAAACACACAAATTCCCCCAAAACATAAGGACCATTCGTATAATTTACTCTTACTTTTGGTTTTGTTCATATTTAAGTAACTATTTTTTTGTACACATCAAGGTAACGAACTTGTTGAAAGTGTTCACATATAACCATTATGACCTGTTGTAGCAAGATGTAACCTGCTACAGCAGGTCATAATGGTGATATGTGAACAGTTACAAAAAGTTTGTTACCTAGATGTGTACAAAAAAATAGTTACTTATATGTGAACACCCCAAAAAATTAATTACCTTAATAAGTCTTATTCCTTTGTTTTTTCGGAAAAATGAAGGCTAATGCTATTTGCAAAAAGAGCTTTTCGAAGGATAATAATAATAATAATAATAATAAATAATAATAATATAAATTAAAAATGAATTAAAACAACAAAAAAAAGGAAAAAAAAAACAATAAAAGACAAAAAAATTAAATCAAGATGGTTAAATTGAAAAGTGGAAGAGTACTTCTAGAAAACTCATTTTTCTAATTTCATGGTGATGTGATGTGATTTTTTTCTTTATTTTGTTTTTTTGTTTTCAGTTCTTTTTTATTATATGTTTTATTATTATTATTATTATTATTATTATTATTATTATTATTTTAAATTTAAATAACCGTATAAAATTCGAACGACATTAAAAATTTGGACGATTTACAAAAAATTCGAAAAACTAAACAAAAGTAAAGTTTGTCTTTATTTATAATTGATATATTAATTGGTTCGGTATTACATTTGTGTATTACGTTATGCGGATTGAAACATTTAGTCGAGCAATGTCGAATGTTCTGATTTGTACCTACGGAGAAGCCTGAACAAAACATCATGCATTTGATATACTCCTTGTAAATTAACAATCACATGATGGTTATGGTGAATTGCAATTTATCAATAAACATTAATGGTATCGGTTTGTTTCTAAAATAAAGACAAACTTTACTTTTGTTCCATTTTTATAGTCGCTCGAATTTTATAATGTCGTCCAAATTATATATATATATATATATATATATATATATATATATATATATATATATATATATATATATATATATATATATATATATATATATATATATATATTATAAAATGACTACTCTTAGGAACAGTACCTAACTAGGGTAGTGTTCCTTGGGTTAGTTAGTTCACATGGCTTTAGTTAATCTCAGATATCCACCACTTCAAATTAGGATCTACTCTTAGTACTTCTCGAACCTTTTATTCCCACCGCCACTATTCTCCACTGCCTTAAGCGATTGTCATTCATTAATTCCTTTCTTGGGTCTTCTTCAACCTCCTCAACCCAACCATACACGATTGGAGGTCATCTCCCTTTAGTACCTGACCCTGACCCTGGATACTATTTGGGTTAATTTTTGAGTTCCCTTAAGAATAGAACCTAACCCTTCCACCCTGGTTACGTCCACGCATCCACCGCTTCCAAAATAGTTCACTGTCAGCCATCTACATACCTCATCTCTTCCTACAATGTGATACCACCGCTCTATCTAATGTTTCAACCTTTGACGACCCACTTTAGGGTTGATAAAGGCATAGAATTCGTCATCCATGGCTGTGTTGAGGGCGTCGACAACATCGAAACTGGTGGAGAAGAAGACCGACAAATCAATCCTCATCTACCTAACTGTAGAAATCGAGCTTCTGCACCATCACTATGTAGAACTATGGCTTCGATTGTTTTGAAAAGCTTCGCTCTGAATATCAGTTCTTCAGATTTCTCATGTGCTCTCCATATTCAACTTTTGAAGTTCTACCTACCGTCAACCAAGCCTTCAAAGGTCGATTACAAGTCGTCGGTTCTGTTTCAGGTGATTTTTTTTCTCATATTTTTCTTTAGTTTTCGTTTAGGCTTTATCGATTTTAGGTAAACCACTCTGTCACACCCTATAATTTCACTAATAGCAAAGAAAGAAGAGAAAGTTATGTTTCCAGTGTTCTTCTATTCCACCAGGTGTGTATCTGTTCGTTCTTTTTTCACATGTGATTACAAACTTTGTAGACTACTACCCTTCACGATTTTCACTCTTCCTGCTGCCCCAATGTGTAAATACCTAACTGTTGATTCGAAATTCTTCTTGGGCTTTAGCCGGATTTTGAGACAGAATAAAAGGTGCAATAGGATACAAGTTTTATGCCAAACGATGAGGTCAGTAAATCATATCCATGATTAATATTGGTGGATATGTATCCATTTTTTTCAAGTTATGCTATTCCATACTCTTTTTCCTTTTTTGTAATTATATATATATATATATATATATATATATATATATATATATATATATATATATATATATATATATATATTGTAACACCATGAAATTTTCAAGCAAAATTTTCATTCAAAAATCACCTTAATCTCATTAACATAAGTCATAAAAGCTCCAAAATCTCAATTTATCAAAACACATATCATAATAACAAATTCCAGATCCTCCAAAATATAACACAGTCTCGTGTGTACAATCAAGTCGGCGGCTTCCCGTGATCCTGAGAAGTACCTGAAACACATATCACATAACACGGTAAGCACGACTTAGTGACTTCCCCAAAATACCACGTGCATCTCAAATAAGAACTTCCGGTAAATTTATCTCATTCCGCCCACTCGATACACCACCAGAGTCAACCTTAAACTCGAGAGTCTAGACCGGCACAGAATTGGAACCACTCGTCCCAGTGAAACACTCAACTCGCGACCCATGACACGTATCCCACGCGTACATCACTTCTCCGGTTCCTTCCGATTGTGATAACCATACCTTAACCCAGAATATAATGATTTTTGACCATTATGGAGATCCCTGTCTCTCCCCTGGTTCGGCCACCAGGTTCCCGGAGACTCAATTAATAAGGCTACCCAAGCCTAAGAGATCTCCTACATCATGCTTTGACTAACGAATAACACGGCTCCCTGTAGTATCACAACACACTCTCGCTAACTAGTGAATACTACGGCTCTCCGCAGTATCACAACACCCTCTCGCTGACTAGTGAATACTACGACTCCTCGCAATATCATAACACCCTCTCGCTAACTAGTGAATACTACGGCTCTCCGCAGTATCACAACACCCTCTCGCTGACTAGTGAATACTACGACTCCTCGCAGTATCACAACACCCTCTCGCTGACTAGTGAATACTACAACTCCCCGTAGTATCATAACACTCTACCTTATCACCCTACAATCTCATCCTCAAATCATCACCTCATTGCGTTCACTAACTCATGCTTCGCGGCCCAAAATAGATAGGTACACACCCACCCAGATTAAGCATCACTAATCCTGACGACCACCGACGTGACAAAACACTTTTTCTTGCTGCAATTCACATTCTCAGATAATCCCGCTGATGGAAGTTAACTGAAGGGCTCCCACTGGAACCATAAACACTTGTTACACCACTTGACATATCATAACTCAAGTGTCAAAATATATTGAAACTTAGGGCATCATACCCAGATACCTCGTTACACCATCACAGAACCTCACGATGTATACCCTCAACCACTAATCTCCTACTCATGGCATCATACTCAAATACCGCAATGCACCCACTCAAAATCTCACAACTGATCTTCCTCTCGCACAACTCATAACTTCGAAAAACTCTAACTCTCAATTGGAAACACAGAGGAATCGTTAAATGACTCAGAACATGTTAACGAAAATCCGAAACTCCCTCTTTTGTTGCTCAAAACCACTGCAAGAATACTCATATCAACTCTAAAGTTGGTTGCCCAATCAACTTCTTCCCTTCCTAAAGTGAACATAACAATCCATACATCGAATTAGAAATTCTCAACCACCAAAACTATCCCCACGAGCCAACCACCTCGAATTCCACCATTACAACCTCGAAGAGTTTCTAACCACTCTAGGGTCCTTGACCAATGACTACTCGTCGTAGAAACACCCCTCCTTCCCTGAACACGTACAACACATATCCGATTTGTACCTCGCCTCGATCACTAATAACCACGGTCTCATGCATCCGTACTGCAGGTCTCCATACCAAGTTCTCTAACTGCACTTGAACAATATTTGATCCTCTCAACTAAATAATTGGATCTCTGTTAGGGTGCAAAGTCACACTTGGATGAGGTTTTACCCACTAGTATGTGTAATGAGTTGTCTTTTCTTTATAAGGAAGTGAGTGGCATTCATTTTATGTAAGGGAACCATTTGGAGTGTTATACTAGAGAGAGAAATTTTGTACAAACCCATTTTTATATCCTTTCTAGATCTAATACGAGCTTACAAAGATTTATTCACTTCATGTGTTCTTGATTTTGTATGATGATTCACTAGATCTTTTCTAATTACGCTCATGTCATCATAATCAACACCACTATAATTGGTATCAGAGCAGGTGTTCTTGATTGGATCAAGAATTGATCCTTCATGGCTATCTTGATTTGGTGATTCTTCATGTTCTTATTGATCTTCGTGTTTAGAGAGTTTTTTTTGTTCTAGAAAACGAAATTTTCCTTGATTTGATCCATAATTTGATTTTCTCTCTTTGGAATATTTGTTTGCACCACTTTCCCTCTCTAGAAAACCCAAGTTCATATCATTTGATTCAAAAGAAAAGAAGCAATCACGGAGAAACGGTTGATTCGGAATAAAATTTTTCTATACGAATACACTTCTTTTGAATGCATTCTTTATCGAATGACTGATGAATTGCAAAGTGAAGGCGAACTTATTTCAAATGGAGAATGGAATGAAAAGGGAGAATTCATTGGTTATCCAATTTATCAAAATAAAGATTTGTTTGATCGATTGATTACAACGTATCAAGAAAGACGAAGAAATAAGAGAAATGGTGAAGTCATAAAAGGAATTTTTCTTTCTAATTGTAAACCGGGAAGAAATAGACTTGAATATTTTGCAAATTGTCGTGAAGATCAAGAACATGTTCTTGATGTTCATGATGTTCAAGGAAAAGAAGTTCAATACAATGGTGTTCAATGTGATGTTCTTGATGTTCAATAAAAAGGAGTTCAAGTTGATTCTCACGATGAAAAAGTTTTTTGCTCAATTGGAGTTCAAACCGATGATATTTTGTGTTCTTGTGATTCGTTTGAAGGAATGATTCCTTATCGGAAGCCGGTGATTCAAGAAATTAACAAGTATCAAACTCCAAAAGATTTGATTCAAATTCACAATGTTGATGTTGTAGAAAGTGGGTTTGTTCATGAAGTCAAGTCTTCAAGATGCAAAAAGATGAGAAAGAAAAAGAAGAAGAAGATTAATCGGAAAAACAAGCAGGTTTACTCACAAAAATCTTCAAATGTTGTGAAGTCTAAATCCATGAAGCAAATTTGGGTTCCAAAGGTTTCATTGAATTTGAAGTCAAAACCCAAAAGTGTTGGTGGTTATTTTGAAGATGTTCTTGGATCGTTGAAGAACATGAAGAACAAGTTGTACGTCATGCATAATGGGTGGTTCAATGTTCGATTTGGAGATTTTCTCATTCCAACAAAAGAACCAAGATCTTTTAAATTTGATTCGTTCGTTGAAAATGGAACTCGATTCATAAAAAAGGCATCTCAAATTCTCAAATGGATTCCAAACATTCATAAATACAATTCGTGCTTTATGTTTTTCATTTTTGATCGTTTTGTCTTGGTTGGATCGAATTTGTTTCAAGCCCAATTGTAGATCAAATCTATTTTCTTCCATTGATCAAGCCCAAACCAAATTCAAAATCATTTGATTAAACATTTTTCTTGAAAACAAATTTTTGATCCCAAATCATGAATTTTATTTTGTTTAGTTTGAAAGCCAGAATCAAAATAAGAATCAGTTTATATTTTTTATAAGCCCAAATTAGGTGTTTCAATGTTAGTGTTCGACGGTCAAAATAAGAACCTGGAAACGATTGTTGAAGTCGAAAGATGATTCAATAAGTCTTTGATCACGAATCGATATTCAATTTTAACTAGAGTTAAAATCAAATCTCAAATTGATTTGTACTCTCATAGAACATCGAGAATCGAATTATTGATGATTCAATCCAATTTTTTTTCTTCCTTTTTCGTGATCATATCTTACGAATTCAATTCTAATATGAGTTTTTGATACTCGAAATCGATTTGAATGATGATATTGATTCTCCTTGCTTAATGATTGGATCAATGGTTGATCAAATCTGTTATAGGCTGCTCAAATCAGTTCTTGAAGTATAATTCTAAAATTCAAACTAAAAAGTCAAAATCGTTTTGTGAGTTGATTCACTGTGTGACTAATTTGGTTTAGAATCGAGAATCAAATGTCGACTGGAATTACTTGATGATGGTCAGTGTTGCAAAAATCGGACTACTCGACCGAGTACTCGGAATCGGGCCTCTACTGAGGGGAGTAGTGTCAACTCGGGGAAAAAAATCGGACTAACTCAAAATCGGTCAAAACTCGGTCAACCTCGGTCAACCTTGCTCAAACTTGGTCAACCTCGCTCCAACTCGGGATACTCGGTCAACAAGTCAAAATCGGTCAACAAAGTCAAATTCGGTCAATGAGGGCAAAATTGACAAAATCATAAAACTTATTTTTGACTTTAAAACAATTACCATAAAACCTAAAAAACAGGCGGTATTCCCAAATTTGGTTCCCCCTCTTTTCTATGAGAATTCGATCTGCTGTGCTCTCTCTCTCTCGTCTTTCTCTTCTTCTAGCGAATCGAATACTACCAGCCACCAGCAGCAGCGATCAAGGTTCTTTTCTACAGTTCGACTAGCAATAATGTGTTCCTGTCTTCCTGAGTCGTGATACTACCAGCGACAGAGATCGATTGTAGACTGAAGAGATCCTTACTAGCGATCAAGGTTTTTTCTCTTAACTCTTACCGTATCTCTCTATGTCGATTTTGGATTTCTTCTTCAAGAACTTGGTTTTTTTATTTGATTTGGTATAACCGTATGTATTTCACATTTGAGCTCGTTTTTTTCGGATAGTGTACTGTTAGTCTGTTAATCTATCTCACTGTCGATTTCGGATTGATCTCGTTTTTTTATTTATTTAAGAACTCCCACAATGTCCTACTGTTACAGTGGGAGTATGTATTTCATCAAGAATTTTGTCCCTGTTCGGCTGTTTCTTTTCCTCTTTTGTGATTCAATCTGTTTGAATTCATCATCTCCTTCACTTTTCAATATAGAATCTTTCAATCGCCTAACATCCGATAGTTTTACTGGTTTCAGTAGATAATCTTCTGCCCCTTCTTCCAAACATCTGTAAAATCAACCCAATAATATATGTTACATGTCCTACTTGGTTTGTATCAGTGTATCTATTTCTTGATTTCTTTACAGGACACAGGTGTATCAGTGATTCAATGTCTGTATTTAGTGTATTTGATTTCTTTACCAGAGGTCCAGAGTAGAGACTGAGGTAATTAACTACAAACAAGAGGCAGTGGATATGTATTTTATTATCCCTGTTTCAGAACTCAGATTTCACAGTTTGTAACTTTGTACGTATTTTTTTTCCTGTTTTCTGTGTAATATGTATGCTATTCTATTTTATCACTTTACGTGACTTTATATATTTGAATGTATTTCGGAATTCAAATTTCCAATATTAGTTTCACAGTTTGTATGTATTTTTTCCCTGTTTTCTGTTTACTGTTTTTCTTGTTTTCTATTTTCTGAAACAATGTATGTGTTTTAGACTCACTAACTCACTTTGTGTTAGATAGATTTCTAACTGAAGTAATGACATCAACCACAACCCCGTCTACTGGATCAACTGCAACTCAAGAGAATGTTAAACGCAAATCAAATGATCCTGGATGGGAATATGCAGTGTGTGTGAATCCTAATAAATTAGAGCGAGTGAAATGCATTTTATGTAATAAAGAGATGGGCGGGGGAATCAATAGACTAAAACAACATATTGCACAAATTAAGGGAAATGTTTCTTCATGCCCAAAGGCCACAAAACATGACCAAATAAAATGTAGAGATGCTCTTCTTGATAACCAAAATAAAAAAAGGGAAGGTAGATGAAAATGAGTCTTTAAGAGCACAAGTGAATATTAGAAGTAGTGAGAATGAAACCATTACCATCGATGATGATTTGATAGAAGATTCATTTGGCTCTAAGAAGGCTAAACGTTCTTTTGGGCCTATGGATCGGTTTCCAAACACTATCAACCCTCAAGATGTTTCAAACATGGGAAAGAGCAAATAAGAAAATATGTCAAATGTTATTCGTAAGGAACACATGATTCATGTGAAAGAATATATTTGTAGATGGGCCTATGAATGTGCCATTCCTTTTCATGCCTTTGAAAAGGATAGCTTCAAAATTATGTTGGAGGCGGTTGGCCAATTTGGACGTGGGGCACCACCTCCAACTAGATATGAGATGGGAGAAACATATTTAAAGAAAGAAGTAGAAAGAACAATAAATTTGTTGACCCCATACAAAGACGAATGGAAATCTAATGGATGCTCGATTATGACGGACGCATGGTTCGATAGAAAGAGAAGGAGCATCATGAACTTATGTGTTAATTCAAAGATGGTGACCGTTTTTTTGTCATCTAAAGAATCATCGGATGAAGCTCACACAAGTGAACACATACATGAATATGTTGAAAGTTGTATCAATGAAGTTGGCCCCGAGAATGTGGTTCAAATTGTGACCGACAATGCATCAAATAATATGGGAGCGGCCAAGTTCTTAAAGGAAAAAAGACCAACTATTTTTTGGACATATTGTGCAACACATACCCTCAATCTTATGCTTGAAGGTATTCATTTTAATTGTGCTAAGTTTATAATTTAGTGTTATTTCTTAATTTTTAATAATATAATTAACGTTTTATTTATTTTAAAAGGTATTGGCGGGCTACCTAGGTATAAGAAAATTCTCAACCATGCAAAAACACTCACGGTGTTTATTTATGATCATCATAAAACTTTGGCCATGATGAGACACTTTACCAAGAAAAGAGATATTGTGCGACCGGGAGTCACGAGATTTGCTTCCGCATTTCTTACTTTGCAAAGTTTGGCCGATAAAAAGGCCCAACTAAAACAAATGTTTACAAGCGATGAATGGGAATCATGTAGACTTAGCAACACCGTTAAAGGGAAAGCCGCATATGACACGGTGGTAAATGCCACATTTTGGACCGGTGTAGCATTATGTTTAAAGGTTTTTGCGCCTTTGGTAAAAGTTCTTCGGATGGTTGATGCGGATCGAAAGCCATCAATGGGTTTTGTATATGGTGAGATTCAAAATGCGAAACAAGAAATTATTAATGCTTTGGGCAACAATAAAAAAACATATGAGCCTATTATGGATATCATTTCGAAAAAGATGAAAGGAAGGCTTGATACAACCTTACATTTGACGGCTTACCTTTTAAATCCGTATTATCTTTATAAGAATCTGGAGATCCAAAATGATATTGATGTGACCGATGCGCTTGTTGATTTTGTCGATACAATATATCCGGTAGATCATTCTTTGCAAAACCATATCGTGATGGTTGAGTTGCCGGTTTACATGGGTAAACAAGAAAAATTTAGTCGAGAAATTGCAATTAAAGGATGTGAGGTGAACAACGACAAATTTGATCCGGGTAATATATTTTTAAATTGTATTTATTTTATAAAATTCCAAAATAATAAATTTAACAATGTTTTTTTTTTCAACTTGTAGCGAATTGGTGGGTAGCTTATGGTGCATCAACTCCACAATTGAGAAAGATTGCTACAAGGATACTTTCTTTAACAACTAGTTCTTCGGGGTGTGAAAGAAATTGGAGCACTTTTGAAGGGGTTGGTAGTTTACTAAATTTAATTATAATTTTTAAGTAGTTTATTCAAAACTTGTATATTTATCAAACTTTTTCTTTTGCTTATTTAAATTTGTAGGTACATACAAAGAAGAGAAATAGATTAGAGGCATCAAAATTGAACAATCTTGTTTTTGTTCAATTTAATGCAAATTTGATGGAAAATAACAAGAAAAGAAAGACTAAGGATATGGAGGTACTTTTAGCAAAAGATGCAAGTGAGGCTCAAGAATGGATTGTCGAAAATGATGTATTGTTGGATGAAGGTGAGCCCGATGAAGCTATCGGTGACGAGGAGTTTCTACAAAATCGTAGAAGTTCTAGATTAAGAGAACTTGATGAGGAAGAATTTGTGTCGGATGATGAAGAAGAACTAAATGAAGATGTTGAATATGAATCGGATGGAGTTAACATCAACGAACAAATTGGAGCTACATTGGAAGAGGAAGATTAAATGATTAATCTAAATAAGTAATATTAAAGAATGGTGTCTATTTTTGAAACTATTTAACATTTCAAAATGTATCTTTTGTTGATATTTCACCTAATTTTGTAATGAATTTCAATCAACTAATATTTAAAATTATGATATTTGACATGTATAATTTCCTTTAAAATATTTTTTTTACATGATTTACCATATCCGAGTACTCTCCGAGTCATCCGAGTACTCGCTACTCCCCCCTCGGCCGAGCAGGTGCCGAGTAGCGAGTTCTCCAACCTTGATGATGGTTCGAATTTGTGATTGAAATTGATTTTGGAATTCGACTGGTTTGATATGGGGTCAATAATTGATTTCGATTTTGTTATACTTGGAATGAGTCGATTGAAAATCGAACGTAGATTCAACTGGATGTTTTTTGATCGAATCAAAAGAGTATTGATGTGTGATCGGGCTTCGCTTTTAGCATACAAATTTTCGATTTGAAGATGACATTGGAATCGGATGTTGGGTTCACTTTGGAGTGAACGAGCTGATGAATTGCAATTTCGATCTGAGTTGACTTATGGATGTCAAAATATGTTCTATTGATTTCGAATGTACGTGAAGGATCGATTGTGAAGGGTGAATTGATTATTTGATTTAAAAGTCAAAGAACGTTTGGTAACAAACTGGGAATTTTGAGCATAGGTTCCACAGTCAAAATCGATTTGGGTGTATGATCGATTAGGAATATTGATATCGACAGAGAAGAAAAACTTACAAGTTGTTGATTCGCAATTGATAATGAAGGATTGGGTATCGATGATTGTTTATGTTTGATGTTATGAGGACGAGACCTGGTATTGAGATCGACGAATTCGAAATAAGAGAATTGATGGTATTGATTTTGGTCTAAGATGTAAAAGCGAAGTCACATATTTTGGCCTTCATGAGATGGTATGAAGCTTCGGTCAGGTTTATTCCCTATTGACATTAGCCAACCGTCAGTGGGGGTGAAACTTCTTGGGGGAGCTGCTAATAGAGATGCGATTTTTATTAGTGGGTTAGCCATGAAGAGGGTTGTCAAAGCTGTTGATTTCATGCGCTTTCTACCACAGTTACATGACCCACAGAGTGAGCTCCTTTTGCTTCGATCTTGCATGGGCGTCGCCAAACTTTTCTTTGGCCTGAGAACATGCCAACCCGTTCACATGGAAGAGGTTGCTCTGTGTTTTGATAAAAGGTTACGTGGGTCGATTGAAGACATTGTGGTTTGCGGGGGTCTATTCTATGGGGACCTTCAATGGTGACTGGCTTCGTTACCAATTAGGTTTGGTGGTTTGGGGTTGTACTCAGCAGTTGAGGCTTCCTCCTATGCTTTTGTGGCCTCACGAGCTCAATCGTGGGTGTTCCAAGACCACATATTACGAAATAGCGGCATATATGGTATGGATTCAGATTATGTTAGTGCTTTGCTCTGTCTTCGTGATACGATTCCGGGCTTTGAATTCAACGGTTTCACTAATAAGGACACTGCCCCTCCAAAAGCCCAACATTCATTGATGAGTGATCTTTTTAGTAAAATTGTCCAAGACATCGAAGTTCACTTCGACATGACGATTAGGCAAAAAGCAATTTTTGAGTGTCTAAGGGCCCCACATGCTCAGGATTTTCTTATGACTATTCCTATTGACGGTCTTGATCAGCATATGTCGCCAGTGGAGTATCGTGCCATCCTGAAGTATCGCCTTATGATCCCTTTATTTTCGGCTGACGAGACTTGCCCTGTTTGTCGCAAGGCATGTTTGGACTCCTTCGAGGAGCATGCAGTTCATTGTAAAGAGCTCCCAGGTTTCAAGTACCGACACGATCTGGTTAGGGATGTTCTTTTCGACATATTTAGGTGCGCTGGGGTTTCTGCCAAGAAAGAGGCACCTGTGAACTTTCTGACTGACCCATTGAAGGAAGATCAACACTTAGATCAACTGATGTTTTAGTATTTGGATGGGCTGGAGGAAAACATGCATGCGCGGATATAATAGGGGTTTCCCCTCTTGTGGGCTTGGAGAGTGGAGTTTTCGTTGTGGGGCAAACTGTTTTAAAAGCTGCATCAAACAATATGGCAAAACATGAGAAAACGTGCATGGAAAATCAATACACGTTTATACCCTTTGCATTTGATATTTTTGGTTCCCTTGTGCCAGAAGCTGTGGAGCTACTCAATAGAGTCCAATAGGTCATGCATAGTAAGGGAAAATTAATTATAAGCCCAACGAAGTTTTCAAACCGTTCAAAAAACCTCAATTATATTTTGTCAGTTCAAGGAAACTCAACGAACTTAACCTTTTGTCTAAAAAAGCCCAACTAACTTACACTTCTCATTTAGGGTCAACCGGCTAATGAAAGTCAACGAATGACATGGTTGATGACGTGTAATTAAATATCGGAAAATGACTAGTAAGACCAACGATGTTTCAAAACCGTTCAAAAAAACCCAATCATGTTTTATTTGTTGAAAAAAACCCAACGGACTTATGCTTTTGTTCAATTTTCATTAGAGGCAACCAGATTCATTAGGTATACAACTAATTGGCAAATGACATGTCATTATATTTAATGACATGGACTAAACATATTAAAATTCCCCTTTATATATCGATTTAGGGCTTAGAGAAGAGAAAAACAAATGGCGGTTGTGTTCAATCTCTTGTAATAGTTACTTCTTATTCTTCCTCTCAATCGTTGATGTCCAACTCAAGATCTACAAATAAGATATTTGATGATGCAAACTCTTGTGGATGTAGACACCCTTTTCGGATTTGGACATCTACAATGGAGGATCATGCAGAGATAATGCTTAGGGCTTGTTCGAACAGATGGGTAAGTGTAATTGAAAGCTTTATCATGTTCATTTTAATAAGTTTTTGTTTTTGAAAGAAACCACACAAATAGATAGAATATTGACATGATAAAGCTTTTAATTACACTTATCCATCTATTCGAACAATCCCTGAACTTTGTTCTAACAAGCACTAAACTTTTTTTCACTTGATGATCCTCCTTTCTAGATGTCTAAATCCAAAAAGGGCATCTATATCCACAAGAGTTTGCATCATCAAACATCTTCTTTATAGATCTTGAGTTGGACATCAAGGATTGAGAGGAATAATAAGAAGTAGCTATTACAAGAGATCGAATACAGACGTTGTTCGTTTTTCTCTTCTCCAAGCCCTAAATCGATATATAAAGGGCAATTCTAATCAGTTTATTCCATGCCATTAAATATAATGTCATGTCATTTGTTAACTAGTTGTATATCTAATGAATCTGGTTGACTCTAATGAAAATTGAACAAAAGCGTAAGTTCGTTGGGTTTTTTTCATCAAACAAAACATGATTGAGTTTTTTTGAACGGTTTTGAAACTTTATTTGTCTTACAAGTAATTTTCCGATATTTAATTACACATCATCAGCCATGTCATTTGTTGACTTTCATTAGCCGATTGACCCTAAATGAGAAGTGAACGAAAGTGTAAGTTTGTTGGGCTTTTTAGACAAAAGGTTAAGTTCATTGGGTTTTCTTGAACGGACAAAACATAATTGAGTTTTTTGAACGGTTTGAAAATTTCGTTGGGCTTATAACTCATTTTCTCTACATAGTAATGTTATGACTCTAAGATCTATAGATGTTGTTTTTAAAAGAATTAGTTTTATCATCCAAAAGGGGCTGCGACATAGGTTGTTATGACTCCAAGATCTATAGATGTTGTTTTTAAAAGAATTAGTTTTATCATCCAAAAAAAACTGCGACATAGGTTGTTGCTCGTTTACCCGCTACGTCTATGTAAATCTTTATTATGAAACTTAAATTCTGATTAAAAAAAAAGTATTAAATCTTTTCTGTCGTTCATAGTTCATAATTCATTGAGATAAGGTATGTTATGATGTAGTCGAGCCTGAAATAGCGTGACGCATGTTGAACGAACATTGGTGATCAACCGCCTCAACCACGTTCAAAATTCAACCCCTCGTCAATTAAATAAAACTTATTTTCAACGCCATTTTGCCATCTCTCCTCATATATAAACAATCCCTTGTTTCTTTGCACCCTAAATCATACTCGAAACCGTTCTTCCAACACCCGTCTGCGAAAACCCTAAAAAACCCATTTCATTTCAGACACCATACTCTTCTTTACGATATCGTCAAAATCCATTTCGATTTTCAGTTGTTTTCGGGGAAGTGGAGTTCATTTCTTCGGAAGTAGCTCAATACAGCTTATCGGTTTTTAGGGATTCAAGGATTTCCTTTAAAAAGTTAAAAATTTTGGATAGTTTTTGCAAAAAGTTGAGGGTTTTGATTAGGGTCAGTTGATTTCGCGCCTGGAAATGGACGGGAGTGATATATACAAAGCTAGTAGTAGTATAAGGTTAGGGAGTTTAAGGGCAGCAAGTGGAAGAACACCAAGTTTAAGATCTGGAAGTACTTCTGTATGGAGGAATTCTGGTATGGATGTGTTTTCGAGATCTTCTCGTGAAGAAGATGACGAAGAGGCTCTTAAATGGGCTTCACTTGAGAAGCTACCGACTTTTGATCGATTGAGGAAAGGTTTGCTCTTTGGATCAACAGGACCTTCCAATGAAGTTGATATCAATAATCTTGGATTTGAACAGAGACAACATTTACTTGATAGACTTGTGAAGGTGGCGGATGAAGATAACGAGAAGTTCTTGTTGAAGCTCAGGAACAGAATTGACAGGTATTATTAATCTCTCTTTAAAATATATATATCGACTATCAAAATCACAATAAGAACAAAAAGTGCAACAAAAATTATTAATGCTAATTTGTACGGGTTTGAATAAGGTCAAAATGGGTTGATATGAGAGGTGGTAAAACAGGTGGGTTAGATCTTTTGGGAAACGAGTTAACATTGGTTTGGGTTAAATTAATCTGGTTTAGATGGGTTGATTCATCTTTATTTTCCTTAATTATTTTTTTAGTTTTTAACTATTAATAAATTAAATTTGATTACGAATATGGTTATTTAATTTTAATAAAAGAACATAAGAGTTGGCAAGTAAAGATTACAACATAAATCGGTTAATTTAACAATATAAGAGTTCCAAAAAATCTGAATACATCCGTATTCCTTATTTTTTATAAACTTTTTTATATTTTATCTATTTAACATATTAGATAAATATTATAATAAAATTCGGTTAATTTAGACGAATGGATGAGTTTAGATCAAAGCACTTGGGACTGACCAAAACAAAATTATTTTTTTCAGCCTCACAAATAATTATGATTATAGCAAAATTTGTAAAATAAAGAATCCAATATTGTTAAATAAGACATTCTAAGGTGGCGTTGACTTATTATAAAAAAATTATTGATACTTTATTTTTCTATTAATTGTAGCGTTTTTACTTTTTACTCTCACGTATTGTCTACTATTCGCGTTTTTTCTTCCATGTGGGCCCATCTAAATATATCGATTTTTTGTTTCTTTTCATATCGTAAGCATTCAATGTACCCATAGACCAAAATCAGGAATTTATTGTTTTTTCCATGACTTATCACTTACGCCTCCATTATCGTATTGTTTTTTTAACTTTTAGCTACACAGATTAATATTTTGTCTTTTGACTTATTTAATTTTGTTTTTTTATACATAAATAAATAATAAACTACTTTTGTGTAATATTACAGAGTTGGGATTGATTTGCCAACAATTGAAGTCAAATATGAACATTTGACTGTGGAGGCAGATGTCAACACAGGAAGTAGAGCTTTACCTAGTTTCATCAACTTCCACATTGATTTCATTGAGGTAAGCAACAAGAATTTATAAAGTTCGTTTATTTATTATGCGCATTTGTAACATTTATTTTACATTATCACTAAGAAGATTGAACTTTGTAAAAAGCTCTATTTAGAGCAATACGGATGAATTTGGTCGTTATTATTTGCATTAGACTGAATTTGGACCAAGTATAGCAACCAACTTTGTCCGAATTTCTAATTTGGTCATCAAAGTTTGAAAATTACCAAAAAAAGTCCTTAGCAGTTATTCGAATTGTGCTTTAACATATCATATGCATGTTACTACATTTGAATTGCACAAATGCTTTCCAGTTATTACAAAAATCATTTCTAATCCTGGTTCTTGTTCATGTTTGTATAGGGGTTATTGAGCATGTTCCGTGTTCTTCCGAATTCAAAAAAGCATATAACTATCCTTGATGATGTTAGTGGTGTTGTTAAACCTAGCAGGTGAGATTAGATTGAAGAACACATAATCATCCATTAATATAACTAATTTTGATTGTTTTATTAGTATCAAGATTCAACTTTTGTACTCAAAATTAATTTGATGTAAATGTGTTTGTAGAATGACATTACTTTTGGGTCCTCCAAGTTCCGGGAAGACAACACTCTTGTTAGCTTTGGGTGGGAAGCTTGCAAAGGAGCTTAAGGTAAATTCTCAACCCTAGACGCGTCTAAATGGGTTAAAAGTTAAAACAGATTGGGTTAGGTTAGCTACTTTTGGTTGTCTTTTTTCTTCAATTTTTTAATAATTAATTTATTAAATATGATTACGTAAACTATAGTATTAAGATAATAATCCATTTTTATAATAGAACTTTCTAGGAAGTTGTGGTTAACCCATCAATATTTTTTGTCCGTTTTTTCTAACTTAATAAATTATTATCATATTTAACGTATACAAAACCCATGTTAATAAAATAATAATATAATATTTTTGAGTAAAACGAGTTAGGAGGCTGTAAGCATTTGAATGCACTTTAGCAGACATTTTATTGTAAAGTACCAATTTGAGTCTTGTATTTGATCATAAGGTACAATTTATAAATGTAGACCTCGGGGAAAGTGACATATAACGGGCATGAATTGCATGAGTTTGTACCCGAAAGAACGGCTGCTTATATCAGTCAAAACGATGTTCATATTGGAGAAATGACAGTTAGAGAAACCTTGGCTTTCTCAGCAAGATGCCAAGGGGTTGGATCACGTTATGGTTAGTTTCATGACTTCATCTTCCATGGTGTGACACTAAATAAAAATAAATCATATTTCACAAAAGGTTAATAATGTTTTATCATATGAATTACAGAGATGTTGGCGGAGTTGTCAAGAAGAGAAAAAGACGCAAATATTAAGCCTGACCCTGACATCGATATTTACATGAAGGTAAATAACGTGTTTCCAAGAACATCTTTTAATCGAGAGCATTATCGAAATCTTATGGTTGTTGTTTTATCATTTAGGCTGCTGCAACAGCAGGACAAGAAGCCAGTGTGGTCACAGATTATACTCTCAAGGTATAATAATTATATAATTACATATAGGAAATGAGAAAGAAAATGAGTTAAGGTCTGATATGAATTTTTTAATGATTACAGTTATTGGGGTTGGACATCTGTGCTGATACCATGGTTGGGGATCAGATGATAAGGGGTATTTCTGGTGGACAAAAGAAACGTGTGACAACAGGTGAAATGATTGTGGGACCATCAAAGGTTCTTCTCATGGACGAGATATCTACTGGTTTGGACAGTTCTACTACTTTCCAAATCGTGAAATCGCTTAAGCAGATGTTACACATTCTAGAAGGAACAGCCGTCATTTCTCTCCTTCAGCCGGCACCCGAAACATATGACTTGTTCGATGACATTATCCTCCTGACTGATGGAAAGATTGTGTATCAAGGCCCACGTGAACATGTGCTCGAGTTTTTCGAATCTATGGGGTTCAAATGCCCCGAGAGGAAAGGCATTGCTGATTTCTTGCAAGAAGTTAGTACACTCGATTTCTCGTGATTTTTTTTTTAATAATTATAATCTCAATGAGTTGTTGCATTCGGTATTTATGTTGGGATTTGGGTTACAGGTTACATCAAAGAAAGATCAACAGCAGTATTGGATGAGAAGAGACCAGGCTTATAGATTTGTGACTGCTAAAGAATTTGCTGAGGCGTACCAATCGTTTCATGTTGGAAGAAAAATGGGACAAGATATCGCGACAGTTTATGACAAAACAAAAAGTCACCCGGCTGCTCTCACAACTGAAAATTACGGTTTAAACAAAAAGCAGCTCTTGAAGGCTTGTACTGATAGAGAAATATTGCTCATGAAGAGAAATTCATTTGTTTATATCTTCAAGTTATTCCAGGTGAGTATCGTGTTTATACAGTTATACTGCGTTTGACAAGTATTGAACTGCAAATCTGATGTAAAAGCTTTATGTTGTTTTGGTTTGTTTCAGCTACTTGTGATGTCGCTCATCACTTTGACTGTGTTTTTCCGAACCGAGATGCATAGGCGTACAACTGAAGATGGTGGGATATATGTGGGTGCTCTTTTCTTTGGTGTTGTTATGATCATGTTTAATGGGATGTCTGAAATATCAATGACAATTGCAAAGCTTCCTGTATACTACAAACAAAGAGACTATCTGTTTTACCCTTCATGGGCGTATGCTTTACCCTCATGGGTCATCAAGATTCCTGTTTCGTTTCTTGAAGCTGCTGTTTGGGTGATTCTCACTTATTACGTAGTGGGTTTCGATCCTAATATTGCAAGGTAATTACTTATTACATTTCAAAATCACAGATTGAAAGCTTCAAAAACATGTTTTCTGATTTGCATATGTTTATTCACGAATCTTTCTTGTTTTGCAGATTCTTCAAGCAATATCTTCTGCTTTTGCTCGTTAACCAAATGTCTTCAGGATTGTTTCGTTTCATTGGAGCATTGGGTCGAAATATGATTGTGGCAAACACATTTGGTTCATTCGCACTTCTCTTAGTCTTTGCTTTGGGTGGCTTTGTTCTTGTTCGAGGTACTAATTTAGTTCAAAACACGACATTCCATCAAATTTTTTTTTTTGGTAAACTAACGTTTTTTTTTTTTCCAAAAGAGGATGTAAAGAAGTGGTGGTTGTGGGGATACTGGTCATCTCCTATGATGTACGCCATGAATGGAATTGCTGTGAACGAGTTTCTTGGGAATCAATGGAAACGAGTAAGTCAAACAATGCTTTGTATGTTTTTATATATTGATATATAAATACGTATGTATCATGAGGTTTATGTTTTTAAATCTTTTTTGGTATTATAGCCATTGAATGGGACCACATTAGGGAAAATTATTATCACATCTGGAGGGTTCTATGCGGAAGCTTATTGGTACTGGATTGCAATTGCGGCCTTGGTGGGATTCATTCTTGTCTTCAACCTGTGTTTTGCTTTGTCTCTGGCTATCCTTGGTCGTGAGTATCTCCATCTTGGGCTTTTTGACTTTTTGATTTTCAGATTATTATTTAAAATGTTTCTTTTGTAACAATCTTTAAATCCTACAGCATTTGGGAAAACTCAGTCGAATGCAGCACAGTCCGATAATGACACAGAAGTTGAATTGTCAGCCATGACAACCGGAAATGATGCCACTCAGACCAAGAAGAAAGGGATGATTCTTCCGTTTGAACCACATTCAATAACCTTTAATGATGTTAAATACTCTGTTGATATGCCACAGGTAGAAAACCCTTTACTATCAACATTCAGAAAACAGTTCGGAGTGGAATGTGGTTGTGTTAATAAACTAATATGATGATGATAAATGTTGTAGGAAATGAAAGAGCAAGGGGTGAGTGAAGACAGATTACTGCTGCTTAAAGGAGTGAGTGGAGCATTCCGACCTGGTGTTCTTACAGCTCTCATGGGAGTCAGTGGTGCTGGAAAAACAACTCTGATGGATGTTTTGGCTGGAAGAAAAACTGGTGGTTATATTGAAGGTGATGTTAGGATTTCCGGGTATCCAAAGAAACAAGAAACTTTTGCTCGAATCTCCGGTTACTGTGAGCAAAACGACATCCACTCGCCACATGTCACTGTTTATGAGTCTTTGCTCTATTCAGCCTGGTTAAGGCTGGCTACAGATGTTAATGAAAATACCCGAAAGGTTGGTATAAGACAACATACATTTTGTCTTGATACTTCAGTTGAATCCCATTTAAACAGTTTGATATTGTTTACAGAGTTTTGTTGATGAGGTTATGGATCTGGTGGAGCTGAACCCATTAAGAGACGCATTGGTCGGGTTGCCAGGTGTCAATGGGCTATCGACTGAACAAAGAAAGCGGTTGACTATTGCTGTTGAGCTTGTAGCCAATCCGTCTATAATCTTCATGGATGAGCCAACTTCAGGGCTTGATGCTCGTGCTGCTGCTATTGTCATGAGAACCGTTAGGAATACTGTGGACACAGGAAGAACAGTTGTCTGCACCATTCATCAACCCAGCATTGATATCTTTGAAGCTTTTGATGAGGTAACAAAGAAAGTCATGTGCACATAATTCGTTATTACAAATGACTACTGTATTTGGGTATTTATTCATAACTTAAAAAAAAAACCGATGGTTTAATTGCAGTTGTTCTTGATGAAACGAGGAGGACAAGAATTATACGTGGGACCTGTGGGTCGCCATTCTTGTGAGTTGATCAAGTATTTTGAGGAGGTCAATGGGGTAAGTAAGATAAAAGACGGATACAACCCTGCGACATGGATGCTGGAAGTCAGTACCTCAGCGCAAGAAATTGCTTTAGGAGTGGATTTCACAGAAATCTACAGGAACTCTGATCTTTACAAGAGAAACAAAGCACTTATCGCTGAATTAAGCGTCCCACGTCCCGGAACGAACGATCTGTATTTCCCGACACAATACTCGCAGTCGTTCATTGTTCAATGTATGGCTTGCCTGTGGAAACAACGTTGGTCGTACTGGAGAAACCCACCTTACACTGCTGTCCGTTTCGTCTTCACCACCTTCATTGCCATCATATTCGGTACCATGTTCTGGGATCTCGGTAGCAAAAAGTAAAACCCTAATTAATTCCCTAACTCAAGCATATGAAATTGATCCCATCTTCTGTTGTACTAATTTTAAAGTCATTATTTCAGGACGACCCAACGGGATCTGATAAACGCAATGGGCTCAATGTACGCCGCAACCCTCTTCCTCGGAGTTCAAAACGCATCGGCGGTGCAACCAGTAGTAGACGTAGAACGCACCGTCTTTTACAGAGAACGAGCAGCCGGAATGTATTCCGCTTTGCCATACGCCTTTGCTCAGGTACTTACTAAATCGAACATCATTCATTATACATACACTTCCAGATATTCTTACATCCTTGTAAAATTTATAGGTTCTGGTTGAAGTCCCTTACGTTTTTGCACAAAGCGCGGTGTACAGTGTTATAGTGTACGCCATGATTGGGTTTGATTGGACAGCAGCCAAGTTCTTCTGGTATTTGTTCTTCCAGTTCTGCTGTTTACTCTACATGACTTACTACGGTATGATGACGGTCGCCATTACCCCCAACGCCAACATCGCTGCCATCATCGCCGCCTCGTTTTATGGACTCTTCAATCTCTTTTCAGGATTCATCATCCCACGACCCGTAAGTTCCTCAAAAGCCCATTGTTGTTTTACATTCGTTATTGTTCAATTGTAACTTCGATGCTCTATTTACAGAGGATTCCGGTGTGGTGGAGATGGTACTACTGGGGGAACCCATTGGCCTGGACCCTGTACGGCATGGTTGCATCGCAGTTTGGCGACTTCGACTCCGAGCTTACGAGTGGTGAGACAGTGAAAGGTTACTTGCGTCGGTATTTTGGTTTCAAGCATGATTTCCTGGGCGCCATCGCTGGAGTGCATATCGGACTGGTTTTGTTTTTCGCGTTTATCTTTGCCTACTCCATCAGATCCTTCAACTTCCAGAAGAGATAAGATCACATGAGTACGATAGCGTTTTGATAATTTTTAAGTTAGAAATTAGGTATGGTATAAATGAGATTTTGCTTTAAACGGTCGTAACTCGTAAGATGTATGTATAAAAATTTGTTATTTGTCCCAAAGAAATATAATACATACATATATTAATTTGCCACTTTGGTGTGTGGTAGAAACTAGAGGGGCACAAACCGTTTTTTTTTTTTTTTTTTTTTTTTCAAACTGGTTCAATTCAAGTAAACACAATCAATACCGGTTCAAGGCTAAACCAGTCCGGCTCTAAACTAGTTCTACAACAAAAATATAGATAAAATTGCAAAAATGATCCTAATGGTATGACATTTTTTTGGGGGTTTCAATCAAAACTTCGATTTTTTTGGATTCATGGTTCTTTTGGTCTAGTGTATACGTAGAATTGGTCTCTCGACTTAACTTTCGCAAAGTTGTTGTTGTTAACTCCCTCATGTGCCTTCCACATGAGGGTATATTTGTCTTTTCACTTCTAATGATTATTTTTGCAACTGAAAAAAAATATATCCCAGATGTTTGTATTGATCTGTTGGATTTGGAAAATAATCCTTATACGTTAAACAATTTTATATACAAAATAAAAAAATATTAGGGTTGTGCATGGGTCGGTTTTGGACCCAAACCCAACCCAACCCATAAATGATCGTTTTCTGGTTTTCAGAACCTAATATGATCGATTTCTAGTTGGTTCGGTTTCTCGGGTTCTGAGGTCGGTTTGAGCGGTTTTTTGGTTTCTTAGGTTTAATCCAAATACTCATGGGTTCTGGGTTTAAACCCATGGGTTTTGGGTTTAACCCATTTTCCATAAACGAAACAACAAGATAAGTACTTAAAAAATACCAAATTGAAATTAAATACTTCAAAAAACATGAATCTTACAAGAGTCTATTACAAACTAGTTTATAACTCGTGGAAACCACGGTTACGAAATTAATTAAACTTTGTAAGTAAAAATTCAAAACTATTAATTAATTATTTTAAATAACTTATTAATTAAGATATAATTTTTTAGTTATATATAAAATTAGAACTGTTGATCAAATAAATATGTAAAATTATATCATCTTATAATTTGTATAAATTTTATTTTATTATAATTTATATAAAATTTATTTTATTTTTTATTCAAATGTTATTAATATAATGTAATTAACATGAGAAGTTTAAATTTTGAATTTTGAAATTTAAAAGGAGAATCAATAGATTGACAAGTGACATAATATTAATTACAAAGCTTAAAATGGTGGCACTTGATAAAAGTACTACTATTTTATTAGTATAGAGATTACAACCAAAGCCCAAAATAGTTTATTACAACCAAAACACAATCAAGTATGGGTGGTCTCTCGGTTTAGATAAGTCGGTTTCTTGGGGCAGTTTTTCGGTTTTAAGTATAGGTCGGTTTCTCGGGTTGGATGGGTCAGTTTTCTGGGTAAAAACCGAAACTGAACCCGATTTTTCGGCATTTCAAAATATAAAACCCTAACCGTCGGTTTTGCTTCGGTTTCGATTTTTTCGGTTCAGGTTTCGTCGGTTTTAATCGGTTTCTCGGTTTTTTGGTTTGGGTTTGCTCACCCCTAAAAAATATGTCCATCTTAAAGTATTTATAAACCAATTTTACAAACATGCAACTTCTTTTAAATTGTTAAGTATTAATATTATAAATTGAAAACAATAATAATAAATATGAAATGACCATATACAAAATAAAAATATAAAAACAGACATTCATGATTTAAATGCTAAAAACATCATCATCTTCTCCACCTCCATCCTTAAACAATGTTATTAATAATATTTTTCCATTTAAATGCATTTATATGTATTATTAACAATATTAATAATAACAAGTTCAAAAAAAAGTATTCTGATTAATAATAATAATAATAATAATAATAATAATAATAATAATTTTGTTTGCAGAAAAATTATAATATTTTTATTTACAGAAAAGTCTCGATATTTTGGATTAGTTTACGAAATAGTCATAAATTAATTTGATACCGGTTTCAACATGTTAAAAAAGATCAAAATATAAATTTGCCAGTTAAAAAATTCTTTAGATTAAGGCTATGTTTGGCGGACTAGCTGAAAAACTAGCTGTTAAATAAAAAGCTAACTGATAGCTAAAAAGCTAGCCGATAAAAAATAACGTTTGGTAAAATTAGTTGAAAAGCTAGCTGAAATATATAAAATTCCATAAAAGAACGTGTAAGAATATGCGTTTCTATAATTAATTAAGAGGTGTATTTGGAAAAATTTTAAAAACTCATAAAAAGCTCGTTTAAGTAGCTTTTGAAAAAACTAGCTTATAATCTACTTTTTGGCTTACCAAACGCAACACCATAAAAAAAATAATAAACTAGTTATCATCTAGTTAACGCGCACCAAACTCCTAAAACTCGATAATTATCTTTTTTCCGACCAATATCTTTTTGGCGCTCATTATATGTTTCTTAGCGAGGTGGTCAATCGGGAGATTACGAAGTTTTGTCACACTCGGAAGAAAAAAATCAGGTGGCGCATTGGTCGCCGGATTGGGAGGAGACCAGCCTTCGTGAACTTTTGTAGCCGGCGCGGCCTCCGACTGCAATAAAAATCATAAATTGCGTCGATAGTGGAAGGTGACGTGATGATCACAGGGCATACCTTGAAATCAAAATTTTCCATTAAAGACAAAAACACGTGGCCGGTGGAGATCCAATGTCGATTCGTTTTCCAGGTACTATCGTCATTGTGGTTGGATTTTAATCTGATTGTGACCTAAATTTGTCTGTATTATAAGAATTGTGCATATGCAATCTGATATGATAGATTCATTTGTAATGAGTCATACAAGAATCCAAAGAGGATTTTGGATCGGCAATTTTATATTATTTTTAATTAAAACAAATAGATTCATTTATTTGTCTTTTTGTTTGTTCCCATGCCATTACCATTTTGCAGTAGATTATGTACAATAACGATCTAATTAAATTTGTGAGATAATTACACCACATCCATAGATGCAGTTCTCCTTTTTGCTAATATAGAACCAAATTGACTCACTGATTGCTTGGATCTTTCATAAGAAATTGGGAGGGTACTAATAAGCATCATTACTGTTGTTGGTTGTTAGGGAACTTAGTGACATCTTAATTAATTCTACTGATAGTTTGTCGGTTTATCCACAATTAATTGGCCACCAAAATACCTCCTTCTTAAGCTTAGCATTTCTATCCAGGCATACGCATGTATAATAGGTGATGTTTTCATGTATAATAAGTGATGTTTTCATGCATCTTTTTCTGAGTATTAGATGCATCGATTTAGCCATATCTATCTTCATCAACACTTTCCTTTTCTTTGAAGGAAGATATTCCTTCATGTTTGGGCCACAAATTTAGGAAGATCTTCCTTGAGCTCTATAGGTAAAGACAAAAAGGACAAAAATGATTTGTTTGTTTCTTTATACTCTTAGTGTTAGACTGATAATGATATGACCATGTGATTTAACTTCATCCACTCCTATTTTGTATTCATGTCAACACAAAAACCTATTTAGAAAGTGAAATAATTAGATCCATAAACCTGTTCAACCAACAAGGACACTGTTATGATTATCAGTACTTGCATCTACAAAACCAGTCATAGTGATAGGTGCACACAAACGAACAAACAAAAGTGCCTTATTGAAGTGTTTTGCCTTAGTGCCAAGATATTCACTCCATGTCACTGGGCGATAAAGAGGAGGATGAACATTATCTGTTAATTTTGATAGTGGTGCAATTCTAACATTTGATGGTGGGCCATAGAGATAAGCTACAGAGAGACGATGTTGGGTTCGATTAACCATGGCTCGATGAAGAACACTTGAATACAATCCATTAGAGAGTATTTGGATCAAGTCACCTACATTTACCACAAGTGCCCCTGCTATGGGTTCCACTGTAACCCAACCAACTCCTCTTTGAACCTGCAACCCACTTGTGTTGCTTTGGTGTAGGATTGTGAGGAGGGTTGAATCCGTATGAGCTGCAAGACCCATGGCTCGATCCGGATCTGGACAAGATGGGTAAGAGTTTAACTGTAAGGCTGCACATGCTTCTTTTATCTCTCCTTCTTGATTAGCCCATTTTATATCTCCCTTTTTTATACCCAATGATCCAAGTATTAGCCACATCACCTTATTGGATAGTTTATTCATTTCCTTCTTGTATTCTTCGATTACATCGCTGAAAAATCACCAAAAAGGGTGTCAGTCAGTCTCAACTTTGATACTCAATCGTTTACCTTTTACGTGCATGAATCTTGAAAGATTCTTACCAGAAGCTTCCGGAACCTTGGGGCCACAGCTTCTGAGCATGTTGTTGTGGTGAGTCAATGAGAGTGAAGCCTTCAGACCACATGAGTTTTGGGAAAAAAGAAGATATTCTAGCAACACCATATCCAGAAACACCATCCGGAGAGCGAGCTGCTTTTAGTTTTTGTTGGAAGGGGAGAGAGAATAGTTTTCTTCCAGAAGCTTCCATGTTGTTAAGAAGAGTTGTAGGGATGCCATGGTTGGTGACTTGAAACACACCCCATGTTTTGCATGCATAGCCTACATGCTTCATGGCGTTTGAATCTTTGAGGTTGATCACTGGAACTGGCTCTGAACTGCTGGAGGAAGGGCAATTATCCTCTGATGACCATGCATATGATTCGGGTAGTTCTTTTATTGAGTTTAAGTCCAAATGCTTTTCTCTGAAAGCATCTAGTTGTTGTAAAGACATATCAAGTTATGTCTAATGGTTATAGTGTGGAGAAGAGAAATGATAGTATGTATCAATAATGCTTGTAATGGAAATTTGATATATGTAATTGTCTGCTATATATATAAAGGATTGAGGGTAAAAGGGACAAAAATTGTGGGGCATATATAATAAAAAGAGAATGGTGTAGAATGGGTTTTAAGAGATTTTTATGTTACTTTTGTTGTGATCGGATATCTCGATAAGGAATCAACACAACAATAGCAAACAAATAATAAAAACGACACAACAAATATTGTGTGGCCATTATTAATTATTTCATATCCTACATAGTTTGATAATCTTCCATATGAAATATGAATGTAAGTTCTTTCTCTTCTTTCAAAACCGTTGTGGCTAGCATACCTTTTCATTTGAAAAGCTATCATTTTGAACCATTATTTTATTATCCTCCATCGCCTTAAGCAAATCTTTAAGTCTTAAGCTAGTCCTACGTGTCAACATAGTCTCACAAATGGCTTGTAGGATTTAGGATGTGATGACAACATCAAAAACTCTAATTGCTAAAAAAAAACTAGAAAATTGGGATAAAAATAATCCAATATACAAACGATTGTATGTGTCCATTATGACTTCTCCGAATTCTAGACATTGGATTCTAAAGCCTTTTTCCTGGAAGATAGTTGCTTGAGTCTCGAAATTGCAATTTATCTTGTGATTGAAATGAGAAAGCTTCTCGTTTTAATTCATGTGCCTTTTGTCTTGTCTTCAGTCAGAAACATATCTTTGGTTTTTTAATTTAATCTCTTATAACAAGACAAGGTTGGTGATTTAGTGTAAAGAAACATGTCTCTACTAATCATTGAGAGGATCCATAATTCGCCTCGTTATTCTCTTTTATCCTGAATATGACATATGACATTGTTAAACTGCCATAGAAATACAACAACCACACATTGCTGATTAGATTTCTCATATCATTCATTTGAATAATATAACTGGGTGAATAATGTCAAAAGGGCAATAAGGGAAAATTCCATAGCACCGATTGGTATTTGTATCTTTATCCAGCATGTTAACTTATCATAATTTCCTCGTGGATCACAATATATTTGACCACCTATTGTACTTCAAAGAGTTTGTTTTCAAACACGATTCTTTAATCTTTAAAAAAATTAATTTATCCTTATAACATTAATTTATATCATAATTTCAGATCATTTGTGTCACGTGTTGACCTTCCCAAAAACAGATGATTCCAGGTATGCTCATTCTTTTTAACTTGTGTAATTATAATCATTTTGTGAATTTCACATGCCCAAAAATAAGATCTGAACAAAGACTTGCATGCATGTTATTGTTTTTTAGGGAAAGAATGGGCAAAGACAATAGGACCAAGTTGGAAAATATGGGTAAGGGTATTCTTGTCTTCACATGCATAAAAAGTTACAAAGTTTTTTTTGGTTGGTATTAGAGGATTGATTGGAGTCTTTTTGTCTCACAACCCAAGTGGGCTCCTAGCAATCACCTCCAATAGAAAAAACAAGGCCTATTATCACTTGTTTATAATTTCTATTTTGTCGCATACCCCTTTCCATGTTATACCCTATTCCATCTCTTTCAAGCTAAGCTATCAATTGCGCACTATAGCGGTGCTATAGCGGCGCTATAGCGTCTTGCAGAGGTCAAGAACCGCTATTTTCTGTTTAGTGTTTTCATTTCACGGTACCGCTATTAGCGGCGCCATTCACTGCTATTTACCGCTATTTCAATAACCGCTATAGCGGCGCTACGGACGCTATTCCATTTTTGTTCACATTTTGGCCATTTGGTTACTTTTTTCAATGAAAAACCAGTCTTAATGATCTCACTACACTTTCATTTTAAAAAGCCCGAACAAATAACATAATTAAAATCATTCAAAGCAACTACGTCTACAGATAACTCTTTTTCTCATCTCTTTTTGAACTCATGCAACTTGAGTTGCCATGGTCACACTTCATTAATGCTTTTTGTAAATCGACCCACGCCTATGAGGCCACGACTTGGAACTTAACTCCTTAAATCAACCACGGCCTACTAATAAGATATTGAATCCATGCAATCCAATTAAACTCTATTTGACACTTTTACACTACTTAGTTTCCATATTAATATAATAGAATATTAAGTTATGTTTTTATATGACTTTTTAGGTTTGATGATATTAATTCTATATAGACTTATAGTATTAATAATCAAATATATAAATTCTATATAAATATAATATAAAATTATAAATTATACGTAATATTAAAAAACCGCTATACCACCACGATAACCGCGATCTCAAATAGCAGCATGTGACCGCTATTGAAATATTGACTGCGGTAGCTTTCAAGTATTAAAAATATAAAAATAATTTGGATGCATGACCTTTCACCTCATAAAGAAACAAAAATATTTTTTAATTATAATTTACATGAGCCAAAAGGCAACCCATACATGAATTTTCCTACTAGACTTCACTTATGACAGAAAGGGTGAGTCGGTAAGTTGGGCAATGGATCTAAACGGATAATCTAAGTAAGTTAAAATGGGTCGGGTCAAGTCAATCTGTCAACATTTTATTATCTATATTTTTAATTTTGTAAATAATAAATGTATTAAATGAGCTTTATTTGTTATTAGAACGTCCTAGTAGGCTGTAAGCCCATGTGAATCCACTTCTCACAAGTCACAACTTTTAACCATAGTGACATGTTCTTTTTTAGTTAGTTTTTCTTTTTTACCAATTTCACTTGTTAGAGATAAATATAGCCAAAGTTATTATTTTTCTTAGGTAATTAGACTTAAATTTGGATTACAAAATAAATCACTAGTTTTTGTTAGGGGTGTGCGCGGTGCGGTTTTGTGCGGTTTCGAGTCAAAACCGCAAACCGCACCGAATATGTGGTTTGAATATTTTAGAAACTGCAAACCGCACCACAGATGTTCAAAACCGCGTGATGCGGTGCGGTTTGATGCGGACGGTTTATGCAGTTTAGTTGCGGTTTGATGAGTTGTTCAACATTAAATCTATCAAAAATCCATAAACTTAAACGGGTTAAAAAAATTGATTGCCTTCATTTTATAAAAACAAATACAATTTTCGAGTTAAATCGTTTTTAATAAATTGTGATTCATGCTACTATAGTTTTGTAAGTATCATTGTTATTGCTTTATATTGCCGTTATAGTTGCTATATTCTTGTAAACCATGAGATCTTGATCTAATAGTGATTTAATGTTACGTTATAGATATTTGATTATTGTAACAAATATATTTATATACATCGTTTCTAAATCGTGATTTGAGTTATAAGAAAGTAAAGAAAAAAGTAAATATATAACATGTGGTGCGGTGCGGTTTGAACCGTATTTTTATAAATACAAACCACAAACCACACCGCATAGTGCGGTTTGATAAAATGATTAACCGCAAATTGCACCACAAAATTCTAAACCGCATTATGCGGTGCGGTTTGGTGCGGGCGGTTTGTGCGGTTTTTTGCACAGCCATAGTTTTTGCATCAAAAACACTAATCTTGAATGTCTCTTTAACTATAATTGTAGTGTGTGTGTGATATATATATATATATATATATATATATATATATATATATATATATATATATATATTATGATGTGTTATATATGATGACACGCTTTCTTTAGTTCGACACTAAGACTCTACTTTTCTTGTGTTTATAAGCGACCAAGAACCCGGTTGTCGTTATAAGAACGACAAAATAATATTCTTCTTATTGCATATGTAATTGTTTTTGAATTTTCCTCTTACTTTTTGATGTTATTTTGATAAAACGATGTTGACCGATAATGACAAGCCAAAAATAATATTCTCACAAACCATCGACTTAGACTTAGAAGTTATTTCTTTTTTTCTCATTATGTTTGTGTATCTTAAATGTTAGAATGGATAAATAATGTTTGTATAGAATAAATGATTTATAATGAAGTCTTTTTTTTTAACCTAGTGATCTGTTTTAATATGCACAACCATGTAATATGGAGCGTCTTAGTACATAAAGTGATCGGCGTGTATATATATATATAGGTGTAGGTTCATTTGAGACCATTCTAATTTTGTGAGAACGTGAGACCAAATTTAAAAATAATTTTAAAATGCAAAATAAATGGAAAAAATCTAAAAATTCTTTTTTTAAATATTATTTTCGGAACTTGAATTAACTAAAAAAATAAAATAAAAATAAAAAAAATTCTATTTTTTTTGAAAAACACGTGAAATATTCTAAATAGAATATTATACTGTACATATTCTAAAAATAATTTTAAAATGCAAAATAAATGGAAAAATCAAAAAATTCTTTTTTTAAATATTATTTTCGAAAAACATGAATTAACTAAATAAAAATAAAAAATCAAAATAATAAAATCAAAAAAAAAATCAAAAAATGCGTCTCACGGTCTCACAAAATATAGGTGGTCTCAAATGAACCTAACCTTATATATATATATATATATATATATATATATATATATATATATATATATATGATGTTTGAATCCTTTTGATGTTAATTGCAACCATTCAAAGATAAAATAGCTAAAGTAAAAATGATTCTTTTAACTTTTAACAATCTGTTGTGAGTGTATTTTTTATGCTATGACATTGCGTTAAACTTTTATCAAATAATTTGTAATATAACATCATGTGAATGACCATTCTATCTTATTGACACGATGCATACTATTTTTTAAAAGGGAGGCTAATAATGTTTTTTTTTTTTTGGTTAGACATTGAATACCTAGAACCAGAATAAAGCTTTCGTTACAACTTTTTGTAAACCTAATAAGGTGGTGTTTGTTTTTTTTTTAGGCAAAAATGTCTGCAGTCTGTGAACCACATCTGCATACCTCTGTAGTAGAAAAAGTGGACTAAACATCTGTAATCTGAAAGAAGAAGACTGCTTGTTTTTTATCATCTGCAGACTATTAGAATAAACTAATATAATTAAACCATTTTTTAAAAAAACTTAAAAGAGTTTTTCAATAATATTATGACGTTATCATAGATAATTAACAAATATAGATTGATTTTTATGTATTATTATATAAAAAGTGAAAATAAAATAGTACAAATTAACGTATATATTTGATAAAAATCAACAAACTTTGATCGTAAAGATATACCTAAACATTATAATTAAGGATAAAAGAATTTAACATGTAAAATGGATGGAAATAAACTTCGATTTTAAATGAAAATTTCATTTTACCTTTGCAGTTAAATCAATTAAAAATTGGTTATAAATATTTATTCCAAGAAATGAATAATATTGCATTAAATAATGTTTTCTAAAATTTGGCACAAAAATATAGTATGATGTTATGATTTTTTTTTTCATATATATAAACAGCTTTAACGACCATTATTGTAATTACATTTTTATTTATAAATTTATCACAAAAGTCATGATTGTATCGCTGAACCTTTTTTCTTTAAGTATTATAACTTTTTTTTACAAATTGTTTATAATAGATAAAGTTGGAATAAATCTAAGTTAAATAAAAAAAATAATAAAATAAAATAAATAAAATAAAATCTAAGATATGTGTGTTTTTTAGGCTAGAAGATATTTAAAGAGGTTTGAAGACTTTGGTCCACATCTGCACCAAGAAGAGAACGCACAGATATTTTTATATCTGCAATCCTCAAAAAAGTAAACAGTCTGCGAAGCCTAATGTCTACGTGTGTTCTGTGCGGCGCAAACAGAAGAGGCCAAGAAGATTTGCAAACAAAAAACAAACAGCACCTAAGAAATCATATATCTATTGGGGCGTCCCGATAAGATATTCAGATTATATTGGGGAGGATTTGGTAAATTATCCCGCCCAACTGTCATTCCGATTTTGAATAATCGATGTAGTTGGTCTTATTATTATTATACTAGGTATATATCTAATTACAATCGGGAAATAAATGATATACTATTTGGGTTTGGGTTTGAGACTTTGGCAATAAAACTTTTGTATGTTTGAAAGTTTGATCTATATGTAAAAAATAATTTATAAAAACTATTCTTATCTTTATAGAACAAATCCTTGTGTAGATTTTTTTTATAAAAACGGTCCATATGTTTCTTTCGTATGTTGGAAGGTTTGGTCCCTCTGTAGAAAATAAATTACAAAAATTGATCCTACATTTTACAAAAAAAGATCTTTGTGCAAATATTTATTATAGATTCGGTTCAAATGTTTAAATTTTTTACAGAAATGGTCCTTACCTTGTAGAAAATTTATATATTACGATCCATACAAAACAGGAATTATATCGCTAGATTAATTATAAATTAGAACATAGACATGTAGACAATGGCGAATTTAAATACAACTATGAACCACCTTATTATTTTTGGTAAAGAAAAAAATATGAATAAGATTTAAAACCCCATATCCTATAAGTTAATAGCCCAATATTTTTATTTAGGGTATACTCTAATATACATAATCTAATACAAATTAAATAAAAAAAATTGTGAGTCAACATTGGCGGCATTACATTCACAGAAGATGTTTTCTTTCATTCAAGCAGGGAATTGCCGAATTGGGATTTTGGGGCATCTTATGTAGCCACACAATACAATTATACAATAGGTAATATTCATCTTTTTCTAACCAATAAAATATGAAGGAATTGTATTTCCAATTCCTTTTTCATCTAAAACCATTAATTTTTATTTGTTTGGTTGTTCAATTGCATGTAATTTAGGTTTACTTTTTTTGTAATATATATAGTTTCATACTCTTAATACTGTTAATGTGATATGATTATTTGATTGTTGTTAATTTGTTTGATTATTTGATCGTTGTTTCTTTTAGAAATTAAAATCAAGGATGTCTTTATTCAAGTTTTTTCAAAAGAATGATAAAAAAAACAGTTGAAGACGATAATGAGCAACATAAGCATATGAGAGTTGATTTAAGTTCACTGTTGATCCAGCAGAACGACCGGGTATGGAATGCTATCATGTGAATCAAAGAGATGAAATTAGAAGGGCATACTTGCAAAAATGTCATTTCCAACCTCAAAATTACAAGTTTCCACAACGTGGTTTTAGAGGTAAACAACGAAGATTCAATATATATTGGTTTGATGACAACAAATATTGGTTAGAATGTAGTATAAAAGAGAACGTCGCCTTTTGCTTATGTTGTTATCTATTTAAATCCGAAATACCAAACCAAGGTGGATCATATCATTTTGTGAAATCTGGATTCAAAGCTTGGAATAGGAAATCAGGACTAGATGATTATAAAGCTGGAACTCCACATAATATTGTTGTCCAAAAGTGTCAAAATTTAATGAACCAAAGGCAATCCATAACATATGCTTTTGAGAAACAAACCACTTTACAAGAAAAAGAATACCGTACTCGTTTGAATGCTTCAATTGATTGTGTTAGATTCCTATTGCATCAAGGATTAACATTTCGTGGTCATGACGAGAAGTACGACTCAGATAATAAAGGTAACTTTCTTGAACTTTTACAATGGTTAGCTGATCGATGTGATGTGGTAGATCGTGTTGTGTTAAAGAATGCTCCAAAAAATACACCATTGAAATGCAGTGATATCCAAAAAGATATCGTGCAGGCATGTTCAGATGCAGTTATAAATGTTATTATGGAAGATCTTGGAAAAGATTTTTTTGCAATTCTAGTAGACGAGTCACGTGATGTTTCTTGTAAAGAACAATTGCCATTAGTATCGAGGTTTGTAAATAAAAATGGGGAAGTTGTAGAAAGGTTTGTTGGCCTTAGACATGTTAGTGACACTTCAGCTTTGACACTAAAGGCTACCATTTATAATATGCCCTCAAAGTGGAATTTGAGTCCTACTAGCATTAGAGGGCAAGGCTATGATGGTGCTAGTAACATGAGTGGTGCATTTAATGGATTGAAGACTTTGATTATGAATGAAACAAAATCTGCATACTTTATTCATTGTTTTACTCACCAATTACAATTAGTCCTAGTGTTTGTTGCAAAAAATCACACGAAGGTTAATGATTTCTTTGATAAGGTTTCTCGACTGTTAAACATTATTGGATATTCTTACAAGCGACGAGATAATTTAAGAAAAAAACAAGCAGATAAAGTTATGGAAGCATTGGTTAAAGGTTTGCTTTATAATTGTACTAAATTTATTGTTAAAATACTTTATATTTATGTTATGCTAATTAATTATTGTGTATGGTAAATTTTAGGTGAACTTGAGAGTGGTACCGGTTTGAATCAAGTAGTGTATCAAACGACCATCTGATACTCCATGGGGTTCTCATTTTTCATCTATATTGAATATCAAGAACATATATTCTTCCATTTGTGAAGTACATGAAGACATTGGTAAAGATAATAGTGATCGTGATCGTAAAGTTGAAGCAATTCGCATCTTAAGGTTATTAAAGTCCTTTGATTTTGTGTTTTGTCTACACTTGATGGTTGATATCTTGGGAGTCACAGATCATTTGAATACAACATTACAAAGAAAAGATCAAGATATCGTAAATGCCATGAATAAAGTAAGCAGTTCTAAAAAAGCAATTCAAGAAATTAGAGATTTAGGATGGGAACCACTTTTAGGGAATGTTACTTTATTTTGTGATAAACATGATGTTAGAATCGTGGATATGGAAGATGAATACTATGATGGATTCAGTCGTCGAAGAGGTTCACATGTTAGTAACGTTTGATATTACAAACTTGATTTATTTATTGTGTTTTCTCATTTGCATATTAAAGATTCTTTTTATTTTCAGGTTAATAACTTGCACCCAGTGGCGAGTCTAGAACGTAAAACGACATGGTTCACTATTAAAATGATATCGATAGAAAAAAAAAATACTAGTTGTGACTTCGGGTCGGGTCAAATCGTATAAGCAAAAAAAAAAAAAGTTCTTAAAATTATACCCGACAGATATATGTTGATATAGTTTCACAATTATATCATTATTAATACCTTTAAAACATAAACGAATCTCAAAAAAACTAGTTAAAAACCGAATCAATTAAAAAAAACCTATTTCGGTTAAAACTGAAGTTTGTTCATCTCCACCTTGGATAGATTATTTATTTGAGCTATTGAAATATAAAATATAAGCTTTAAAAATCTTGATTTATACATATTTTCTTTTGCCAAAACAATAGGTTAGTTCACTAAACATAACTAAGGTAGGTCACAATTTTCATTTCTCTATACTTCTTGTTAAAAAAAAAAAAATAAGGTAGGTCAAGTGACCTACCTTTGTAATATGTGGACTCGTCATTGCTTGCACAACTATCATGTTAGTGTATTTAAGGCAGTGATTGATATGCAACTTCAAGAGCTTAACCATCGCTTTAATGAAGCCAACACGAAATTACTTCTTTGTATAGCTTGTTTGTGCCCACGTGAGTCTTTCAAAGCCTTTGATTTGGATAAACTAATGGAAATGGCTACACTTTACCAGGAAGAGTTTCGAACAGAATATGATCTTCAAATTCTTGAAGTTGAACTTAAAAATTACATTAAAGATGTGCGAGAAGATGAAAGATTTAATCAACTGAAGAACATTGGAGAACTTGCCAAAAAGATGGTTGAAGTACAGAAGCATATAATATATCCTAAGGTTTATGTTCTCTTGAAACTTTCATTGATCTTACCCGTTGCAACAGTAAGTGTGGAACGCGCATTTTCAGCAATGAAGTTGGTAAAGACTGATATACACAACAAAATGGGTGATCAATTTTTAGTGATAGTTTGGTGTCATATATTGAGAAAAATGTTTTACGAAGTATTAGTAATGACACGATTTGTTGACCTGATAAAGACAATCTTCCTAGTACACAACAAGGCAATGAAGAAGGAAACACAAGGTTACACACACTTGTGTATCTGATTAACATAAAAGAAACGGATTACAAAGGAAGCCATAAAAAGGCATAACTTAAAGAAAAAGATAACTTCTACTACACTACCACTAACAAGAAAATAGGAAACTACAACTTGATAATTGCCCACTATCTAGAGGAGAAAATACTAGACAAATTAAAATAAACAAAAACTAAAGTAAGGATAGTGACAAGCACGTGAGCTGCTTGCTTGAACCTAGATGTTGCTCATTTAATATTCCCTCTCAACATCAACTTCTACCATACCCATCATGTTGTTAAATTCAATAAGCTTTTCACTTGCTAGACTCTTGGTTAGGATATCTGCAACCTTCTTAGTAGTCTTCACATATTGCAAGTCTATTTTTCCCATTAAGACCTTCTCTCTAATGAAGTGGTAGTGAACTTCAATATGCTTGGTGTGAGCATGAAAGGTAGGATTCTCAGCTAATTTGATGGAGGACATATTGTCACACAAAAGTGGAATGTTGTAATCAACTTCCTGGTTTAGATTCTTCAACAGTTGAACAAGCCAGGTACACTCTTGAGCTGCCATAGCAGCAACTCTATATTCCGCTTCAGTTGTGGAAAAAGACACAGTGGGTTGACGCTTGCTACTCCATGATATGATGCTAGACCCAAGCATGAATACATAGCCAGTTGTTGACCTTCTTGTATTCAAGTGACCGGTATAATCAGCATCACAAAAGCCCATCAATTTTCAATCAGGTTCCCTCTTGAACTGAACACCATAGTTCAGGGTAGCTTTGATGTATCCTAATACTCTGTGTGGAGCTCCATGATGAGGCTTTCTCGGATTCTGCATAAATCGTCTTAAAACACCAACTGTAAATGATATATCTGGTCGCGTCAAGGTGAGATAAATCAGCATTCCCACCATCTTTCTGTATAGTGTTGCATCTTCTATCTTACTTCCTGAATGTGCACACAGTTTAGCATTAGTATCCATGGGTGTCACTGCTGCTTTACATTCCAACATTCTAAACCTCTTCAACAAATCAGTACAGTACTTTCGTTGATGCAAAACTATGCCTTCATCATCGTAACTTAGTTCGAGTCCTAGGAAGTGACTTAGTCTTCCCAGGTCCTTCCTATGGAAATTAGTGCTCAGATTCTCTTTGAGTTGACTGATCATATCTTCCAAATCACCTGTAATTATTAAGTCATCTAAATGAATAAGAACCAATGCAACTTTGATTCCAACCTTCTTCACAAATAAGCTAGCATCTGCTGGAGTACTTATATACCTGTTATGTTCAAGGAATTCAGCCATTCTTCCAAACCATGCCCTTGGAGACTGTTTTAGCCCATACAAGGCTTTCTTAAGTTTACACACATAACTTGGATGACTTTTACTCTCAAAACCATGAGGTTGATCCATATGAATCACATGGTCTAAGTCTCCATACAGAAAAGCGTTGCTCACGTCCATTTGCCATAGATCCCATCTTTTACTTGCCGCCAAAGCTTGCAAAACTCTAATTGTAGTTATCTTAGCCACTGGGCTAAATGTGTCCTCATAATCCAGCCCGTATTGTTGTGAAAAACCACGGGCTACCAAACGTGCCTTTTACCTTCTTATTGACCCATCTGCTTTATTTTTTATCTTAAATACCCACTTGCATGAAACTGGCTTCACATCATCTAGCTTTGGAACTAAATCCCACGTTTGGTTCCTAATTAGGGCATCAAATTCTTCCTTCATTGCCAAAACCCACTCTTGTTTGGTTACAGCTTGATCATACGTGTCTGGTTCTGTTTCTACTTCTTCAACTATTGCAGCATTGGCATAACGAGGATTTGGTTTCCTGATTCTTGATGATCTTCTAGGATTTGGAGTTTCGTTGTTGTTATCATCATTAACTACTCCATTAGACTGTTCTAGAGATTGACCTTGAGTATGAACCTCATCATTATCAATCACTATATCACTCCCTACCACATCTAGTCTCACATTTGATTCCATCTCTTCATTAAGAAGTTTAGAATCAGGAAGAACCTCATGTTTTTCTGACCACCAATAGGAATTCTCATCAAAAACCACATTCCTTGAAACATAACACCTTCCAGAGTTAGGATCACAACACCTCCATCCTTTTCTCTCTTGATCATACCCCACAAATAAGCATCAAACAACTTTCTTTTCCATTTTACTTCGCAAGTGGTTAGGTATGAACACATAACATACACAACCAAATACACGTAGGTGACTCACATTGGGCTTGATCTCCAAGAGCTTTTCAAACGGTGACACATAATCAAGATTTTGTTGCGGAATCCGATTAGTCACATAGGCAGTTGTTTTCATTGCTTCTGCCCAGTATTGCCCTGGAACATTTTTATCATGCATTATACTTTTACAGATCTCACCCAAGTGTCTATTCTTTCTCTCAGATACCCCATTTTGTTGTGGGGTATTTGGACAAGTCAGCTGCCGTTTGATCTTATTTGTTTTTAAGTACTCACTGAATTCTGTTGCGAGATACTCCCCTCTATTATCAGACCGGATGCAGCTGATTTTGTGTTTTGTTTCTTTTTCAGCTTCCGCTTTAAATTCCTTGAACTTGGCAAATGTTTCATACTTTTAAGGCATGAAATACACCCAAACATACCTTGAGAAATCATCTATGAAGGTTACCATGTGCTTCATACCTTTGATAGAAGGTTTCTTTACTGGTCCAAACACATCGGAGTGTACAAGTTCTAATGGTGCTCGAGACTTGTACTCTGATCTGCCAAATGGTTGCTGATGAGCTTTACCAAATTAACATCCAACACATACAACATCTTTTCTGACTTCGAGTTTTGGAAGGCCCTTAACCATTTATTTCTTCATCGTGAGTTCAAGCTTATCATAACTCACATGGCTCAGCCTCATATGCCACAAGTCTGCATTTTGGTTTCTTTTTGTTTTCTCTACATAAGTTGTTTCTACTGACATTACTTAGAATCTGATCTTCTACCTTTCAAAATGGGTTTTGAGGGGGTCTCAAATTCTTTAAAAATCTTCACATCATCCGGTCCAAATAACACATAATGGCCAGTGGAAGCTAACTGTGAGACTGAAAGAAGGTTCTTCTTCATACCTGGTACATGGTACACATTCTCGAGTGTTAGATCTTTGTTGTTATCTTCCAGACATAACACTACTTCTCCAACATGTGCAATTGGAAGCTTGGAATTATCAGCAATTACAACCACTTTGCTACCACCATAACTTACTGAACCTTTTATCTTCTCATGTTCCCCTGTCATATGATTAGAGCAACCCGAATCGACAATCCATTCATCAAAACGGTTTCGATTGTTCTCGGTGATTGTTGTAAGTGCTAGTGCATCATCAACATCTTCAACTTGTGCATACATCGCTTCTGCATCCCACACCTCTTCCTCCTGTGATGTTGCAGCATTCCCTTCTTCCACTTTCTCAAATCTACAGTTACGTGCCATGTGGCCTTTTTGACCACAGTTGTGACACTTGTAAGGAAATCGTTTATTGTGATGGCGGTTCTTTGATCTTTCTTCAGATGACTCGCCTTTCTCATCCTTGTAAGCCTTCTTTTCTTTTTCTTGATTCTTATTTTTGTCTGTATCTTTTCTGTTCCGGTGATTTCCTGAAGATCTTTGTTTTCCTTTACCTTTCTCTGCATACAAAGCTTCTCCATCATCCTTGATAGGTACCCCTCCCATCTGTTTCGTTAAAGCCTTCTGTCTAGCCAATAGAATTTTGAATTCAACAAAGGAAGGTTGAGTTGCCCAACCTTGAATCGCTATTACAAAACTTCTGAATTCAGGTTTTAGCCCATGTATGATTATTCTTTTCATCCTTGCTTCACCGATTTTAGATTCTGGATCAAGTTCCACAATTTCTCTGCATGTAGCTTTAACCTTGTGAAAGTATTGTGGGATTGTCATATCTTTCTGGGAAATAGATAAGAGTTCATTCTCAAGAAGTTTCAACTTCGTATCATTCTTCTTTGAGAACAAAGTTGATAAGATATCCCATGCTTCCTTTGGGTTTGACACATCTCTGATGTGCTCAAGTACATCTTCTTCAACGGTTGTTTTTAAAACAAACATAGCTTTGCCAGCCTTGATCTTCCACTTACGTAAGATCCCATTATTGTCTTCCGCCTCAGGTTGCTTAGTTTCAGTCCCATTCACGACTTCCCACAGGTCTTGCCCTTGCATGTATGACGTGATGCAAGTAGACCATGTGTTATAGTTCTGATTGTTAAGCTTCTTAACACCACCAACGACCTGAAGTTCAGCCATTGATACGCGGTCTCTGATACCACTTTGTTGACCTGATAAAGACAATCTTCCTAGCTAGTACACAACTAGGGAACACAACAAGGCAATGAAGAAGGAAACACACAGTTACACACACTTGTGTATCTAATTAACTTAAAAGAAACTGATTACAAAGGAAGCCATAAAAAGGCATAACTGAAAGAAAATATAACTGCTACTACACTACCACTAACTAGAAAACAGGAAACTACAACTTGATAACTGCCCACTATCTAGAGGAGAAAATACTAGACAAATTAAAATAAACAAAAACTAAAGTAAGGATAGTGGCAAGCACGTGAGCTGCTTGCTTGAATCTAGATGTTGCTCATTTAATACGATTGTGAAATTGTATCAAGCTATAAGACCTCGTCGGGTACAATTGTAAGAACTTTAAATCTTTTTTTAATTACTTATATAACTCAACCCGATCCAAACCCGTTATATATATATATATATATATATATATATATATATATATATATATATATATATATATATATATATATATATGATTTTTTTTGTCTATTTAATTTAAATAGTGAACTATGTGGTTTTAGGTTCTAGACTCGCTACTGATGTTGATTTTGAGTATCCGTGCAATTTACTATAATCAATATAATAAAATGCATTATGCTTATAAAAGTACAAATATATACATGCATCCCAGTTTAAATGGAAAACTCGATTTTTAGAACTAGTAGGCATCATTTGTAAACCTTAAAACTTATTAGCTTTAAATCTGTCATAATTCGTATTAGAAGACATCATTATCGTGTGTAAGCCTTCCAACTTATTAGCTTAAATCAGTAGCAATACGTATACAATTGGCATCTTTATCTTGTTTCTTTAAATCATCGTTCTGTTTTAGCTTCTGAATATCACTAAATCCTCGATAGAAACAATGTTGTCAAAATTGCAACAAGAATTGTAGGAATTTTTGCCAGTGAATACGCAGCCTCGTTTTTCCCTATCACAAAAATGTCACATTATTATGTAGCAAAATGAAATATTGGAAGTACATCAAAAGTATATTTCCAACCCATTGTTTATATATACGTGGACTATATTTTATTTCTACAATATCAAATTAGTCAAATAAATTTTTTAGCTTAAAATAAAACCTACGAACATTTTAAAAATCAACCAATAATATAATTTGATAATATTTTCTTATAATTACTAAAAAAAAATGCTTTTAAAACTACTTACCACCAGGTCCAGGTGAGGCGACACTGCTAGGGGGCGACGGCGGTGGGCCGAGACCGAGGCGGTTACAGTCTCCATCCAAATAGCCTGCGAAAACGAGAGCAAATTTCAGATTTCAGAGTTTGAATCCTCAAAAATAGAAACAGGGGGAAAATTAAACGACGATTCGGAATTATTCGGTTACATTGTTTCATGCAAACGAATTCCGGATTGTTGAACAAATTAGCAGCACGATCGTGACATTGACAATAGTGTCCGGTTCCGGTTGAGTTCACCACACAGTCGCCATCGCCACACCAAACTAAGTTACAAGCTGCAATCAAATCATTAATTAATTAATTAAAGTCATCGGAAAATAGAAAGAGGAAGGATGAGAATCAATTGATCGATGCTTACGGCTGGTGAAGTTAATCGGTGGTGGAAATGGCGGCGTCGGAGGTTGTGTACCACCGCATGAGAAGTCCAGAGAACCTGCATGTCAAATCAAACTTATGAACTATCAGATTAGCGATAATTAATCATATATGAAACAAGAGATCATCGATTATTAGGTGATTTCAGTGATTAATTTATTTATTTGTAAATGAGGGAGACTAACAGTTAGGGATGATGCAGGCGCCAAAGGACATAGGTCCAACTTGGATGGTCTTCCAGCCAGGATTACAGTCGCAATGAAATAGTAGCCCTAATAGATCAGGTACACACGTCCCTTCTCCACAGGTTGCGTTTGTACACGCATCTGTTTTTTATCAAACACACCACAACTCACATTATTATCTTACCTTATATAAAAATTGCTGTGTATATATTAATTAGGAGCATGATGAGGTGGCATTGAAAACGTAATATAAATTAGTTTAAGAGTAAAACATTTATAGTGGTGGTGATACCTTGAAGAGAGTAGGAAAAGAAGGCGGAGAGGCATAAAAGAAGTAAGAAACACGAGTTTGAGTTTGAGGTCATCGGAATATAACTAACAATCAAACTTGTGTAACTACTTCTCAGACTGAATCAACAAGTCATTGACATTAATTAAGATTTAAGACGGGTTGTTGATGAGTTTTATACCCAAAGACAATGACAACATCATCGTAAGGTTCACCAAGAATGGACTTGGGCGGGGCTAGCCATGATTTTAAACTTTTCTGTTTTTTTAATGTCGATTCAGACATTCTAATAATCACAGTTTAGGCTGTTTAAGATGCCAAACCAAACACAAATTAACAAATTCACAAAGAAAGAAAACAAGAAAAAATTCCATGTTTATGTTTCCCACCATTACAGATGGAATTTTACTGCATCACATATGTGTATGTTATGCAACAATAGGAAGCATTTTCAGATGTTGCTATGAACCAGTGATTTTTATTTATTTATTTATTTATTTATTTATTTTTTTGTCATTGGGTTGATTTGAAAATGCTTTTGCAGAGTTTTACGTTTTCTGATTGTCAAGATCGGTTTGATGGTCTTTAGATCCCTCTGATGAGTTAATGTTTCAACCGGGAAGGAAACAATTAAGAAAATGATAAACCATACCATCTGAATGGCCTATGCTTCAAGAATCACGTGAATTTAGCATGTTAGAAGTGGGGTACATTTTCATTTTCATTTTTATTTCTATTTTTCACGTATTATTATCATCTTTATTGAAAAAAAATCACAAAAAAAAAGCAACAAAGATACGTATTATCATATATTACTATTTTTTGTTTTATTTAGCAATTTATGAAAATAACCTCAAATATTATTGTGCTTTATTATTATTATTATTATTATTATTATTATATAATGCACCCCGGTAAAATGATTATCTGGATATTTGGGGCATGTCAAGGTTTAAACCTTGAACCTTCTTTGTAAATTATAACATCTCAACCACTAGATTTTTATTATCACATCTCAACGACTAGACTCTTATTATCACATCTCGACCACTAGGCTCTCATCACGAGGAATAGATGGAACAATTATGTTCCCATCAAGTTGAATATATTGATTTCGAGATTTTCTCTAAACCAAATTCCACACGTGTTAAACTTGCTAAGGGATCGACTTAGATTATATAATTTGCCCGCTTTGTGATCATTCTTCCAAAATTATGATTCATCTTTTCATTTTGAGTATGTCGCTCATTAATATTTAACATCTCACTGCTATAAGAGTATAAGAATATAAGGTATGAGCATGTTGCACCTCGTTATTGGAGAGATGGAGCATCCTCAACGTCGTTAAGAAGCATCAACTCGTAGTTGTGTTGCTTCTTGTTGTGGCCATGACTAGATGCAACATGATTTTCTATTGGTTGAACAAGTTCTCTCTCTTTATCTCACCTCTTAACATGGTGTTATAACACCATGAACATCATTCCCTCTTCTTGTTGCTTCTTGTTACAACACCACTTCAAGTTGCTCATACCATATACTCTAAGAAAGTTTGAAAATGTCTTGATGCGGTCATTATTACTACTTTTTTGGATCGTTGGAAACATTGCAATAGCGTGATATTTGGAACGGTGAGTTCATATTGTCTAAATTTCTTACTTTGGATTAGTAATAGAAAAAAAAAATTGATTGAATTGGATCGTTTTTTGCTTCTTTGACTTTGTAAAGTTTTTACTTGCACCTTGCTAGTTTTTAATATAATTTTATGTTCCAATAAAACTAGCAATCACCAAGATCCAGTGAGTTAAAAAAGAGAATACTTCACATTTGGCGTACCCAAAAAATAATAGACATGCAAAACAACCGAGCCCAAAAAATCGAATATTCAAATTCAACTAGTTTTTGGTCGTAAGAAAAAAAACAAAAAAAAGCAAAAAAAAATTATATTAGCTTGATTTTGATTTGATTTAAATACCAAAAAAACAAACCAAACGACATATGCAATTGATTAACATGGGTCATGGTTTCCATCGATAACTACAATATTAACATACATGTACGTCGTCATCATTAAGCTACTTTTTTTTTTTAACTTTATCAATATGCGTAACTAAAAACACAAAAATCAAAAAGCAGAAAACCAAAACACCAAAAGCGAAAGAAAACAAAAGTCATCGGTTGCAAATGTTAAATCACATGTTATATACACCACTTAACGAACAAAAAAATCACTATTAATTTTGTGCATGTAATGTACCCTTTTTCAAACTCAGAAACGCATTTTTTTGTTAGATTTTGGTTCTAGCCAAAAACCAAACCATGTCACCCCTAATAAATCACAATGTTCTCAGATCAAAAAGTAATGTCCACACTTAGAGACCATTTTTCACAACATGACAACCAAAGAATTTTTCACAATTGGCAAATAACATACAATACACATCACACGAAAAAAGGTTTTGGGTTATTTTAGTTAGGCAGATCCGAATTCTGAAAACCATTTTTCATGGCGTTCAATATCAGCTGCAGAAACACTAGGTTGGACTTTGGTAATGGCTTCTTCAAAATCACACATGGCAATTGGATCTTTTGCCATATCATCTTTAGACATGTTTTTAATCTCTTCACGAGTCTTTCCTGCTATTTTACGCCGCATTCCATTTAACGAAGCATCTCGGCATACATTTGTCAAATCATCACCACTATATCCCTCCGTTCGACGTGCCACGTCAGCAATGTCCACGTCAGCAGCTACCTGATAATGTCAATGATATACACAAAACATAGTAGTGGATTCAGTAGCCACTCTGCCAAAAACATGCATTTACAATAACCATGTTGATAAAATTTAACAAAAACAAATAATTTACTACGATTGATACAAAGAAGACATGACCCCATGTTTATTGTTTTAACTTTTTAATGAAAACTGTAAAGCTAATTATTTTAATTTTTAACATACACTTCTGTTCTGTCCGGTTTTTTTTTTTTTTTTGGTTTTTTGTGTTTTATTTTTACCATGTTGATAAAATTTACAAAAACTAATAATAAAAAATGACAACTTTTACACATGTTCATTTTTCGGTGTTTTGTGTGTTCTTTAACATAATCAATTAGACTTAAATATACAAAACATAATTGTACTTCAGTTTAGTTTGGCTTTTTTTTTTTTTCACTTTTTAGCTTGGTTTGGGTTTTTTTGCACACACAGAAATGACATTACCTCAACGGTTTTCAAATTAATCTTTATAAGCTCTTTTCTGCTCTCAAAATTTGGGAGAGGAATATATATACGCTTTTCCAAACGCCGCCTGAAACCCCCAGAAAGTAAAGAATTCTTATTGTAGAAGCAAAAGACAGGATAAGGGTAAAAAAGTAATTTTGTATATGATTAGCTTTAGACCTTAGTGCTTCATCTATATCCCATGGAAAATTTGTAGCAGCCAAAACCATCACTATTTTGCGACTACCATCTTCATTTGTGCCTGCGTTGTTTACTCCATCCACCTGAACTAGAAGTTCAGATTTAACCCTTCTAGAAGACTCATGTTCCCCTGAAGCCCTGAAAATATGAAAGAAATCATGATTTTGACCGATTTTAAATTAAAGGGAAAATAAAAAGTCTTACCCACGAGAAGTGCAAAGGGAATCAATCTCATCAATGAAAATTGTGCTTGGGGCATAAGCTCTGGCCAGGTCAAACAAGCATCTGACCATGCGCTCACTCTCTCCACGCCATTTTGAAGCCAAAGTAGCTGAAGAAACATTAAAAAATGTGGTCCCACATTCTGTTGCAACCGCTTTAGCCAGTAATGTTTTCCCAGTGCCAGGTGGACCAAACATAAGAACACCTTTCCATGGTCTCCTAATCCCCTAAAATTCCAAGTAACAATCAATGGAAATACCACACATAAGCACAAGGAAGGAATCTATGATTACATGTACGTACTCTAAAAGACATTCAAAGCAACTACTAGAGCTTCATCCAACAGTATCACATACCTGAAAGTAATCAGGCATCAATAAAGGTAGAACCACAGCTTCCTCTAGAAGTCTTTTTGCTTCGTTCAAACCTGCAACATCTTCAAATCTTACTCCAGGGGTGTTCTCTAAGACATCCCTTTCAAGCATTGCAGCCAAGTCATGATCAGGCCCCTCATACTGCCCTCGTTTTGATGTGTGCTCTTCACCATCTCCATTCTGATGATTGCAATATAATGTGCATAAGAGAGAGAGCAGTAACAAATATTACTGAAACCAACAATGTTAATTATTATGCAGTGAAACTTACCATGGAATCATCCTTTGAAGAATTTGGCTTCCCTGAGCTGCTACCTTTTTTCCCAGTAGTTGATGCACGAACTCCTGAGTTAACCCTACTAGAAGCACCAGCTTTTCCGCCACGAGCAGTGGCTCCACCTCTGGTAGTACTAGTAGAACCCCGAGCCCAAGCTCCATCTTGTGGTGATTTCCTTGAACCCCCAACTCCAACTTTTGCAGATCTTCTATTTGATGTGTCTCGACTGGGTGGTCTCCACACATCAGGATCATGATCATCCATCGGAGCACCAGAAGAAGTTGGGTACTCATCCAGTGGTTCAAACACAAATGATGATTTATTTGTAGATATAGGAGGTGAAGACGCCCTTCTACCCATTGAAGTCTCCTTGAAAGATCTCTTCTCAGAATCCAATTGTTTCACAACTTCTGTCTCCTCTGAAAGAGCTTTTTTTACGTTCATCCACTTTGATCGAACCAGAGGATCATCAAGGGAGCTCAAGTGCCTGAGACATGAACCAAAAACATCTTTTAATCACAACCGAATGATTAGTTTCCAATTAGGAAAGCAGTAGACAAAAATCTCGAGTATATAAATTACAGAAGATCAAGTACCTAATGTGGAAATCATAATTTCTATGAAAAACACTAATCATGTAATCTATCAAACAAAATGCATAAACTCATATTTCAACCACAAAGAAATGAAGTGAAAATATCTCGATTCGGTCAAGCAAATCCAGCAGTTCGTTCTATTTCAACTACAAACCTTCTGATTCTTCACATAGCTAATACCTACTAACTCGATTTTAAGATCTAACGACAATGTGCGTGCTGCTGAGTCTATATTTGAGCTAAATAACAAGAGAGAAGTAGATACTTGTTGATCTGAGCGATGGCGCCATCGAAGAAGATCACGGAGGTATCATAGAGACCTTCAATTGCATATTCTCTAGCTAATTTCAAATGATCTTGTAATCCTGCAAGCGACGCCCCTGCCATGTATAATCAACCGCGCTGCTGTCACACAAAAAGTTAAATCCTAGGGTTTTTCTTATAAAGTTCTCAAAGGAATCGATTCAAATTAAAGCAAGAATACTTCAACGATCTTGAAATGAACGGAAACATAATTCAAATCTCCATTTGAATGTAAAGTTATCCAAGAAACATGAGTGAAGAAGAAGAGTTTGAGGAAGATGACGGCGACGTTTAAACGGCCGAGAAACGGGCAAATATTAGATGCGCTTTCGCAATCCGTTCCTTTGTGGTTAGTTGTCCACGTGTCTCACAAAAGCACTAATAAAAACTTATTAGAATTTTATTTCCAAACTTACGCTTTCGTAAAAGCATTTGTTTTTGTTAAAGGAGTAAAGGACAAACGATTTAGCAGATTTCTCATTTCTCACCGTAATATTTTAACAGTGAATTCCAGTTTAAGTTTTTTATAGAGCAAACCCGGTCCTTAAAAGAATTTTCACAGAAAACTTTCCACACATGGGGTCTAATTGAAAGAGACAAATTTACATCTTTAAAGATTTGAACTTTTAACTTCAAACTCACATGGGTATCAAATTCAGTGCATCAATCCATCTAAATTGGATATCAATTGCATAAAAACATTTGTAATAAATCAATAATTTAGACTACACAGTGTGGTATCACTAAACAATAAATCTCTCTCTCTCTCATCATCATCATCATCATCTAAAACACACCTTAACTTTCTACATTAATAAGCAAGAATGACAAGGTTGCGGTGGAGATTAGTTGGAGTGTGGTATCATTGGCACCGTATCTTTTGGCCTTATAAAATTATACGGTATACACAATGCTTGAAAGATTGTCATATCATCACCATTTCCAAAAGGGTGTTTATATCCCTCACATCGTAAAAAGACGCCAAGCAAGAGAAATAGTATATATGATGAAGTTACATCATATAGGGGGGGCGGTATACATTATTGACAAGTAGTTACATTGGCATGAATAGTATATATGATGAAGTTACATCATATAGGGGAGGCGGTATACATTATTGACAAGTAGTCACATCGGCACCATGCCAGTAACATAATAAGTATACACACAACTTAAGAGTTAAGTTCTAGTAGCCAATTAATGGTTTAAACTTAGCTTATATTGATCCATTTTACTTTGTATAGCCAAATGACCATTTTTGTGTAAAATAAATGTATTTGACCAACTTTTTAATATGTTATCAAGATCATTACTAAGTTAGGAACAAGACATTCTTGACTATGGGGTAATATATTACGTATGTTTTTCTCATTTGCACCAAATTTTTCTTAAAAGCTTTCTCTATGCGTGAAATGGTAATTTCAATACGTTTTCACTTATTGACTATGTTTCTTTAACTTTTTCAATCAAATCAAATGTCATCTTTTAAGCGTTGGGTATCTACCTCTCATTGCTATGTTTATGTAATTTTCTTTTTTGTTAAATTTTAGTAAAAATACAAATTAAGCATTTAATTTCTTGAAATTTCAAATTTATACTTGAATTATAAAAATAAAAATAAAATCCAGAATCCAATTTTCTTTTTTTGTCATAGAAAATATTTTTTATGTGGCATAAATGTAACGTCACATAAATACTAATTAATTTTTTTTATTATTTTAAACCAGCAAAACCAAACAATCATTTATTCAAAACCAAACAATGTATATAAAATTCTCAAAACATGAGAGTATATCAAACAGACCATGCAGAATAAAACTCTGTGGGATACAATATGACCAACTCTAGCTCCTCCCTTTCAAACCTAAGTACCGGAAACATTAATACGCAAACTGTAATCACAAAGTTTAGTGACTTCCCCAAAGTACCACATATCAAACATAACATCGAGCCCCCCCCCCCCCTCCCCACCACACACACACACACAACTAAGGGCCCCACTCACATAATGGGCTTCGTCCAACATATCGGGCATCGTCCACATAACGGGTCACACCCAACATACATGCAAGAGTCACAAAGATAATCTAGCGCTGTTAGATTGTCAAACCCAACAAATATATGTGTACAATATACTCCAAAAGAACATTGCTATATTGTTAGGTTGTCAAACTCAATAAACAAAGGGCTACAATATACTCCAAAAGAACATTGTTATATTGCACTAAAAGGCAGTACAAGGCAAGCAAGGTCGAACCACAGAGACACGGGACAATCAGTATATACATCTTTGCGTAAGGTACTCTGATCACAAGAAAATGGGGGGTTTTGAATGCAATGATTAGAACAAATGATTAAAGACACAAGTAATCGACTGAATGAGTGAATTAAATTCAGAAATTTGTAAGGAATCCAAATCTATGTATGAAAACTTAGCAATGCGATTCAAAGATGACTAGATATTTGCTCAATTCTATCTAAGTTGGTACTTGAAAGTGTTAACAAGCTCTAACATTTCCCATTCACTACATTAATTAACCAAAACAGACTCTTTGATTAACTCTAACCTTACTAACCTAATATAAACAAGCTCTTAGAATGAGGGTGTTTGTTTTTCCTTTTAAATCAACTTTTTGACTTTTAACTTTTCTAAAAAGTTAGAAAACTCCAAAAGTTATTTGGTAAATGGAAAAGGACTTTTATAACCAACTTTTAACAAAGCACAAAAGGTAGCATTTTCAAAAGTCATACTTACATGACTTTTTGTCTTTTTGAAGATTTGAGGTTGAAAAAACAAAAAGAAATCCCAAACACTTTTTAAACAAAATCTTTTGGAAAAGGGTCTTTTAGAAAAAAAGTCATTTTACAAAAAAGACTTTTCCCTTCACAAAGTAATCCCAACCATCCCCTTAGATTGAAAGATTGCATTAAACTTTATGTGAATGTTTCCAACAACACCCAATACACATCACAAGCTCGGGAGCGTAAGAGTGTGAATATGTAACGCCCCGACTCCCAAGTATTAATTTTTACAACTTTATTTTCACATTGGAATGTCTACTCGACGAATTGATGCCCTGAATCACCGAGTAGGAACTTTTGGGGCCACGTGTTTTAAATGACCAATTCGACGAGTTGGAGCTGGAGGGTGAAACTCTAATTTTTGGGGTTATGCACCCTATTTAAAGGGTCATTAGCCTCCCTTACAGCCCCTTGTGAGTCCAGAAACCCTAAATCGCCATTTTCTCTCCATAGTTGTGTGTTTTAAGCTTGGAATGTGGATCTTGGTGGGAGGAGCTTGAAGATCCATAAGTTTGAGGCAAGAAACGTGTATGGATATGAAGTTTACCCCAATCTAGCATCATTTGAAGGTATCAAGTCGTTACATTGATCTCCTTCTAGCTAGATCCTTATATATTTGGGTTTTAGGGCTATTTTAGCATGTTGATGTTCCATTTCGAGTAATGAACCAAGATCTGAAGTTGCAACTTCAGATCTAGACTCACCTTGGTCCTTATAATCACAAAGTTTCAGCCTTTAGCATGCTAAAGAATTTCCCTTGCCTAGAATCTCTTCTTTAGCTTGATTTAAGTCATTGTCACCTTACATGTACGTAAAGTTTGCAACTTTACGTAAGAAGTATGCCGTAGGAGCTCAAATATGAATTAGGGAGCTTTAGAATGGCTTAAAAAGCATCTGAATGGAGAAAGGACTGAAGGGACTCAACGAGTTGCTTGGCCAACTCGGCGAGTCCAATGAAGATTGTCGTGCAAGGACTTCTGCATGGACTCGGTGAGTCAGCTAGGGTTTTCCCGAAGTTTGGACATGCATGAACTCGGCGAGTTTCAGGGAAACTTGATGAGTCAACGGGGGATTTCACGACTTCTCGAGTTCAGGAAGGACTAGACGAGTCAATGAACTGCACTCGACGAGTCGGGTCAACATGGACTGTTGACATGGACCATTGACTTGGACTTTGACCAAGGGTTGACTAATTGACTTATGGGGTATTTTAGTAAATTGGAATTTATGTAAGAGATCTTGTAGTAATTATAGGTGTTGGAGCTCATGGTCGTGGTTCGAGATTTTGATTTATCATTTCGATTCGACAATTGAGAGGTGAGTCGTCCTCACTATACTTGATGGGTTTTGGTCATAAGACATCCTATGTGCTCATACAAACCCTAATGCTCGGATCTAGGTTTCTCTATTGTACATGCTTTGAATCCAAGACTATAAACCCTAATTCTAGCATTCAAGTAATCATATTAATATGTAATTAGGTTTAAGATCATACCTTGATTGTTATATAGCAATAACAATCCCAATTCCTCCTTGTATTGACTTTGGAAGGCTTAGAGTCACAAGTGTCACTCCTCTAATGGTTCACAAACACCATAAGCAAGAGGATGAAGAGGAGAGAGGTTGGCGGCTGCCAAAAACGTGTGTAAACCCTTACAAGAACATAACCCACGTTTTTGAGCCTTAAGGGGTCTTTATATAGTTGGGCTATTAGGGTTATCTAACAAGGAAACCCTAATTTGGATGCTTAAGCCCTAAGCAACCCATAGACTCCTTTAATTAAGCCCATGGACGGTTTCCTTATGGGTTTCCCATTAGAATTCGTCCATCCTTTAATACAAGGCAATCCATGGCCCAAATTGCAATTATCTTATAATTACAATTCCAGTCCCTTAAGTTTAATTAATCTCTTTTAGTCACAAAACTAATTACCAATTAATTATTGACTAATATTAATTAAACAATATGATTTCTCCTTTAATATATTATTCCCATAACATATTAATAAATCATATTTAATCCTTGCTCTCCATAATTCATCCTATCAAGTTGCTTTGGTGAAGGAAACCCAAAAGGACCATGCACCATCGGGTCAAGTACATACCAAAATAGTTATGGACTTAGACACTAATCCAACAGTCTCCCACTTGGATAAGTCTAACAACTATTCTGCGTATGACTTCAGATCCTGATCTGCAATCGTAGCTTTCCAAAGCCGCTGTCAACTCTGATCATATCAGATACGCGTGTCCTTAAATAAGGGATCATATATTCCTCCATTCTAGATATCGTATGAGATATGATTTCTAATCATTCTCTTTGTACTATATCTCGATTTCCGATTTATGAGGACAGACTAATTGAACAAATCAAATTAGCCCTAGCCCGGCCGAGCATTTACGTATGTCATCACTAAACCATCGAGGGGCCCAAAGATATCGCTTTTATTCTTTGAATAAAAGGAACGGATAAACTTTGATACAATGCTTGCTTGCACTCACTAACCAAATCACACACAACAATATGTTTTATAACACCAAGTTACTAGTGCGTTTTCATATTATCAATGTGCAACCAATTAGCAAGATACAACTCGCACATCTCGGTTTGAAGAATATAAGATGTTATCGTCTCACTAATCACTCGAGATAGTGATCCAAGTGAGTGTGGGTTTAATCCAATGCTCAAATCATATTCATAAGCACTCATGAATGTTGCAGCAAACATTTTCTTATGTCTAATACTCTTTTAGACAATCCACACACCAATTCACGACAATCTTCATTCATACCTACTTCCAATATATGAACGACTGTGGCCCGTTCGAATAATTCGATTATTCTTAATAAACTCAATTATTCTGGAAGTCAAAACATGCAAGGTGAAACACAAGAATAATACTAATCTCATATGGCCTCAAACCTTTGAGTATAAACAAAACACATTTTATTTATCACCATATCGATTACTCATTATTTGTCGTTTCGGGTAATTAACTTCTTACTTGAATTCCAACACTTGTCCCATGCTCCTAGCATGCACACAATGTTTACCTATGGTTCTTACTTTTGTGAAATAGACAAATTGAACACGTTTCCAATCCTTCTCATTTTACAACTCCAAATCCATTTTCTTAAGTGTGAGAATATCAAATTCTCGCTACTTATAAAATATGCTAGATTCTAACACTTTATGCAACGATCCTTTCGTAATCACTGCACCAAAGTCACAAAGACTATTGCCAATGATATTACAAAGTCCTCTATCGGAGATTGTTACAAGACAATTCCTTAGATACGATGTCTCTCACTCAAAGTACATTCCGTTGAACATCCTTTTGCATAAAGGTTTCTAATCTAGACATAGATTTTCAATATTTACTTCCCAATATGGACACGCTTCCATATTTTCCATATGACAACTCATTCTTAATAGAATCTTATCTATTCGTAATTATGTCGATATTGTCCATCCAATATGGAAACATTTCCATAATTTCCAATACTATACTTCCAACTACTCACAAGCAACCAATCCTCGTCGAACTTTGGATTGTCCGTTGATAGTTGTTTAATTATTTTAGTCAAAACCGATTCTAGTCCCTTTTCCCTCTAAATGCACTAGACATTTGGAAAATCTTAGAATGGTCAAACATTAAATCATTTGCAATCGATCCTATACTCGAAGCGTATGGGACACGACGCATAATGTTTTATTTGTTATGTTCTCAAAATTCGAATTGTGAAGAGGAATGTCGTAATCATAATCGAAACTTTAAGAACACACTATGTACCCTTGACTAAGTTTATTAACATTTCACAACCTAATCCTTTAGATTTGAAATGAAGCATAATATTCTTTCCCTTAATTATAGCAAAACAACCTTTCAACTCTTACAACTTTGCAAAGTATGACTCTTGTTTTCTATAATTAATATTGCCAACTATGCAATACTTGCCTTAATAATCATACAATCATAACATTTATGCTCCCACTATCATGATGATTATTATAAAACATAACACTTATGCTCCCACTAGCTTCGGCATGTATTCATAAACATCTTAACTTTCAGAAAAACAATACTTATTGAATTTCTTAAGTTCATGTTTCTAATACTTAGTGCTTTGATAATGTTTTATCAAGGCTTCTTGAACTTATACACTTTTGCCTTAGATAGTTCATATGTGTGTCTTAACAATTAATACTAATTGCCAAACCTCACAATTCAAATTATGGAAAGGGATGCCGTAACCATGATCGAATTCGAGAATGCAATTTTACAATCACTATCTTTTAAAATCTTTCTTAGTGAAAGCATTTCCTCACAATCATTTTCATGAATGAGGAAATCTTATGACACTTAGATTTAAATGGTGTATTTGTTCCTATCCATGTGAATTTGTTAAAAACCAAAGTTTACGACAAATTCAAACTCATATGTATCGAACTTTCTTAATCTTGATTTCTTGCCTTATGGTAGCATAGCTGCCCACCACGTCTTCCAAGTAGTTAAGCAGCTCACCTTTTCCTATCAATGTACTTTCCATTGATCAAGGTCCTTGCCTTTTATGCATTCAAATGAGAACTCATAGGACTCACATGCATAATTAACTCGATTGGATTGGCACGGAAACAAAATAATGTCTTCACAATAGGTTGTAAACCTCAACTCGTGTGCTAGTGATGATCGATAAGGTTTATTTGATTTGTTCTTGAAACCTTTCAAGACCATTAAGACTCCCACTGACTCCTTGACATATACGATTCTCTTATCAAAACATTTCTTGACAATCAAATATTCAAGAGTTAGTGTAGCTTATATCAAAATAAAACACTTCATAATTTTGGTCTTAGTTGGTCTTTGTCTTATCCAAGACATCACAACTTTCCATAATTGATGAATGTTATAAACCTTCTTAATACTATTCACTCAATGTCACAATCTTGACTTTAAGACTTGTTTTGGAACGAAGTATGATTGACTTCTTGATTTGACCATTTATTCAATATTTGATTCCTCTTCTTGGACATACAATTGTACCAAGACTCACTTAGAGGATCAATTGAGACATGGTTCTTAATCATTAAGACCTATCATCAAGCATAAAAGGTACTCTCCCTTCTTCTTAGAATGGAGAAACTCTTATCTTTCTGCCTACTTGATTCTTCTTATTCGTTTTGCTATTGATCTAAACCCTTTAATCAATTCAAAGTTACACTTAATCTTGTAAGTGTAATCATATTTACTAAGCCTTTAGTAAATCATGATGAATATCTTTGTTACTCTTATGGTGAACTCGATCAATACACAACTTTGTTTACTCGATCTCTTAGTCCTTCACTTGACACTTTGTCAATGAATTAGTCTAATTTCCAAATATGAAATTTCTCAGTCATCATGCAACCAAGTTGCGTGATTCCAAGTTTCTATCCAATTGAAACTTGGGCAATGAGAAACTCTCCCTATTTGGTAAATTCTTGACATTTCCATAAATAACATAACTAAGAATCATATCCATTCATTGTAGAAATATGCAAACATCAATTTTCATAACGATTTCATTGCAAGGAAGTAAACAAATAAATAAGTCAAACCAAAATTTATTTTATTTATTAAAAGCAGCGGAAAAACATTTGTCCTTACAATGCAAAATCTATTGAAAACTATGTAAAAGAAAATTTCTAACAACTCTATCATAACTATCTAAGCTTAAAATCCAATCTTCAAGTCCATGAGATCGAGATCCATCACTTGTGATTAGATTCATCTTGCTCTCTTATCAAGCTTCCTTTCTTTTCACCGATCCTTCAAAACATTCAAATGCAATCTTATCACATCATGTATTAAGAATCAATGAATAGGAACTTAATGGAGTTAGATAGTGGATTCTTACCTAAAGCGTAGTCATACTTTTGACTCTCCCATCTCTTAGATCTCTTAGGTAAATAGGGCAACTTTGTCTCCAATGCCCATTCTCTTGGCAATAAAAGCAAATTGACTCCTTTGGAACAACACATGGAACTACCTCAGACATCGCCTTTCTCTTATGATCAAACTTTTTGATCATTGCATGTCTTTCATTGCCATTGTCTATATCCATAGAGGTCTTGAAGGCAGATTCACCAATCAACTTTGCTTTTCTATTGCGTCAAACCATTGCTGATTCAGCAGCAATAAGCATATAGGTGAGATCTATAAGGGTCACGTCGCGGTTCATCATATAGTACTCTCTTACGAACTCACTATATGAGTTAGGAAGTGACCGAAGAACCCAATCAACAGCCATCACTTCACCGACAACGGATCCCATCATTCTTAATCTATCAATGTGTGACTTCATCCCTAAGACGTGTGCACACACCGACTTGCCATCTTTATGTTTACTTGCCAAAAGGGCTTGAGTGATATTGAACCTTTCAATTTTACAATCTTGTGGGTTAGGGAGAATAATTGGAGGAGGAGGAGGAAGTGAATCATGATTTCTTGTTCCTCGATCGAATCGTGGAATATCATCTTCATGTGGAATGCTTGTTCCACGGGATTTGAGAAGACCATAGTTGTCGAACTTTGACATCGGGAGAAAAACGAATTCAAGTTAGTTGATTGATTGAGTCCTTGGTAAATCACCCAAATGAAATTCCAAGGCTAGGACCCAACACAATATCCTACAACTCGGGAGAGGGATGTCGTAACCCAAATTGCAGAACATTTGAAGGTAAGTGAATGACGATTCACTAATTTCCACCATGAAAAACGAAAAAGAAATTTAAGTTTTAAATCTATGAAAACTCCTAGATCCTTTGAGATTCATTGAACATTTCAATGGCATGTTTAAATCTCGATCTGCCCCTCTAGTTTGTGACTGGGATGCCGAGGATCACAAAGCGGGTGTGAATAACCATGCAAACTACATGGTGCCCTCACATGTTACAATCACCTATTCGATGTGCCGGTAAACCACACACGCTCCACCAAACTATGACAAACATTGAGTCACCCTTTGCTACCTTTGCTCAGAACCATTTAGTGTGCCGGTAAACCACACACGCTCCACTAACGTCTTCGCAAGGGCACAAAGTGTAATTTCATGGAATTGCATCAATTCACTTTTGCCTAAGTAACTAAGATTGGGAATTTGAAAAAACATTTAGTTACTTTGTATTTCATTATACTTATAATGGAAGGTTTCGTCCTATCCTACCCGTTCGGCTAACGACCCTCCACTAGTCAAGAGTGCGGTGGGTAAGAGTGGATACCCATTCAATCGCCATTTTATAGGCAATTTCCTTAAACACCCTTTATAGACCAGCTTCGTGAATGAGGCCTACTAACGGTAAGACTGACTTTTACTCATACATATATATAATGTTAGACTTTTAATCTTATATATAGTATAGGGTGTATTTTATACTTTAAAAATACTATATGGTTAACTTTAACAATTACACTTTTAATTCAATTAAATGGTTAACCTAAACCTTTATGGATTTATTAAATCTCTTTTAATTATACTCCTTAATTAATTAATAAAACCATAAGGGTGTGATTTGAACTTTTCAAAACATTACTAGGGTTTTAGAATTTAACATTCTTAATTAAACTTTTAATCAACTTTTAAATTCCAAAACTTGATGGCAAGTTTTGAAACATTTCAAAACATTAGGGTTTTAACTATTTAAATTTCAAAACTTCAAAACTTTTGGGTTCAAATTTAAACTATAAAACCTAAAGGGGAAAATATGAAACTTTTCATAACAACAAGGATCAAATAACAAATAATCTAAACTAACATTTAGTTACATAATTATCCATATTTGATTTGTTTAATGATTTCTTGCAAATCAATTTATCAATTTACTCAAAATAATTAATCAATTATCTTATAAGGAAACAATTATCTAGTTAAGTTCAGGATCGACCTAGTTCCTGGTGCGGCTCCGATAGCCAAAGCACCGTATCGACTTGCTCCCCCTGAGATGCAGGAGTTGTCTACACAGCTTCAGGAGCTGTTAGACAAGGGTTTCATTCGGCCGAGCAGTTCGCCTTGGGGAGCGCCGATCTTATTTGTGAGGAAGAAGGATGGGTCGCATCGTATGTGCATTGATTATCGGGAGTTGAACAAAGTAACGGTGAAGAACCGTTACCCACTTCCGAGGATAGATGACTTGTTTGATCAGCTTCAAGGAGCGTCTTGGTTCTCCAAGATCGATCTACGCTCCGGTTATCGTCAGATGAGGGTTAGAGATGAGGATGTACAGAAGACTGCTTTCAGGACCCGGTATGGCCATTATGAGTTCGTGGTGATGCCATTTGGGCTCACCAATGCCCCAGCCACGTTCATGGATCTCATGAACCGCGTGTGCAGACCGATGCTGGATCGGTCGGTGATAGTGTTTATAGATGACATCTTGGTGTATTCCAAGACACAGGGGCAGCACGAGGAGCACCTGCGGGAGGTGTTGGAGACTTTGAGGAGGGAGAGACTTTTCGCAAAGTTCTCCAAGTGTGAGTTCTGGTTGCGCGAGGTGCAGTTTCTTGGTCATCTCGTCAACCAGAAGGGTATTTTGGTAGATCCGGCCAAGATTGAGGCCGTGATGCAGTGGGAGGTCCCAAGGTCTCCATCTGAGATTCGGAGCTTCCTGGGGTTGGCAGGGTATTATCGGAGATTTATTCAGGACTTCTCCAAGATAGCAGTACCGCTCACCCGGCTAACCAAGAAGTCGGTGGTTTTTCGTTGGGGGCCTGAGCAGCAGGCGGCGTTCGAGACTCTCAGGCAGAGATTGTGCGAGGCTCCGATCCTTACCTTGCCAGAAGGAGTAGAGGATTTCGTAGTCTATTGTGATGCATCGATCACAGGTATGGGAGCAGTATTGATGCAGCGAGGCCATGTGGTAGCTTATGCCTCGAGACAGTTGAAGCCTCACGAGGCTAATTATCCTACCCACGATTTGGAGCTGGGGGTAGTTGTTAAGCGTGTCAAAGCCAACAAATAAAGGGGTAAAATAACTCCTTAAACACTACTACTTTGTACTGGAAATGTAATACAAGGTAAGTAGGGTCGATCCACAGAGACACGGAACAAATGTTTATACCTTTTTGCGGAAGGTACAATAATGGTCACATAAATGGGGGGTTGGTATGCAATGATTTAAACAAAAGAATAAAGCAATAAGTAAATGATCAATTAAATGAAACAAATTTAGGATTTGTGAGAACTCCAACTCTATGCAAGACAAATTGGCAATGTGATTCCATGGATGACAAGATATTTGTTTAATTCTATCTAAGTTGGTACTTGAAAGTGTTAACAAGCTCTAACACTTCCCATTCACCACAATAATTAACCAAAAAAAGCTCTTTGATTAATCCTAACCTTACCAATCTAATCTAAACAAGCTCTTAGAATTAGGTTGAAAGATTGCATTAAACTTTATGTGAATGTTCCCAACAATAATCAATACTCCTCATAAGCTCGGGAGCATAAGAATGTATGAATAGATTTACACTAATTTCATTCAATAGAAATCAGATTAGTGCTTGTTACCTAGTCCAATTTACAAAACAATTACGGATTTTGCAATTAGATAACTTGAATGATCTAACCCTAATCCAAATGGCCAATAAGAATCACAATTAGAATCAAACATTCAATTGAGACAAAATCAAATTCACTAGATAGAAAATTGAAAGCAAACATCAAGTCATATGATTGAAATCACATCCAAATGTCAAGACATAAAGTTGGAGAATTTAGGGTTCTAGCCAATCATGGCTAGAACAAGATCACAAATCTGGAAAATGAAATTAAAGTTCTTACAAAATGAAATCAAATGTTCCTAATTGTTAATCAACTTCAAAATCCTCAAGAAATTCGCCTTCTCTACTCCAAAAGTCGACCCCCTAAGTAAAAAAGTCGGTTCCCCCCTTTAAAAATGGTGAAAAACTGCTTTAAAACCCGCATTTACATTTACACGGCCCGCGTAAATTAACACTGTCATTTACACGGCCCGCGTAAACGCAAAAATATACTGCGCAGAAATCTACGTTTACACGGCCCGCGTAAACGCAAGGCTTCCATTTACACGGCCGTGTAAACGTCTGTAAAGCCAAAATTCTCATTTCTTTGATATCTTGCTCCTCGGTGCTCCGCAAGTCCTGAAATTTTGTCCACAACTTTTATTTACCTCCTCCAACAATATCCTTCCTCCAAAAGTCCCTAAAATATCACAAAAGTATTTGAATGAAATTGCCTCATGAAAAATCCCGAAAAACATGCAAAATGCATGAGTTTAAGCCTATATGCAATGTATTTTTATGAAATAAAGCTACAAAATGGGTACATGAAATGCACCTAACAGCAGTTGTGTTTGCCCTCAAGATTTGGAGACATTACCTTTATGGGGTCCGCTGTACTATATACACGGATTACAAGAGTTTGAGATATCTTATGGATCAGCCGAGTTTGAACATGAGGCAGAGGAGATGGTTAGACGTGCTGAAGGACTATGACTGTGAGATCCTTTATCATCCAGGGAAAGCCAATGTGGTGGCCGACGCCCTGAGCTGCAAGGTGTCGACGGCCCCTATCAGAGATCTGTGTATGAGGATGACAGTGATCACTCCGTTGTTGGAGCGGATCAAGGAGGCTCAGATGGAGGGCCTCAAGGAGGAGAGGCAGAAGTGTGAGAGGATAGTGGGCCGAGTAGCTTCATTTGATTACGACAGTCGGGGTTTGTTGACGCTTCATGGTAGGATATGGGTACCGTACTGGGGTGGGGTACGACAAGTATTGATGGACGAGGCTCATAAGTCTCAATTTTCTATCCACCCAGGAGCGACGAAGATGTATCGAGATCTTCGACCTGATTATTGGTGGCCCTGCATGAAGCGAGACGTCGCTTGGTATGTTGAGAGATGTTTGACCTGTCGGAAGGTCAAAGCGGAGCATCAGAGACCTCACGGCAAGATGCAGCCGTTAGACATTCCCGTGTGGAAATGGGAGGATATCACCATGGATTTTGTCACCAAGCTCCCCAGGACCGCACGTGGAGTGGACTTGATATGGGTAGTAGTGGATCGATTGACGAAGAGTGCCCATTTTATTCCGATTCAGGAGAGTATATCGGCGGAAAAGTTAGCCGATATCTATGTGCGGGAGATTGTGGCACGTCATGGAGTGCCGGTATCGGTGGTGTCGGACCGAGATGTTCGTTTCACATCCAGATTCTGGAAGCGGTTCCATGACGATATGGGTACTCGTCTCCATTTCAGCACCGCTTTCCACCCTCAGACTGACGGGCAGAGCGAGAGGACGATTCAGACTCTTGAGGACATGCTTAGGGCATGTGTTCTAGATTTTGGGGGCAGTTGGGATACGTATCTTCCGTTAGCGGAATTCTCGTATAACAACAGTTATCATGCGAGCATTGATCGACCTCCTTTTGAGATGTTATATGGCAGGAAGTGCAGGACCCCGATTTGTTGGGGCGAGGTTGGTCAGCGAGTCATCGGGAGCACCGAAGTGGTGCTCAAGACGACTGAGTTGATCCAGCAGGTCCGTAGTAGGCTGCAGACTGCACAGAGTCGGCAGAAGAGTTACGCCGACAGGAGGCGTTCGGACTTGGAGTTCCAGGTGGGAGATATGGTTCTTCTGAAAGTCTCACCTTGGAAAGGTGTCATTAGGTTCCAGAAGAGGGGCAAATTGGGCCCCAGATTTATTGGTCCTTTCAGGGTTTTGGCCCGGGTGGGTCGGGTTACTTATCGGTTAGATCTCCCTGAGGAGCTTAGTCAGATACACAACACCTTCCACGTGTCGCAGTTAAGGAAGTGTTTGGTGGATGAGACGGCAGTCGTTCCCTTAGAGGATATCCAGGTTGATAGCGGCCTGAATTATATTGAGAGACCGGTCGCGATTCTGGAACGGAAGATCAAGACCTTGAGGAACAAGGTAATTCAGCTAGTAAAGGTGCAGTGGCAGCACCGGAAGGGGTCTGAATGGACGTGGGAGGCTGAGGAGGATATGAGAGCGCACTACCCGGAAATTTTTGCAGATCCAGCCGTAGCAGACTTCGAGGACGAAGTCTGAGACAAGTGGGGGAGAATTGTAACGACCCGTTCCCGGTATGTTAATTCATTGGTAATTGTTGTAGGTTTTAAAGAGGGACTCGGCGAGTTCATAGCCTGACTCGCCGAGTAGGGTCGCGACTTCGAGCACGCGTGAGCCGGGGACTCGGCGAGTCCATATCCCTGACTCGGCGAGTCCATCCGTCTGGGTGAAACCCTAAATTCCCGAGTTGCCCACTATTTAAACCACCTTATAGCCCCATTCTCGCCTCCCTCACCCTGAGAACACCGTGAGAGAACCCTAATCCTCCCTTGAGAGCTTATAAGTGTTTTGGTGCCATTTTGTGAAGGTGTGAAGAAGGAGAAGAAGAAAGAAGCAAGGAGAAGAGTTGTAGTGCAAAGATCCAAGGGCAAATCTGAGTTATTTGAGGTATTTTCGGATTTCCCCTCTTGTTATATGCTTTAAACCTCCATTAGAGCTCTCCTAAGAGCTAGTTGATGCTTGTTCCAAGCCTTATGTTTGCATGAATGTCTTAATAAGTCGAAATATCTTTGGATCTGAATGATGGGGTGTTGTAGAGCCCAGATCTACTGTCTTTTTGGAGTTACTTTGCATATTAACCATAGATCTACCCATTTTGTGCATCTTTTAACCTTATTTCCCTTATTCATGAGGTTGTACACGTAAAGTTGGAAACTTTACATGGTAAATCAGCTTATTGGACTCAGATCTATCAATTGTGTGTGGTGGATTCAAACAAAATCGAGTAAAAATCAGTTGCATGGCGGCAACTCGGCGAGTTGGGTCGCGAGTTCCCGATTCCTTCATTTTTACCAGTGTCGAGTGAACCCAGTGAGCTAGAGAGTGGACTCAGCGAGTTGAGGGTAAACTCAGTGATGGAGGGACTCGGCGAGTTGTTCATCAACTCGGCGAGTCCAAGGCAATCTCCTTAAGATCAAGAACAACTCGTCGAGTTTGTTCATCCGGCTCGGCGAGTCGGATGAAGATTGTCTGAGTTCTTGGATCAAGAGGGTACTCGTCGAGTCGATGCCAGACTTGACGAGTAGCAGCGAGTAAGAGTGAAAAGTGAGAGTAGGACTCGGCGAGTTGGGTGGCCCAACTCGGCGAGTCAGTCCAAATGAGAGTAACTTTGACCAAGGGTAAAAGAGTCATTTTACCCCAAGTGCAGTGTTTAGTATTTGATTGAGTGTGTTTATGGACTTGTAGCCGAGGAGATTCAGGAGCAGCAGCCGTTAGCTTCCCGAGCCACACACTCAGCAGCCAGCTTACGAGGTGAGTTTCCTTCCAGTAGGAATGGGTCTAAGGCCACAATGCCGGCCCGTTCAGTTAGCAGTAGTTTCCGGATTTAGGTCCGATGCAGTAGTTAGTATGTTCGATGCCTTCGTGGCTCGAACAGGATTGGTGTGCTATGTTTTATGCATTAAGTATTATGTGTTCCGGGCTACGGCCCGATGTAGCATGTCGTATATGTGTTATGCTAGTTGATGTGTTATGCTATGCCATGTTCAGTCAGTCAGTTCCGGACTTCGGTCCGATGCAGTTAGTTCCGGACTTCGGTCCGATGCAGGGGACAAGGTCCCAGTCAGTTCCGGACTTCGGTCCGATGCAGTTAGTTCCGGACTTCGGTCCGATGCAGGGGACAAGGTCCCAGTCAGTTCCGGACTTCGGTCCGATGCAGTTAGTTCCGGACTTCGGTCCGATGCAGGGGACAAGGTCCCGGTCAGTTCCGGACTTCGGTCCGATGCAGTTCCCGGGCTTCGGCCCGATGCAGTGGGCAAGGCCCAATATGTGTTTATATGTTATTGTATGGTATGTGGTAGTTTGGGGGAGCTCACTAAGCTTCGTGCTTACAGTTTCAGTTTTGGTTTCAGGTACTTCCGCAAGCAAAGGGAAGAGCTCGGGGTGACGGCATCGCACACACCACAGCTTTAGCTTTTAGCCTGGGATTGATTTAGTTTGTTTTGATTTGCCGTAGTATGATACAGTTTCCGCACAGTGTTTTCTATTATGTTGGAATACATCACGTATGGTTTTATTATATGACACACTGATTATGGTTTGATTATATCGAAAAACGAAATTTTTGGGTCGTTTCAAGAGGAGAGAGGTTGGAGGCTGCCAAAAACGTGTGTAAACCCTTACAAGAACATAAGCCACGTTTTTGAGCCTTAAGGGGTCTTTATATAGTTGGGCTATTAGGGTTATCTAACAAGGAAACCCTAATTTGGATGCTTAAGCCCTAAGCAACCCATAGACTCCTTTAATTAAGCCCATGGACGATTTCCTTATGGGTTTCCCATTAGAATTCGTCCATCCTTTAATACAAGGCAATCCATGGCCCAAATTGCAATTATCTTATAATTACAATTCCAGTCCCTTAAGTTTAATTAATCTCTTTTAGTCACAAAACTAATTACCAATTAATTATTGACTAATATTAATTAAACAATATGATTTCTCCTTTAATATATTATTCCCATAACATATTAATAAATCATATTTAATCCTTGCTCTCCATAATTCATCCTATCAAGTTGCTTTGGTGAAGGCAACCCAAAAGGACCATGCACCATCGGGTCAAGTACATACCAAAATAGTTATGGACTTAGACACTAATCCAACAATACTAACAAGGTCGAAGGCACCAATGTCGGCCCTTATCATATTTGCGTACGAGTTTATTGCATGATATGTTTATTGATTTACATCCTGGTAGTTAGGATGGTTGCTATGTTAGAGATCGGATAGATCAGTATCATAGTTATAGGATGGTTGCTATGTTAGTGATCAGTTAGATCGGAATCCTGGTTGTAGGATGGTTGCCATGATTAGTGATCGGTTAGATCTGCATGTTACTTGTTTATATGTATGAGCACATGTTTGTTGTTTTGGCAAAGGGTTGAGGCAGGTCCTGCTGTGTGCAGTAGGCCAAGACTCCCTGGGTGGATGGGGTAGATTGCACGCCCGGGCCAGACAATTCTAGTTAGGCCGAAGGCCCAGCAAGCGGTCCGGATAGGCTGAAGGCCCCAAGGAGAGCAGTCCAGACGTGCTTAGGGCTCAAAGAGCGGTCTAGACAGATTGAGGACCAGGAGTCGGTCTAGTCAGACTGATGGCTCATTATGCATGTTGTTTGCTTATATGTTTATATGATATGGTGATATCTGTATGGCATGGCTATTTTGGGTAGACTCACTAAGCTTCGGACTTACAGTTTTAGTTTTTTGTTTCAGGTACATTAGATGATCACGGGAAGGCAAAGGTGTAATCGTACAACTCCTCATGTTTATGATTTGTTTCTGGGATACTTTGATATTATATCGTTTTGAAAACAAGTTTTGTAATAATTAATGGTTTTGAAATGTTTTGAAAAAGTTTAAATTTGCCCTGGTTTTTATGGATGTTACATAATAAGATTTACACTAAATTCATTCAATGGAAATCATTTTAGTGCTTGTTACTTAGTCCAATTCATAAAACAGTTACGAGTTTTGCAATTAGATAACTTGAATGACCTAACCCTAATTCAAATGGCCAATAAGAATCACAATTAGAATCAAATGTTCAATTAAAGCAAAATCAAATTCACTAGATAGAAATTAAAAGAAAACATCAAGTCATATGATTGAAATCACAACTAAGAAGTCAAAACATAAGGTTGGATAAACTAAGGTTCTAGCCACACATGGATAGAACAAGATCACAAGTCGAAAGGATGGAAATAATACGCAATTACAACTTACAAATAAGAGAAATAATGTTCCAAGTGATAAAGATGAAATCCTTGCAAAAGCCTTCGAAATCCTCGCACCAATAGTGTTATGATATCATGTGTGTGTGTAAAATAACCCTGATCCCGTATTATCAAATATAGGAAAAAACTATCAAAAGTTAGTTTTAGGGCCGAACACGCCCCGTGTTAAAATAGAGTAAATCAACACGGGTCGTGTTGAGTGGAAATTGGCATTCCATCCTCAATTCTTCTTCCAAAGTACAATGCTCAAAATTGATCAGCTGGACCAACACGACCTTTGTCAAAATGGGCTAAACTGACACGGGGTCATGTTCAGCATGGTCAACATCCTCTTTTTGGTCAAACACGACCAATGCTCTTTTTTCAGTGTAAGTTCAACATTCCCCGTGTACACTCCTGCTTCCAAGTCCAATCTTGATTTTTTCAACTTTTATGTTTTGCATCCGATCATCTCGAAATCTTCACCCATGCTTCCCGACACCTCCCAAAGCGCGTTCCAACCTCCAGTTTTCCTAAAAAAGATCATGAAAGCGTGCAAATAAGGTTGTTCTAAAGACTAACATGAATTTGATGAAATGCAAGAAAAATGAAGAACAATTATGTTAAATAGATGTATAAAAGGGACTAAAAGGGTGTGCAAAAAGGTTCACAAAATGCACCTAACAAATCTCCACAAGTTTAGACTTTTCTTGTCATCAAGAAAGAAACAAGAACCGGATGATTTCTAGATAGCAAAAAGAAACATATAACAAAAAGGTCATAAATATCCTAAAGGCCAATAACAAATGCATGCAATGAAAACCATGGAAAAGAAATACACGTACAAAAGAAGCTTAAGAAAAGTTGAACCAAAGAAAAATTTAAAAATACAAGTAATATATATATATATATATATATATATATATATACGATCAGACTTTACATCGATGGGGATCCAATTACTAATAGTTAGGCGACCATCCTTGTAACATCCAAAAAATATAGCCCAAAAATTTCTTATTAAATTCTAAATAAAACCATAGTAATCCAAATCATTTCATGAAATCATAAGTGAAAATATTTCAAAACATCATATCAATCACTGTATCAAAATCATATATCAAAATATCATAGTAAATCATCTCAGGTTAAAAGTTATGGTGTGTGTCATGCAGTCACCCCGAGCTGATCTCGAGCCCACCTTGATCACCATAGAAAGCTTTAACATTTAATGGTATACCGACAATATACCCATGTAATTCGAGCTAATAATCTTTTTATTTTTAAACCACAAAATTACAAAATAACCTGTTAAACTCACGTCCACCGGTCACAAGAACAGTGTGAATAAGTTTACGGGAGTTGATACTTCCACTTTTTTATTTTATTTGTCCACTTAAATTTTGAAGTGGTATGACATTTTTGCTCTTATTACTAATTTAATATGAAAGAGATAAATGAGTTATATCTCTCTTTCAATCTTTCAGCCAATCATCTTCTACGTTCCAGCCATCATACACTCTCTTCATCCCAGCCACCACACCATCATTCACATCCAACCACCATCAACCAACCCTTGATACACCATAAATTTGGTGACAGACACAACATCTTCTCCTAAGAATATTGTCGTCACCGTCAAAATCATCTCACGCCACACACCATTCCCACGCAGCCTCCACCATCTTTTTGATCAGACTCAATTCAGCACAACCTTCATCATACATGGACAGTCATCATAGTGTTGGGTTTTGGTCATAAGACATCCTATGTGCTCATACAAACCCTAATGCTTGGATCTAGGTTTCTCTATTGTACATGCTTTGAATCCAAGACTAAAAACCCTAATTCTAGCATGCAAGTAATCATATTAACATGTAATTAGGTTTAAGAACATACCTTGATTGTTATGTAGTAATAACAATCCCAATTCCTCCTTGTATTGACTTTGGAATGCATAGAGTCACAAGTGTCACTCCTCTAATGGCTCACAAACACCATAAGCAAATGGAGAAGGTATAAAGAGAGAAGTGAGAGGTTAGAATTCGTATCTAGGACCTCTTGGGAAGGGATACACGAATTCATGGCCCTAGGGGTGTTTATATAGGTGTAGAGATAGGGTTTCAGTCATTATCCTTATCTAGTTGATTATCCATTAAGCAACCAATAAGATAATCCTTGAATCCTTATCATACTCGAATTCTAAGGGATTTACACCTCAAATTCGTTCACCATATATATAAGATAATCCTTACCTTATTTTGTAACTATCACATAATTACAATTCAGCCCCTCTAGTTTAATTAATTACATTTGATCACAAAACTAATTCTTAATTAATTATTGACCAATATTAATTAAACAAATATGATTTCTCCTTTAATATATTATTCTTATAACATATTAATAAATCATATTATCCTCTCTCTCTTTATTCATTTCTCCAATCAAGTTGCTTTGGTGAAGGCAACCCAAAAGGACCATGCACCATCGGGTCAAGTACATACCAAAATAGTTATGGACTTAGACACTAATCCAACAGTCTCCCACTTGGATAAGTCTAACAACTATTCTGCGTATGACTTCAGATCCTGATTTGCAATCGTAGCTTTCCAAAGCCGCTGTCAACTCTGATCATATCAGATACGCGTGTCCTTAGATAAGGGATCATATATTCCTCCATTCTAGATATCGTATGAGATATGATTTCAAATAATTCTCTTTGTACTACTTCTCGATTTCCGATTTATGACGACAGACTAATTGAACAAATCAAATTAGCCCTAGCCCGGCCGAGCATTTACGTATGTCATCACTAAACCATCAAGGGGCCCAAAGATATCGCTTTTATCCTACTTTGGATAAAAGGAACGGATAAACTTTGATACAATGCTTGCTTGCACTCACTCACCGAATTACACACAACAATATGTTTTATAACACCAAGTTACTGGTGCGTTTACATATTATCAATGTGGAACCGATTCGCAAGATACAACTCACACATCTCGGTTTCAAGAATATAAGATGTTATCGTCTCACCAATCACTCGTAATACAATTCATGGAGTGATCCAAGTGAGCGTGGGTTTAATCCAATGCTCAAATCATATTCGTAAGCACTCATGAACGTTGCAGCAAACATTTGCTTATGTCTAATACTCTTTTAGACAATCCACACACCAATTCACGACAGTCTTCATTCATATCTACTTCCAACATATGAACGACTGTGGCCCGTTTGAATAATTCGATTATTCTTAATAAACTCAATTATTCTGGAAGTCAAAACATGCAAGGTGAAACACAAGAATAATACTAATCCCATATGGCCTCAAACCTTTGAGTATAAACAAACACGTTTTATTTATCACCATATCGATTACTCATTATTTGTCGTTTCGGGTAATCAACTTCGCATTTGAATTCCAACACTTGTCCCATGCTCCTAGCATGCACACAATGTTTACCTATGGTTCTTACTTTTGCGAAATAGACAAATTGAACACATTTCCAATCATTCTCATTTTACAACACCAAATCCATTTTCTTAAGTGTAAGAATATCAAATTCTTGTTACTTATAGAATACACTAGATTCTAACACTTTATGCAACGATCCTTTTGTAATGTCACTGCACCAAAGTCTCAAAGACTATTGCCAATGATATTACAAATTCCTCTATCGGAGATTGTTACAAGACAATTCCTTAGATATGATGTCTCTCACTCAAAGTACATTCCTTTGAACATCCTTTCGCATAAAGTTTCTAATCTAGACATAGATTTTACTTCCCAACATGGACATACTTCCATATTTTCTATATGACAACTAATTTCTTAATAGAATCTTATCTATTCGTAATGATGTCGATATTGTCCATCCAATATGGAAACATTTCCATAATTTCCAATACTATACTTCCAACTACTCACAAGCGACCAATCCTCGTCGAACTTTGGATTGTCCTTTGATAGTTGTTTAATTATTTTAGTCAAAACCAATTCTAGTCCCTTTTCCCTCTAAATGCACTATACATTTGGAAAATTTTAGAATGGTCAAACATTAAAGCATTCGCAATGGATCCTATACCCGAAGCGTATGGGACACGATGCATAATGTTTTATTTGCTATGTTCTCAAAATTCGAATTGCGAAGAGGAATGCCGTAATCACAATCGAAATTTTAAGAACACACTATGTACCTTTGACTAAATTTATCAACATTTCGCAATCTAATCCTTTAGATTTGAAATGAAGCATAATATTCTCTCCCTTAATTATAGCAAAACAACCTTTCAACTCTTACAACTTTGCAAAGTATGACTCTTGTTTTCTATAATTAATATTGCCAACTATGCAATACGTGCCTTAATAATCATACAATCATAACATTTATGCTCCCACTATCATGATGATTATTATAAAACATAACACTTATGCTCCCACTAGCTTCGACATGTATTCATAAACATCTTAACTTCCAGAAAAACAATACTTATTGAATTTCTTAAGTTCATGTTTCTAATACTTAGTGCTTTGATAATCTTTTATCAAGGCTTCTTGAACTTATACACTTTTGCCTTAGATAGTTCATATGTGTGTCTTAACAATTAAGACTAATTGCTAAACCTCACAATTCAAATTATGGAAAGGGATGCCGTAACCATGATCGAATTTGAGAATGCAATTTTACAATCACTATCTTTTAAAATCTTTCTTAGTGAAAGCATTTTCTCACAATCATTTTCATGAAGGAGGAAATCTTATGACACTTAGATTTAAACGGTGTATGTGTTCCTATCCATGCGAATTTGTTAAAACCAAAGTTTACGACAAATTCAAACTTATATGGATCGAACTTTCTTAATCTTGATTTCTTGCCTTATGGTAGCACAGCTGCCCACCACGTCTTCCAAGTAGTTAAACATCTTACCTTTTTCCTATCAATGTACCTTTCATTGATCAAGGTCCTTGCCTTTTACACATTCAAATGAGAACTCATAGGACTCACATGCATAATTAACTCGATTGGATTGGCACAGAAACAAAATAATGTCTTTACGATAGGTTGTAAACCTCAACTCGTGTGCTAGTAATGATCGATAAGGTTTATTTGATTTGTTCTTGAAACTTTTCGAGACCATTAAGACTCCCACTGACTCCTTGACATATAAGATTCTTTTGTCAATAAACATTTCTTGACAAACAAATTTTCAAGAGTTAGTGTAGCTTGTATCAAAACACTTCATAAATTGGTCATAGTTGGTCTTTGTCTTATCCAAGACATCACAACTTTCCACATTTGATGAATGTTATAAACCTTTAATACTTTTTACTCATTGTCACAATCTTAACTTTAAGACTTGTTATTGGAACAAAGTATGATTGTCTTCTTGATTTGACCATTTCATCAATCTTTGATTCCTCTTCTTGGACATACAATTGTACCAAGACTCACTTAGAGGATCAATTGAGATATGGTTCTTAATCATTAAGACCTATCATAAAGCATAAAAGCCACTCTCCCTTCTTCTTAGAATGGAGAAACTCTTATCTTTCTGCCTACATGATTCTTCTTATTCGTTCTACTATTGATCTAAACCCTTTAATCAATTTAGAATTACACTTAATCTTGTAAGTATAATCATATTTACTAAGCCTTTTAGTAAATCATGACAAATATCTTTGTTATTCTTATGGTGAACTTGATCAACACACAACTTTGTGTACTCGATCTCCTAGTCCTTCACTTGACACATTGTCAATGAATTTGTCTAATTTCCAAATATGGAATTTCTCATTCATCATGCAACCAAGTTGCGTGATTCCAAATTTCTGTCCAATTGAAACTTGGGCGATGAGAAACTCTCCCTATTTGGTAAATTCTTGACTTTCCATAACATAATAAGAAACAAATCCATTATTGCTAATAATTTTAACATCAATTTTTCATACACGCCATTGTAAGGATAAATAAATAAAATTTAAGATCAAAATTTATTTTATTGCGGAAAAATTTGTCCTTCACAATGCAACTCTTTGAAAAACTTATGCGAATACATCTTTCTTAGCAATCTAATTCTAACTCTAAGTAGTAGATCAAGAATCTAATCTTCGAGAAACGCAATCGAAATCCATTCCTTCATGGTTAGATTCTGCTCACTTCTTCCCTTAAGCTTCTTTTCTTTTCTTTGATCCTTCTAAACATCAAATGTAATCTTATCACATTATGTATTCAGAACCTAGAATGAAGCTTAAAAGAGTTAGTTAATGGATTTTACCTAAATTAGAGCCATACGTTTCGACTCTCCCATCTCTTAGATCTTTTAGGTAAATAGGGCAGCTTCGTATCCAATGCCCCTTCTCTTGGCAATAAAAGCAAATTGACTCCTTTTGGAACAACACATGGAACTACTTCAGACATCGCCTTTCTCTTATGATCAAACTTTTCGATCATTGCATGTCTTTCATTGCCATTGTCTATATCCACAGAGGTGTCGAAGGCAGATTCACTAATCAACTTTGCTTTTCTATTGCGCCAAACCATTGCTGATTCAGCAGCAATAAGCATATAGGTGAGATCTATAAGGGTCACGTCGCGGTTCATCATATAGTACTCTCTTACGAACTCACTATATGAGTTAGGAAGTGATTGAAGAACCCAATCAACAGCCATCTCTTCACCGACAATGGATCCTATCATTCTTAGTCTATCAATGTGCGACTTCATCCCTAGGACGTGTGCACACACCGACTTTCCTTCTTTATGTTTACTTGCCAAAAGGGCTTGAGTGATATTGAACTTTTAAATTTTACAATCTTGTGGGTTAGGGAGAATAATTGGAGGAGGAGGAGGAAGTGAAGCATGATTTCTTGTTCCTCGATCGAATCGTGGAATATCATCTTCATGTGGAATGCTTGTTCCACGGGATTTGAGAAGACCATAGTTGTCGAACTTTGACATCGGGAGAAAAACGAATTCAAGTTAGTTGATTGATTGAGTCCTTGGTAAATCACCCAAATGAAATTCCAAGGCTAGGACCCAACACAATATCCTACAACTCGGGAGAGGGATGCCGTAACCCAAATGCAGAACATTTGAAGGTAAGTGAATGACGATTCACTAATTTCCACCATGAAAAACGAAAAGAAATTTAAGTTTTTAAATCTATGAAAACTCCTAGATCCTTTGAGATTCATTGAACATTTCAATGGCATGTTTAAATCTCGATATGCCCCTCTTGTTTGTAACTGGGATGCCGAGGATCACAAAGCGGGTGTGAATAACCATGCAAACTACATGGTGCCCTCACATGTTACAATCACCTATTCGATGTGCCGGTAAACCACACACGCTCCACCGAACTATGACAAACATTGAGTCACCCTTTGCTACCTTTGCTTAGAACCATTTAGTGTGCCGGTAAACCACACACGCTCCACTAACGTCTTCGCAAGGGCACAAAGTGTAATTTCATGGAATTGCATCAATTCACTTTTGCCTAAGTAACTAAGATTGGGAATTTGAAAAACATTTAGTTACTTTGTATTTCATTATACTTATAATGGAAGGTTTCGTCCTATCCTACCCGTTCGGCTAACGACCCTCCACTGGTCAAGAGTGCGGTGGGTAAGAGTGGATACCCATTCAATCGCCATTTTATAGGCAATTTCCTTAAACACCCCTTATAGACCAGTTTCGTGAATGAGGCCTACTAACGGTAAGACTGACTTTTACTCATACATATATATAATGTTAGACTTTTAATCTTATATATATAGTATAGGGTGTATTTTATACTTTTAAAATACTATATGGTTAACTTTAACAATTACACTTTTAATTCAATTAAATGGTTAACCTAAACTTTTATGGATTTATTAAACCTCTTTTAATTATACTCCTTAATTAATTAATAAAACCATAAGGGTGTGATTTGAACTTTTCAAAACATTACTAGAGTTTTAGAATTTAACATTTCTAATTAAACTTTTTAACCAACTTTTAAATTCCAAAACTTGAGGGTAAGTTTTTGAAACATTTCAAACATTAGGGTTTTAACTATTTAAATTTCAAAACTTTTGGGGTTCAAATTTAAACTATAAAACCTAAAGGGATAAATTGAAACTATTTCACAAGATAATTCAAATCTAAATTACAAATAATCAAACTTTATCTAATAAAACAAGTGATTATCTAAATTTGACAATTATCTTCTATTTAGGTAAGGATAATAACATAATTCGGATTTTATCACAAAAACGAGTTTATGGTAATTATCCAAAACCAAAACAGGAAGAAAATCGCGAAAACGAGCTGTCAGACACTTTGACTCGTCGAGTCTGGGCTTGGACTCGTCGAGTCCAGCTGACTCGGCGAGTCAAACCTTCAAAACTCAAAAAATCGATTTTCAGTGCTTATTACGATTAAATATGCATCAATACAATTGAAACCAATCAAGGCTCTGATACCACTGTTGGGTTTTGGTCATAAGACATCCTATGTGCTCATACAAACCCTAATGCTTGGATCTAGGTTTCTCTATTGTACATGCTTTGAATCCAAGACTAAAAACCCTAATTCTAGCATGCAAGTAATCATATTAACATGTAATTAGGTTTAAGAACATACCTTGATTGTTATGTAGTAATAACAATCCCAATTCCTCCTTGTATTGACTTTGGAATGCATAGAGTCACAAGTGTCACTCCTCTAATGGCTCACAAACACCATAAGCAAATGGAGAAGGTATAAAGAGAGAAGTGAGAGGTTAGAATTCGTATCTAGGACCTCTTGGGAAGGGATACACGAATTCATGGCCCTAGGGGTGTTTATATAGGTGTAGAGATAGGGTTTCAGTCATTATCCTTATCTAGTTGATTATCCATTAAGCAACCAATAAGATAATCCTTGAATCCTTATCATACTCGAATTCTAAGGGATTTACACCTCAAATTCGTTCACCATATATATAAGATAATCCTTACCTTATTTTGTAACTATCACATAATTACAATTCAGCCCCTCTAGTTTAATTAATTACATTTGATCACAAAACTAATTCTTAATTAATTATTGACCAATATTAATTAAACAAATATGATTTCTCCTTTAATATATTATTCTTATAACATATTAATAAATCATATTATCCTCTCTCTCTTTATTCATTTCTCCAATCAAGTTGCTTTGGTGAAGGCAACCCAAAAGGACCATGCACCATCGGGTCAAGTACATACCAAAATAGTTATGAACTTAGACACTAATCCAACACATAGTTCCACTTTAGGCCATTACCATCATCATCGCCACCCATGTTCCCTCTTCACTAGTTTCACCCTACACCAACACCATCAAACCTACAACAAGAAACAAGCAAGAAAATCACCATTTATGACCCCTCTGCCCCAATTGTTTTTCTGATAATCACCATATGTATTCAAATTTGCTGATTTCACCAGATTTAAAAATATTCATAGTTGCTGATTTGAAAGAGGTTGCAAGAAACTTTATTCAAGATTTGGGTATGGATGATTTCTGATTCAGTCCATTCACGCCATCCAGAAGCAAAGCAAAGATCGGGATAGACCTGCACACACAATTGGAGCATTGATTGGGGGTGGGTCTCATTGAGGTGTATATGGGAATCGATTCAAAACCGGTAGCGATTCAGAAGGAGGATCGGCGACTTGGAAAAAGCAACAGAGACCGGCCAACGGAAAAGAAGAAACGACGCCCGACGAACACCGAAGAAGCATCGTCGATTCTTGTATGAAGACTAGGAATCGGCGTTTATTTTGGGAAGAGAAATAGCGTTAGGACGAACCGGTGTTTGGGATGTTTCTATTTTGTCATATTTTTGAAAAATAGAAAAATGGCAAAAATGTCAAGATACCCTAATCTCAAGTGGATAAATAAATTAATGCAGTGGAATTATCAGGACCCATAAGTTTACTGATAAAATTTATACAAAAACAAATTATAATGAGTAAATATGTAAAAAAGCCAAACTATGGTCATTAACCCTTATAACAAAGAACGCCTCTCAGTTGGTTCCGGATGACTTGTCTTGGGCTTACAGCCTTACACAAACAAAGAAGAGGATACAACACATATGAAATGTATGATAACGAACGATCAATTTCTTGGACAGTTGGCAGTGGTCCATAAACATTAAACAACGACCCCAAAACCAAAAATCCAATAGATAACTTCAAACTTCCCTCTACAATACACCTCCCACTCCCACAGTCCCACGGTGGGGAGCGCCTAATCTCATCTTAAACTATGGTGGTGGTTATGGACGTTTTATACCAGCCAACGAAGCCTTTAATCACGTCGTCTTCGCCTTCGCCTTCAATCTCCGACCGGAATTTCAACTATTATGCTCATGTATCCACTAGGTACCATCCGCTTCCGAGTACTAGCAGCAGCAGCTTCGGATTACATCGCATCACTTCTCAATTGGCCCCAAACTCATCCAAAACAGGTAGACTAAATTTATTACTTCAATTGGATATTAAATCTCCGCCATTTTTCTATAGATTAAACTCATTTTTTATTCCGTACGTTGTTTCTCTAGTTATTTATTTCTTTTCTTTTCCTTACACGAGTCGTAATGTTCGTAAGGATTAGATGCTAATGCTACCTCGCTTTTTCAATGGTATATGGTGCTTTGTTTGATTATTGATACCTCATGTCTGATGGAAGGCACATTCGAATTGCGAATTAGGTTTTGAATTCGGGTACTAGACTGCTAGTTGGGTTGTGTAATGTGTGTGGTGGTGATTAATTTCCAATGCGAGAACAATGTAATTATCTTAAATTATCATCCCATCATGAGTGGGGTCTCCCTGCCGCGTACGAATTTTAATAGTCAACAAAGATTTTATGTCCTACACGGATGTTCAACAGTTCAAGCTTTTGGACATCTTTTGGTGTAATAATTGAGTAAGTGTTCCTTTATTTTGCACAGTAGGAGTTGTTTAACGTCTTTTTGTAGGGTAAATAGATGTGATTTTTTTTCATTCCAGAACAACACAGACACACATTTAGTGTTTTTCATGTCAAATAGGTGATAGTGTTTTTCTTTAACCGGTTTCATAAACAGTGAAAACATTAAATCAATTTGACATGTTGGAATAATCCTTCGCAATTTTTTTGTAAATTAATTTTGGTTTCCAGAAAAAAAAAAATCAAAGGTTTTCCAAACAAGGCTTTAGACGTTTCTTTTTCCATGAGTACGCATAACTTGAAGAAAACTAAATGCTGTAATTAGTAGTCATTATCGTATAATGGCAACACACCATTTCTTTCTCATGGTTTTCCTCTTATCTTTAAAAGATATTATCAGTCTTATGGGTATTGTTATTGTTATTGTTATAGATGGAGGTTATGGATGTTCATGGATGCAAGACAACTCAACCTATAAGTCTATTATAGCCAACCATGAAAGGAGACATGGCCCATTACACTCAATGTTTCCATCTAGCCCTGCACAAGTTTCCTCTGTGGAAGATCTTTTTGAATTTATATGCTCAGGGCCCCTCATAGAAAAACTTGGATTCACTCCAGAAACAATAGCAGAGTCTATAGACAAGTGGTTGACAAATGGATTCCACGTGTGTGAATTGTTTAACCTCAATGAGTTATACCTTACAATACCCCAGAAAGCTAGAATTTATCACTACTATATCCCTGTCTTTTTGTGGTGCGAACAGCAGATTTCTGATCATAGGTCCACTTTTAAAGATGGAGATGATATCCCTCCTTTGGTGGTAAATGTTTAATCTTTTTTTTTTTAACAGTATAAAAAAATACTATTAATATACTCCACAAAAGGGATGTTTTTTTTGAAGTTATTAGGTGATGTCCTCTGTTGTTATGCAGATTGGCTTTAGTGCACCACAAGGTTGTGGGAAAACTACACTTGTCTTCGCTCTAGACTATCTTTTTTCAAAAACTGCAGGCAGGTAGAGTGCAGAGTAATGATATATTTTACTAAAATAACTATATTTTAATGGTTGTGAATTTATAATACAGAAAACTTTACAAAAATCACTGTAGTTTATCACTGTTTTGGTTGATCACCCAGATATATTTTTTTTATGATTTAACCACAAAAAAGTTTTTGCCACATAAGCAGTTCAATTAATAGAATGAATTAGCCACCCACATTTCAACATAGTATAATAGTATATGTTGGCCTTTCTTTTGTAACCACCCTAGTGCTTACAAAAGGAAAAGTCAACATAATCACAAGTTTCAACATGTGGGGCTGGTTACAAAAGAAATGCCAAAATATAGTGGGTTGAAATGTGGATAACCAATTCCTTTTGCTAATCAAATTGCTTTTGTAGTTAAACTGTAAAAAAAATAATAATAATAAATAAAAAAAAATTCTCTAGGTGGTTAAACTGAAAAAAAAAAAGTGACAAACTAGAGTGGTTTTTATATAATTTACCCTTTCTGGTAACCTTGAGGGATAAAACTCATAAAAGAATTTTCAACATGTTGTATGTATCAGGAAATGTGCAACTATTTCGATAGATGATTTTTATCTAACTTATGATGAACAGGTAAAGTAACTAACCACCTATTTTGTTCATCTTCTTTGGTTTTTTATTATCTAATGCAGTTTTAATTTCATTTTTAGGCTAAATTGAGAGAAAAAAATCCCAGCAATGCTCTTTTAGAGGTAGGGTTTCAAATTTAACTTATGCTTTTTCTGAAAGCAGAAAGTTGAACACATTAAAATTGGTCACAGTTTCGTGGAAATGCTGGAAGCCATGATCTTCCTTTGTCAATTGAAACACTAACTGCTGTTAGTAATTTGACTAAAGAAGGTGTGATTGAATCTTTTATCCAACTTTTTTTAATCTAATCACAAATTTTGAACTAAATTTTGATACAAAAAGTATGTCCAGGTATGAAGATGAAGCTGCCAAGATATGATAAAGTAAGCACACATCATAATTTCATACATTAATACATATCTCTCAAATGAACTCTAGTGGTTAAACCTCTTTAAGAAATTTAGGTACCTAAGTTGAACAAATTTGAAACTTGGTTAATATTTAATAATGTTAATCCATAATTCCACATGATTTTGAGATTCTTGTTGATGCAGTCTGCATACAATGGTAGAGGTGATAGAGCTGATCCTTCAACATGGCCTGAAGTTGAAGGACCTCTATCAGTAAGTGAAATCTTTTGGATTTTTTTTTTTTTCGTTTAGACATATTTTTATTTTAATTTTCTTATAATCTTTAATGTGCCTTTTGTCCTGTTTTGTGAATATTTAGGTAGTTTTGTTTGAGGGTTGGATGCTTGGTTTCAAGCCTCTTCCTGCTCAAGTGGTCAAAGCTGTCGATCCACAGGTCAACACACATCCAGATATTCATGTGTTTATATTATTACTTCTTTAAATCATTAATTTTTGCTGAAAATTCATTTGCAGCTAGAAATAGTGAACAAAAACCTAGAAGCTTATTATGATGCATGGGACAAGTTCATAAAATCATGGATTATCATCAAAATTAAAGACCCAAGCTGTGTATACCAATGGCGTTTACAGGTTTCATATCCTCCTTGATTGATTTTCTTATTTTATAGGCTTTATGATTCAAATATAATTTGTGAATTTGGGGAAATCTTATAGGCAGAGATTGGAATGAGGGAAGCTGGAAACCCAGGGATGACTGATGAGGAGGTTTTTTTTCATTATTTCAACATGTGCTAATAATATATGTTGGTTGCAATTTGCAAAGTAAGTAATGATTTGTTGTTTTTGTTGGAGTTACAGGTTATGGATTTTGTATCAAGATATTTGCCTGCATACAACGCATATCTCCCTACACTCTACACAGAAGGACCAAAAGGATCAGATTCTAATCATACACTTATTGTTGAAATTGATGAAGAAAGAAATCCAATCCTTGCTGGCTAGAGGCAACTAGTTACTTCCACCTATTCGTCTTTCAAAGTCTTTAATTTGTAGTATATTTAAGAAGCCTACATGCATTATTATAAATATTAGGCTACGATTCTTTATATACGATTTATATGTACCTTACCTAAAACTTATTATGCTACATATATACACACTGCTTAACAATTAATGTATATTACAACTTTTAACATTTCAATATCGTTGATACACAGCAAATAAAATGTGTTAAGATACATATATAGGTAGAAAAGATTGGTGTTTAAAAATAGACACGTGTAGAAAATGAATAGGAAACACGGTTTTAGAGTTTAGAAATAGTTATATGGGCTACTTGCAGCAGCAACAATCACCATCCAAACACCCATGACACATTTCCGGGCAGCAGCAACAGCAAAACATTGTGAAGAAACTGCATAAATAAATATTTATCAATTATGATTTCATCTTTATAACATATTTTCTGATTTGTCTTGGTTTTATACATATTTAATCATTTTACTTTTAAAAAGTGTCTCCCTTAGCTCATTATTTTTTGAATGAGCTTTAGGAATTTGGGCAACTTTTAAACCATTTTCCTTTTATCTTTTACAAGTTTAACCCTTTAGAGAGAACATATAATCCATATCGATCCATTTTTTTTTAAGTATATGGACTAGAGAAGCGAAGAACTTTATAGGAGATGAGATAAAAAGCAAAAAGGAATTCAGTTTAGAAAGTATACAAACCAGGCATATATGTAGCCCCTTTCGTCCTTTCGTTGTTGGATTTGTTGATGGGATGACATCACTTGTATCTTTGGTGCTTCTGACATCTCTTCTATGTGTGGATGTGGTTTTTTCTAAAACTAAAAGTAACAGAAAAGAAACAAAGCCAATGTGGATATATGGTAGTATAAAGAAGGGTATGCCTTGTATTTAATGAGGGTGGTGCATAGTTGGTGGTTATCAACCAACAATAGCCATAAGGTCCAGCCCCCAAGGCCCCAACCCAACACAAATGTAATTTAACAGCATGCAAAAGAGATCACATGGTAGCGTTGTGAAATCGTGATGTTAGTAATCAATCCATTTGTAGTTGAAGTTATTTAATGTGATTTAAGATAAAAGTTATTTTTTTTATTCCTTGATTTTCACAAATTAATGTCAGTCTTTTCAGTTACTTGATAATCATTTTTATTTATGTCTAATAACAAAGTAATAATATATTTGGATTCTAAATTAAGAATCGATATTTTGTTAATAAAAAAAAGTTAAACATCATTATTTGTCATCATCATTTGTTAATCAAAAAGTTAAATATTATTATTTGTTAATTAATATGTTGAAAAAAAAATTAAAAACAATTAATAATATAAATTTTAAATTGATTAATAGTCAATAGTTATAAAAAATATCAAATCGAAGATTAAGTTCTAACTAAAAATACATAAAAGTAACAGTTATACTACCTTGAAAGTAATAACTGGCATTAAAAAACATTATGGTCGAAATCAAAAAATAAAACTTAGTAGTTTTTGTAAATTAATTAACTATAACAATAATTAAAAATAACATTAAATAGAAAATAACTAACAATTATTCTGAGCAACAGTTAGATGAAAAGTAACGACAATTATTGTTTAAAATATCATGTGATTGAAAAAAGTCGTTGAAATAATATGATTCATCTAATAAATGAAAATATTTAAAAGAAAATATAATAACTTACCGGAAATCAAAAATATTAAATTTAGAGCAAAACGATCTTTATTGTGTCTTTGCTTGTGGACTCCGTAATAACTTAGAGATTGAAAGTTAAACCCTTTTACGACCATTTTCCTCCATTTCTTAAAGGGGTGTTCATTAGTTCATATCCAATGTTTTTAGATACAATCAGATCAATCCAATCATCAATTTGACATCAAATATTATCAACTGATCAAATATGATTAACTTTGGTCAACCAAAGTTAAGCGATTAGCCGATCAAATTGAACATTGAATTGCATCGGTTTCATGAAGGTCATATGTACTAACATGGGCATGCTCCATTTAGTCGTTGATGTTGCATGGTTTACCTCTCATGTGATGGCCATGGGATGGGTGTGGCATGGGTCATCAATAATAGTCACATTTGTTTTTCAATTATATGGCTAGTTTTTAATAAATAAGGATGCTTAAATATATCAAACAATACTAGAAATGGAAATAGACGGGTCAAACCGGTTTGACAACGAGTCAAAATATGTTTGGATGAATTGGATATAAGTTGTTTTCGGTCGAATTGATCCCAAGAGATTTTTACCATGTTTTTAGCAACCCTAATTATACATATATTAATTAAAGCTTATGTGGTATATAAGGCTCAAATGTTCGATAAAGAATTCAAGTTGAACTCATTATATGTTCATGATGATATGTTCATGATTATCATCAGAAGCCAATTAGTTTTGTGCTACAACCTGATAAAGTTCGACTTGAATGGGAGAAATAGGTTGCTTTGCCACTACAAAAAATGATAAAAGCCCACAAATATGGGAGGAAATGCGGGATATGGGTCGTTTTGGTACCAAAAAGCTTTTGCCTTTTAATTTTAGCCATGGATTTAATTTGCAAAACCAAAAGCATAAATCAAATAAGCAATTCATTGGATATAAATAAATGAGCAATTCTATTGGTAATCTGGTATAATAGTGGTATCTCATTGGATTTTGTTGAAACACTTGCATATGTATTCTATGTTATTTTAAGTTTTTGTACATATATCGTACTAAAATCATCTCATCCATCAAATCAAATACTAAAAAAATTATTAAAAATATAACTGAAAAGTGAGAAAAATACAGCATCTTCTTTAATTACCATATATTTATAGTCTTCTCTCCAACTTATCGCAACAAACATATTTTTTAAATGTGCTTATAAAAAACTGGTGACATGACATTTGTATACAAAAAGTGTAATATTTTCTTATAACACTTCATTTTCATTTTCTAATAGCATTGAAAATATAATAAATAAACATGAATTTTAAAATCTGAAAAAATTATATTGAATTCTTCAAAACATTGAATAATTATTTTGAACCTTATATGTGCTTATATGTATTTAGGGAAAATGACTTAAAAACCCAATAAAGTTTCCAAACCATTCAAAAAATCTCAATCATGTTTTGTCTGTTCAAAAAAACCCAACGAACTTAACTTTTTGTCTAAAAAGTCCAACAAAGTTCAAAACCTTTCAAAAAGTCCCAATTTTGTTTTGTTTAAGTTCATTGGGTTTTTTTTTGAACAATCAAAACACGATTTGAGTTTTTTAAACGTTTTGAAAACTCTATGGTCAAACAAGTCATTTTTCCGATATGGTAATAAGTCATTTTTCCGATATGGTCAAACAAGTCATCTATTTCTCTTATTTGACTTTCAGGAAAGTGTAACTTAGTTTGACTTTTAGACAAAATGTGAAGTTAAGGTTTTCTTGTACTGACAAAACATAATTTGAGTTTTTTTCACAGATAAAACATGATTTTGGTTTTTTGAACGGTTTCGTTGTGCTTTTTAATCATTTTCCCTATGTATTTATAAATAGTTGATTCAGAATAAATTAGATTGTTGTCGAATCAAACAATTAAACTTTTTTCAAATATGGTAACCCGTCATATGACATATCCCATGCGGGCAATTACATTAAATGTTTTTGCTTGTTCATGAAAACTCCCCACCAAAAAATTTATTGCATGGATCCGAAACAAAAACTCCATGTGTGATTACATATAATAAAGTTATATTCTATTCCTAAAAAACTTCCTCTACAAATATATTATATCTCCTAAATCAAACAGTCGTCAATCATCAAAGAATTCATGATGTTCGAAAGAGGCTACACCATAAAAATTAAAAAACCCATTACGAACGTAATTACAATCATGATTGCGGACAAAATAGACCAAGACTAGTCGGAGCTTTTCCTTAATCTTATTCGCCTACATGTTTCAACAAACATCCTGAAAAAGTACAACACAAAATGGTTTAATTAAATCTTCAAAGGGTACGTTTCAATTCTATACATGAGCTAAAACTAGTGTATACGTATATATTAATAAATATTCATATATGTACAATGTATATGCAAATTAACTTACTTCCATGGAACATCCCCGACTAACATCCAATCACCATCTTTATCTTCATACGTTGGAACATGATCCGACGTGTTTAAAGAATCTATCATGTTATTCTCATTGATCAATGCACGATTGCCTGGAACATTAATCAAATTAACATGTTAATATGTACTGTGAAATCAGAAATCCAAATCGGTAAATCGTTACACAATCAATAATAATGTGCAACAGCTGCCTATGTATATAAGTACCTACCAATGGCGAAGCAGGAAAACATGTCCTCGAAAACACAAAGAAGCTGTTGGTATCCTGTGTAGGATTTCAGGTCTACTTTTCTCAAATAAGGTACTCCATCAACAGCCACCTTTACATACTTGCAATTACTACTCTTCCTCACCGTATGCTTCCTATTATGGGATCTCACCGGTGGCCATCCAACCACTTCTCCCCTGTAACATTATCCAATTACTTCACCATAATCGATCCTTTCTGTAAATTAACATATCAAAGTGATTTATTACTTACTTCGACGGAGGTTTTCTCGAGTCCAAATCCGAGCATTCGCAATCGGATTCAATGGCCTCTTGTTCTCCACAGTTACCTAATTTCAAATCAACCACATCTGAAAACAGTCGTTTTGTTCCGGACTTCCTCTCTCGCGACTCCCCTGGTAACCCTAATGTGAGCTCTATTTCATCAAATTCGACACCGCTGCCTCCTCCGGTGACGGCGAATTCCGACGTTACGGATGACATTGCGCCGGAGAGACTCTTCAATGATCTGACTGAATACTGAGAAGTTTCGATTACCTTTACAGATATGAAAAATGCGAATGTTAAAAACTAAAACGCGTTGTCGTTGTAAAGGTGTTGAGCGTCGTGTTGATTATATAGTGGGAGAGGCAACAACCATAACCAATGGGAGATTACTACGTGTCATTTCATGAGTGGTTTACATGTTTACTGGCCAGTGCACCATGAAATCGTGGGGGTTATGTGGGCCCTTCAAGTTAAGTCTTGGTCTTAACATGGTCTCTTCGTTTTCTTGTCGGAAAATACTTTGTCTACAAGCAAAAGCAAAAAAAGAAAAAGTAATTAACAACGAGACCAATATTCAAATTTGTGATTTTTAACCTCTTTAATCATTATAAAAACTTAATCGACTTGAATTAAAAGTATGTAAATAGGAGCAGACTATTAAAATATATAAAATTTCAAATAATATCGTTATACAACTCCTTGATTCGTCGTTTACATTAAATATGGTGTGTGATAATCATCTATCATTCAGTTCAATTATAAGTTTTTTTTTTTAATTGTCATTTTGTAATATTCTTGAAATCTAGTTAAAATTGCATTTTAGATTTTGAAGTGTAAAAATTATGCAATATTTTTTTGTATGATAGAATATGTACTATGGAGATCATAAGACAATCACATCTTAACAACCTGCAACCACCGTTAGTCCATTACTCTCTCCATGATTAGTGTATATGCATAAACATAATATACTCGTTTTCTATTGATAATTATGTAAATTTGTTTAATTCCAATATATGTATGTTAGAGATTACATATTTTTAGTCTTAAAATTTGTTTTTCCTACTATCTTTAATATGAAGTCCTGTTATTTTTTATCAATTGATGGTTAAAACATTGGTACATGAGCTTAATCAAAAGAACAATAAATAAATCAACATACTTGATTCAAAATACATGATTATAAAATAATTTCAAACATAACATATAAAAGCTTCATGGATATATAGTGCCTTAATTGATCACCAATTTGTTCACTGACAAAATGATTAATCCTTTGTATGAAGTCGTGTAGGTCCAGAGACAAGCTTTGTGGCCATGTTTCATGTTTGTGTGCTGTTTAACAGCGGGGGCCATCCTTTTCCAGACCAAATGAACCCCGATACGTGCGCCTTCTAAGAAGAAACTTAAGACAACAATAAATATCGTTTTCATTCTAGCTTCGTTATGAAATATGTTGAAATAAGTTATAGTATTTTATTTTAAAAAAAGAAAAAGCAAAACAACTAAATAAAAAGACTAGATTGGATATTTGGATAACCCATAAAAAAACGATTACATCTCTTTGTAATTTGGAGAAATGCATGATAAATATTTCATCCACTCTATGTCCTTTATGTAATGGCTCAAATGAGACTATGGAGCATTTATTCTTTTCTTGTGCTTATGCAAGAGATGTTTGAAGGTGGCTTATTTGGATAGTCAGAAAAATACTTGTCGTCTTCTTGTCAGGGGCGGACGCAGGATTTCACAGTAAGAGTGAAAAAAATTAAAAAATTTCGATTTTTTTTTCACTGCGGTTGGAAAAATTAGAGGTTGTCGGTGCCACCGGTGACCCCTAAATCTGCCCCTGCTTCTTGCTTAGATCTAATGGTGAAGTTTAATTCGTTTAATGCGGGAAATTAATAATTTGAAGAAGGTGTTCTTGTCACTTGTTTACTCCACTCTTTGGGTGCTTTGGAAGGCAAGAAATGAGACAGGCTTCGGAAAGAAAAAAAAAAAGAAAAAAAAAAAGGCGAGTTTTTTTTAATGTGGCGGATGATATTAGCATTAGTAATTTTGGATTAAATGTAGATCCAATTTTTCTAAAATTGATTGGTTTGCTTGGTGTATGTCTCTTATTTCAAACTTTTCTTGTAATATGGCTTGAGTTTTTTGCTTAAGTCTTTTGTTTTCTAATGTTATTTTTTGCTCACCGTTCAAAAAAATAAAAATAAAAAACAATAAAGATACCATATTTTGAAGTTAGGACCATTTTTTCCAAATGAATATCGTCGTAAAATTGTTTTTTCTGACAAAATGAAGCTAATAGGCATACGTGGCAATCTAATCTTGCTAGGTTTTATTATTTCCACATTTTCATGTAGTTATTACAACGATGTAATCAGTGACTTGTAGTCTTCATTTGATACTCCAAAGATGTTAGACATATCATTTTCCCATGCGATGACAAACTTTATCCAATTTGTTCGGAACCAGAACAAATATGAGGTCTGATAGAGGCCAATTTGAGATGGATAATCTCCTAAGAACAAAAAGATGACATAAAGACCTTGGAGAAATTTTCTAATATCATTCGTAACCTCGAAAACAATTACATTGAATTAAATATGCATCAAAGTAACCTATATGCAATAACTAAACAGATAAATAAGAGAAAATAAATGGAAATTGTGACCTAGTACTACCTAGTGGGAAACAATATGCTAGTAAATAGACAAAATTACAAAAATAATCCCTATGGTTGGTAAAGTTTTGTGATTTTGATCCAATAAAGTTTGATGGTGCATTACTGGCCAAACTTTGGATCTTTTTAGTGTTTTTGGTCCTTATACAATTAAAATGACTATTATATCTTTTAAATTTGTATTTTTTATATTCACAATGGTGTTTTTAAATCATTAAAAATACTAAAAGTCTCTCTCTCTCTCTCTCTCTTCAAGAACACCCACCAGATGTTGCCCTTTTAAGAACACCCAACATATACCACCATTAAGGCTATAAACGAACAATGTTCAACGAAATATTCGTGAACTGTTTGCAGGGAAGTTCGTTTATTTAATAAATGAACGAATATGAATACAAATTCTCGTTCGTTTACTTAAACGAACGAACAAGAACAATGGTCTCGTTCGTTCGATTATGTTCGTGAACGTTCGTTTATGTTGTTCGTTTACGTTTGTGTATGTTCGTTTATATAAGTTCATTTTATGTTCATATATGCTTAATTGTGTTTGATTACATTACTATATTATATGTTTATTTATGTTCATATAGGTTCAATTATGTTTGTTTATATTTGTTTATTTATATTCGTTTGTTTATGTTCGTTTAGCATGTTCACGAACATAAACGAATGAAAATGAACAATGTAATTTGTTAAACGAACGAAAATGAACAAGAAAACTTGTTCGTTTTCCCGTTCGTGTTCGTTTATTTGTTCAACTAACTTAAACGAACGAACACGAACAAGAAAACCCGTTCGTGTTCGTTTATTTGTTCGACTAACTTAAATGAACGAACATGAACAAGCCTCTGTTTGTATTCGTTCGGTTCGTTTACATCCCTACCCACCATCGTCATTCACCACCACGATCTGTCTGCAACCATTATCGTTCGCTACCACCATTCGTGTGTCATCATCGCCATTTGCCACCACCATCCACTTGTTACCATCGTTGTGCTCGACCATCCTCTTAAGAACATACATACAACACACTCTTTCTTTCCCTCTCCTCCTGTCGTTAGTGCAATTCACCACTACCATTCGCCGCCAACCACCTTCATCTCCCCTACCCTCACCTCTCCATCATTAATCGGATAACCATTTGTAACGCCCGCATATTAGTGCTAGTCAATTTAGAGACAATAAGTGTTAAAAATAACTTTTTGATAAAAAAATTATTTAAAATAAATAATCTTAACCAAACTATAGTATATGTCACAGGGATTCCGTACATATAAAGAACGTTGAAATCCTATTTATAACGAAGAAGTTATGATACGTCAAAGTTTCATGATTAAACTGGCATGACTCTACGTAACGTAAAAAGTGAATTTTTGATAAATTGCTTTTTAGACTTGTTAATCTAAACTAAAGACATAGTATTCTTTAAACTGAGAGTGTGTATATAGAGAACGTCCAAATCTGACTTCGTTTGAGGAAGTTATGATTTTTCTAAGATTTGACATAACAATATCCAAGTCAGAAATTGAATTTTTGATCGGTCAATTTTTAGCCAAAATTATCTAAATGAGAATTGAATATATTATTAATATGAGTTAAACGATAAATGACAGTAAAAAACGGAGTGCGTATGTGTAACATCCAGATTTCCATGTATCATAATTTAAGTATTTGTTTTTGAGGTGAGAAGAGGGATTCGACGAGTTGACGCCTAAACTCATCGAGTAGGATCGCAACTGATGACTCAGATTATTGAATTAACTCAACGAGTTGGAGAGCCGACTCGACGAGTCCACGCAGTGGACAGAAACCCTAAATCTTTGGGCTTGTGCCCTATTTAAGGGTCCTTAAGGCCTTCATTTGCGGCCACTCATACCCTTGAGAGACACCATTCGAACCAGAGAGCATTTAGAGAGAGAGAGAGAGAGTGTGTGTGTGTGTGTGTGTGTGAAGGGGGGGGGAGAGCTAATTTCTTCACCTTAGAGCATTCTTGCAATGAAGAAGGAAGGGGTTCAAGCTAGGATGATTGAGGAGCTCAAATTTTCTATCACCTCATCAAAGGTTATTGTTTGAGGTATGAATCCATGCCTATTTTCTTGTATAAAGTAGATCTCATGAATCTAGGGTTTCTTTACCCCTTCTTTAGTTGGAACATGGAGCATGTAGAGTCCCATTGAGGAATAGATATTAGATCTGGACCTTGAGAGGTCCAGAGAGTCCCAATCATCTAACTTTATGCAGTCCCATTGGGTTTTGAGTCTAGGTTGTCATTTTAAGGGCTATTTCTTCAAATAGGGCTTGTTGTGTGGTGCATGGACGTAAAGATTGAACATTTACGTGACTTTTGGGTGCTAGAAGGCCAGACCTATAAGTTAGAGAAATAGATATGACCTCATAAGGTCAAATGAGTGTGGCCATGGAGGAAACTCGTCGAGTCCATAAGAGGACTCGACGAGTCGGATCGGGTTGTCTTGATTTCCGATTGATGAACAAGAAGGAAAATGGAATTCTTGGATTTTCTGACTCGCCCCCTGCTACGTGTCCTTTGGACCATTCGCCCGCCCGCCACCAGTGGAAGCAAGCACCTTGAAGGGAATTTCCATCGCGAAGGATTCAATCCAACCACAGGTTCCCCTATGACTACCTTGTTACGACTTCACCCTAGTCAAAGACCCCACTGTGGTATGCGCCAATAAGACCACCAAACGCCTTTGTGGCACTGGTGGTATACAGAAGTCATGGGTGATCATTGGTGATGATATAAACATGATGATAACCAGGTGATGATAAATAGGTGATGATGTGAGGGGTTGCCATAATCTTGACCTGCGATGTAGTCATCTACCAGAGTATAGAAGGTGACCACGAACTATTGCTCATAACCTATAGGTGATGAGTTACGAGTTCAGGCGATGTTGTAACTATGTATTCATGCGATGATACCCCTTACTATGAATTACGAGTTCAGACGATGTTGTAACTACGTATTCACGCGATGATACTCTAACCCTTACTAGACGCATATTGAGTGAGTAATCCATGAATCAGTAGCTGAGAAGGGGGGGGGGGGTGACAAAGGTAGAGTAATACGTAGGAGGGGGAAGCGGGGAGGGTGGGTTCATGTTTGTATATATATATTTTTTCTAAAAATAATAAACAAATTAAAAGAAATTTGAAAAAGAAATAAATAAGGGTAAATGGTCTTTTTATGTCCAGAGGGACGAAACGTACAAGATTTAAACGAACGAAGGACCCTCCGAGTTAATTTTTAAAAATAAAAAATAAATATGTTTTCTAGCATGTGCAGAAAGGACGAACGGTGTAATTTACGAGTCTTTTAGGTTTAAAACGTAACAAATCCACATAAAGAGTGTGTTTGAGATTCATTTTTTTAAGTTAAAAGTACTTTTGTTAAAATGAGTTTCTCTAAAAGATTTTTTTATAAAAAAAGGTATTTAAAATGTGTTTGGGTTAACTTTTAAGAAATAAAAATCAAAATGTCATTGTTAAAAATTGATTTAAAAGAATTTTTTATTTTACCAAACAATTTTTGGACTTTTAAAATTGTTTTAAAAGAAAAGCCAAACAACCTCAAAATCTTTAAAATAAGTGCGGACTCACTCCTCCCGCCTGCCACTCTTAACAATTTCGAATCCCTATCAACTCTCCTCTCTAGGGTTTTAATTTATTCACGAAAATGCAACGATGAATCAAACGCAGAGCTTCAATCTTGTCGATCCATTTGAAGAACAGTCTGTTCTCTCGCTAAATCCTCGAACAATTCGACTTTCAACAGATGCGTTGAAATCCAAAGACCTCGAAGCTGTTCACCAGTATATGAAATCAATGGTGAATTTTTCGATTATTTACAACTTTTTTTTGTACAGTTTAATCATTCAGCAGTTCTGATTTATGCTAATTACTGTGTGGGAGCACAGTACTTCTGCCTAGGTTTTTGTTTCGATTTTTTTGATTTTTGAGTAACTAGATTTGACTGTGTTACTTTCACAATAATAACTTCTGAGAATAAGCAAACATATAGACGAAGTTGATCATCTGGATCTGCTGATCATCAGGACGCGGTTTATACGAATTTCACACAATGTCCTAATTATGTGTCTATGTCATGGGGAGTTGTGTCGGAACCCGTGTGATGGTTTAAAAGTGCTTCATCTTCTTAGATACAAATTATGCATGCCAAAATTGTAGTGCATTTTGATTACCTGGAGCTGTAAATCTCCGTAACATCTTACATACAGATTATGCTTGTGGATTTCTATTTATTTCTGTTTAAACATTTTCAGAAGCAACAATCTTTGGAAGCATTTTAACTAAGTTCTCCTACCGTTTGCATAAAGTCTTTAAGCTGACATTTTGGTGTCAAATGAATGCTTTTTAACCTACAATTGACAAAAATAATCTACTTTGAGTTATTTGGGAATTTCTGAGCCAATTCTCACTGGCCTGGCATATTTTTGAAACAAAATATAAATCCAATTTGCTCTGGAGAGAGTATTGATTATTACAAGTGTGTTCACATTCAATTGCTGTAGGGTGTACAATGTGTCATGCAGATTACTACGTGATCTAAATTTGTTATTGTCTCTTCATTGTTTAAGGCATTACAAAGCCCTGATAAGCATTTTGAGAAAGCAAAGTCGGTTGTAGATAGTGGTTTAGAATTCCTCAAAACCAAGAAAAGTGAAGTTGATATAAATGAGAAGGCAAACCCTCAACAACACAGACCAGGTTTGGTCCGGAGGCGTGCAAAGTTCTCTTTGAAGCCTGATACAAGGTAAAGTTTATTATACATACTACTTTCTTGTGTGTTCCACATAAACATTTAGTCCAGAAACCTGGAGTTTTAGCTTAACACACATCACTGTTAACAGCCAGTCTTCTACAATCCTGGAGCCAAGTCTTGAAATTGATCATCTGCAGGAACCAGAAGAATTTTTTGCAGCCTTTGAAAAGTTTGAAAGTACATTGTTCTTCTCTAATCTTTGTGTTTCAGTATTCATGATGTTTGTTGATATCAATCATATCATATCACACAAGTGACTTATACCAAGTTAAAATTGATTTACAGACACCAAGAAAGAGCTCAAGAAACAGAGAGGAGGTGAAGATGTAGATGAGGTTAAAACTGCCACTACTGTTAGGCATCGTCGTCCAGAAATACCTAGGTATTGTTGATATGTTTTTTACCTAGTAATCTCTCATGGACTAACCTTGAGCTCATATTTCAGGAGAAAAGTTAGTTATAAGCATTATGAATACTCCAGTCAGTCTCAAGATGATTCATCAGTTGCTCAAGAGACATTGCAAGATAACATTGGAAGTCAACCTACTCAGTCTTTACAACAAGAATCTTTCACCCCCAATCCGCAATGTGAGGAAGAGGAAGTAACTGGTAAGTTGATGCTTTTAAGCTTAATAATTATACAGTATACAAAGAATCTTTAGGATCATGATGTGCTTGACATAGTGGAAGAAATAAAAAAGTTACTTGGCCAAAAGTTTTATTTAAATGATCAATAATCACAGACTCTTAATATACCATGTAACTTACTAGATTTGTGTGTTTTGTGTGAACAGGATCAATAAGTAAAAGCGAAAACAAGGTCCAGGAGCTCTTTGATGAATTATTGGCTAGTAATATTCACAATTTAGATGGAAATGAGGCATTATCCTTTTTAAAAGATCGTCTGAAGATTAAATCTGTTGATATAGACGAATTACAACTTCCAGACTTTCATGAAATTCCTAGAATCGACTTTATTTCTCCAGTGAAGAATCTAGTAGAAAACTCTCAGAGCATATTGAGTAATACACAAGCTTTGCCAGATGTTAGAAAAGGGAAAACACTTGCTGCACAAATAGGATTATCTAACAACCATTTCCAATCTCTAGGAGGCTCCCCCACGCCACCTAGGAGTCCATTTTCAGCAATTGCTACACTTGGAAAAAAAATGCTGAAATCAATTGTATCAAAGGATCCATTCTCCTCACATGATCTTGATTCACCTCCCATATCTTCTACTAAAATCATTGGTGGAGGCTCAAGTCATGCCACATTGGACTCGTTAGCAAAAGAGAATATTACAGAAACTGCCACTGGTGATATGGAAGACATGGACTATAATATGGAAGAAAAGGATGCAGATGACAATGTAACCGATATTCCAACAAACAAAGACATAAATGGAAATGTAAGGTTTTCTTATATATATATTTTTTCATAGTTTAGAAGTAAGTCTGAATGCAATTGGTTATGATATATATGATGCAGGCTGCAGATATGATGCAAGAAACAGCATCTGTTACAGAAGTTAATTTAAATGTTGAGGACATTACTGAGGAGAATGTAAGTTCTGTTTAAAAATTGCTTTACAGATTACAACAAGTTTTTAAAAATTTAAAGAATGTTATAACGAATGTCTCATTCATTGACATAACAGGTTGAAGATATGACAGAGAAAGCAGGAGCATCATCTTTACCAGAAGTAAATGTTGAGGTCTCTGAAGTGGAGGATTTGAGTCAACCAGGTTTATGTTGTTTGAACCTTTTCCCTTGTTAATTGTATGCTTTCTATAATGCTGAATTTATCATATTATTATTATATGAAGTTACTTTATCATCTGAATGTGAAGAATAGTTTTCTCATATATAGATTTGAAATGTGATAGATTTTGAAAAGGAAACAAGATTTTTTTTACAAAATACTGGATATCAAATTCATTTTCATTCCATTCCAAATCCTATTAGTTCATGATAAGTAACTTTTAGTTTGTGCATCATCTGTTATGCTTAGTTTGCTTTTGGGATTGCAATTTTTAGCCTTTTCTAGAATATTACTTTGGAGCAATGTCTTGACATATTGATTTTGATGCCTTTTCAGCTCAAACAGATGCCAACTCTATTCAGGACCTGGATGTTATTGTTAGCACACCCACTCAAATTCCGGATATTCTTCCTCAACAGCAAAATGAGGTTGTCAGTCAATGTCCTTCCACTTTATTTCTTTTATAAAAATATATTGACAGCTGTAAAGTCAAAAAATTCCATGTTATGAATTATGAGTAACACTAACAGTCTTTAAAAAATATATATTATAAATAGGAGGAGCATCCAATTCCAAGGACAAGAACGAATAAGAGAAAGAAGATAGCAGCACGTAAGAGTAAGATTGATCCGAAAAAGCGTCGCCAGAGCCTTGCAGGTTTCTTCATCTGTTCCTTGTTAAAAATTATGAATCAAACATATTTATTTATTTATTTATTTATGATATAATGGGGATGATTATGATAGGAGCGGGGTCTTCTTGGACATCTGGAGTGAGACGAAGCAGCAGAATTAAAAGGAGGCCTTTGGAATATTGGAAAGGAGAAAGACTCTTATATGCTCGAGTCCATAACAGTAAGTGCACACTTACACTTACACTTGTCCTTCATTTTTAACATATCTTACTTCATATCACTTGACAATTACAATTTATATATATATATTATGGAATGAGGTGGCAATTTTATGTGAAAAAATGTGGATGGGTTGGTTGCAGGCCTGCCTACAGTTATTGGTGTGAAATATTTATCTCCAACAGGTAAGGAGGAGGGTGGATTCAAGGTGGAATCTTTTGTCTCCGACAAATACAAACACCTTGTTGAGTTGACCGCTATGCATTGACTTTCACCCACTTTCCCCAACTCTCAATTACCCTAAATTTGGTTGGAACAAATGATCAGATTTCAAGCAAAATTTTCAAAACCTGCCTTAGTAATCAGTATGTGAAAAGTGATATGTACTCTGAAAATGTAGTTTCATATGGCTTGTGAAACAAAAACCCAGGTATCCACTAGTTAAAATAACATGTAGCTACCCACCTGTAAGGCTGTAGTCACTCATTTTCACATTTATATATATAATCTTCAACATTTATCTTTATGTGTATATGTATCATTTATCATGTATGTGTGTAGTTTGTTTCTTGCTTATAATTTTTTTTTTTCATTTTCTTTCTAATTTTTTTGTTTTTAAAGTTTGAAGTTACATTGTTCAATATTCATATTTTTCAAACTAATAAAATCACAAGCTTTGTCTGGTTTGGAACCAAACTGGAACTGGAGTGGGTTTAGTATGGTTCGGTTTTTAGGGTGTCTTGTAACATGCCATATCTGATCCAGTTACCAATAAAATCGTGGATATGTATGTTACTGCAAGTTTTAGAGTTGTTTTGGAATCTGAATGTAAAATTAAGCAGAAACCCTAATATACATGTTACAAGAGTTTGCCACATATAATCTTGGATAGACAAGTTTACTTAAACAACATAAAAAAGATATAAAAATCAAAGCGTGCTAGAACTTTAATATTTGTCAACCATCAACTTTGGCCTAGTGATAACTGAAACATTCCAAAATGTCTATCATTTATTTTTTTCTAAAGCATGTACAGTACAAATATTTGCTACTAGTATAGTACCAATTGATTATTGTGTATATAAACTTTTTAATATATATTTTTTTATTGTTAAAGACCTCTAATGACATGGAATACTTTTGTTGATTAGTAAAAAAATTTGTACAAGTGATTATTTTAGTTTACTAATGAATTCTATTGAAATAATTTTCTATCTTTTTAATTGACCATAGGAATAACGATCGACTAATGCAACTAAACGGTTATTTCCATGATTATACCCATTCATTTAAGATTGTAATCATTAAACACATTTCATATTTAACATTTGAAATATACTAGAAGTTGCCCTGCTTATGATAAGGTCATTGGTATTATTTAATCAGATTTTTTATGTGGTGGCACCAACTATATAGTTTGGTCTTAGCATACATATATATTGGTATTAATATAATAAAGGTTATATTGTCTTGTTTTAGATATGGGTTGGGAAAAAGAAAAAAACGTGATTAAATCACCAAACTCAAAATAGATGTTCTTTAACTAAATTGAGCTTCATAAGACATGATTGTAATGGCACCTACCTTCTTTGGAACTCAAAAGCCGAGATAAATTTGCGGGGTACAAGTCATCAATCAGCAAGCAATTAAAAAGAAAATACAAGACTAATAATAAAAAACCAATTTGCACAATGTACCAGACACATTCAACCCATCTCTGCTCTATCTAATAGCAGCATTTACGACTCCAGATTTTGGCCTCAACTTAATCCTAAATAAAGTTATTCATTCTCCCAAATGTCTATCAAAAGACAACAACAAAATGGATACTGTATAACAGCTTTTACATAAAGATACTACTATCATATATGATTTTGCCCTACAAGATCCAACATAAAAACATGATACTTTTTTTTACCTTATTACTCGTCCGATGCTTTTGGGGAATTTTCCGGCGTCTTGAGCACCGCAGCAGCAGCACCACCACCACCACCACCACCGGTGTTTCCTTTGTGTTCGTTCACAACCTCACGGAACTCATCAACAATAGCTGGATCTTTAAACTTCAACGCAAACGTGGAAAGACCATTTTGCCCCTCACCCGTACTATTCAAACACGCAAACGTGATTCCTTTCTTCTCCATATTTGTGAGCTTCATATCGGGAAAAATACTCGCGTTCAAAATCAACCGATAATTCCCGCGTGCCCTCATCACAAGTCTTGCTTTTTTCGTCCCTGTGGTCAAAACATTGACTTTAAGTTCCCCTTTCCCACGCTCTTTCCACCCGCCATCAAGAAACTCAAACAGAACAGAATCCGCAGTGAAAACCGCCTTCTCGTTTTCTTCACCGGTTTCCACATGGACTTCCTGCATAGTTGGAATTTTAATTCCGGAAGGCTTGTCAGATGTTCCGGAAGGTGTCCCAAACAAAGACGAATTCCCATTTGTTCCAAAACCGAACGAAGGAAAAGTCGGGGAGTCGGTTTTCGGAATCGAACCGAAAGAAAACGTCGAACTCGAGAATCCCGTCCCCACAAGCCCCGTGAACGCGTTTTGGCTACTCGAAAGCTGTTGGAATGAGTTAACAGATGCAGTAAGGGTACTTTCGTCATTTCCCAACTTTTCATCTTTTTTGGGTTCAGGATCGGTTGGTTCGGGTTTTCTCACCTCACTTGCACCTTCGGGTTCTGTTTCCTTATTCACACTACTTGGTGACTCAACCTCTTCGGGAGCTGTTTTCCCAGGTTCTTGGAGATTATCGGGGGATGTTTTGTCGGGTTCTTGGGGATTAGTGGGGGTGGGGTCCGGAGGGGGTACGAGGCGGATTGCTGCAAAAGGATTGGTGGAAGGGGTAGAGGAAGGTTGAGTACGGCGGACTTTTACGATTCTTCGGTTTGCGATGACTTCTTCGCTTGCTCTTTTGAAAGTAGCGTTTTCTTGTCCGGAAACTTCTTCTTCGTCATCGAGACCGGGGTTATCACGGGATAATTCCCGTCCGGCTGCTCGTTTTTTGGAAGGTGGAATTGAATTGTCTGTGTCCCCCATCACGTGATTTTATGTTCCTTCCTACTGGATTGAAGTAAGATTCTGATTCTGCAAGATGAATATAAAGAAATGGTTGTATTAAAAGAGAATTGCATTTAATGTAAATAAAATTGAAAATCTAGTTCCAACAATAAGCTAATTAGTACTAAACAAGTATTAACTTCTGGATTTAAGTCACCATGGAAAGCCTCCAAAGTTGATCATGTTTTCCAAGATATTGAGCTTTTATGGTGCTAATACTTAATCTTTGATACACCAGGGGGTTAATTAACTTTCAAAACCACTGAATCACTAGACCCTCATTGGTGCAAAAACAAATTCCAATAAGAAGATGTTCTACTCTAGTAGCATGTGCAAACTACAAGTAGAAACCATATGAAATGATACAACATATAAATCTACCAATAATGCTAATACGAATATCCTCATAATTATGTTAACTGTGGAAATTCGATCAGAATCTTGTTCTTGAACAGAATAAGCACCCAACCACAAGTTTATAATCGCATTTGTGTTTACTTTTCAACAGTAACTAAAGAATCTCATAAAAATATGGTCATTACAATTTTAAATCGTTAAAGTAAACCTCCTGAAGCTAATCAAAATAGGCGAAACTTAGAGACCTTGACCTAATATCAAAAAGGTTTTGTCTTGTAGTGACATGTCATTCAAATACCTATTTATAAAAACACATACCAGCCAATTGCTACATTTAACAACAAAAGAAGACTGTCCTTTTCCTCGTTTTCTAAAGCTGATGGTCATTTATAAAAACACATACCACACAGATTTACAAATGTGTTTGTGCCTCTCTTCCATAGCAAATTAGCAATTATAGAATCTCTTGAAGGTTTTAAGCCATTAATGAAAGCCCAACGAAATCAACATGAAAGCACAATCTGAACACCATAACCTAACTTTGCAGGGTCCTCTTTAGATAAATTATCGTCGAACTATCCAATATTTTAGAAGGAAAAAAACCAAAATAAACAACAACTCGTGCACTAGGGCAAAACATACCATCAAATGCGTAAATAACAAACTACACAAAAACAAAATTACCATGATAACAAAGATTGACAACATTTTCTGCATAATACGACACAATACAACAAATCTAACTCGAATAATATACACTAATCCATCAGAAAAACAACCACGTCCAACGATTCCAAAATCTATAGACGGTAATGGTACGGAAAATGAACAACAAAGAAGTAAACAATAGAGGACGAACGATAATGGAGAAGACGAAGACAAATCGGTACCTTGGAGGTGTTGGGAGGTTGCGTTATCACGGTTGTGTCGCCGTTCCTTTGGGTCGGTATATGAACCCTAGATTGACGAACAAAATGTTCTGCCACGGTGATCAATCATCCTAGCCTTTTTCGATTCCTCCTAATGCTATTTATATATATTTTTGAATTAAAGGACAGCAGAAAATGAGTAAACTTGATCCAACGCCCCTATGGTTAGATTGGATTTCATATAAGTGTACATATTTTTGCGAAAATGGTATATTAACCCCATAATTGTTAAATTTAAAATGGAATAAATTATTTAATAGAATTAATAAGATAATTGCAATCATAATCCTTGTACTTAATCACTAAAAATTCAATTTTACAACTCCAAAAGGTAATAATTAAATAACTATTTATATCACATAGCATCCAAACATCCTATATGTTGTTATTTTTATGCTTTTAGCAAATATAGTAATGATACTTTAATGCAATTATTAAAAACCTTATTTACCTAATTTTCCGACGTTCAGAATTAGATGTAGGATATATTTTTCAGACATAAGCCCATGTGTGCTATCTTACCTTATTTGAGTTTGGCAATTACAAATAATGTATGGGACCTTTTTACCTAATTTTTTAATTTTTAATTATTGTATTTTATAATTTTATAAAACATAAATTGTTGTGAATGAAAAAAAAAAAAATTAAATAAACATAAATTATATTTCTTGTACGTTTACGTTAAAATCATGAATTGAGTCTCAGTATTTCTTGTCGATTTAATTTATATATTTTCAATTATCTAAATTAACTATTTAACACTCACTCTCACATCATCAAAATAAAACAATTTTGTTTATGTAAAAATACTTTGTGACCCCCTCTCTTTATGTAATTTATACTATTTGTATTCAATGTTATTATATGGAGAGGACTCCACACATAATCCCGTCCTTTTAACAAATTTTATTCAAATACATTTTGGACAAATTTCAATTTTACCCATTTAACATATTTCTTATTTAACCGGTTTTTTTTAATGTTAACAAATTGATTGGAATATGTAGAAAAGACCTGTTTTTTTTTTTTTTTTTTTTTTTTTCATGAAAATATAGAAAACAATGCTAGAAAGCTTGTACAATTTCATCTCCTTCGGTCCATTTCATCTCATTTTTTCCATCTCTTTTAATCCAGTTTCATTCGGTCCTATCCAAGCACTTATCATCTAGCTATGTTATGTGTAACAAACTCCTCCTAAGGGAAGACGAGGTCCTAAATGATTTGGGCGATGGGATGGGTTGGTACCGTGGGTATTGTCGGCAAACCATACATTTGGTGTTCAATGCAATGATGCATGCAATTTGAAGATAATATATTTTATGTATCAGGTGAGGAAGACCAAGGAATACCAAAGCCACCATTTTATTGTTTGCCTTTCTTCCTTCTTTTTTTTTTTTTTTTTTAATAAACAATACAAAAACATTTATACAAACAATACCAAAACATTTATCATTTCAGTTAAATGTTCTTTTTAATATTATTTTAGAGTTTTTTTTTAACTATCAAAAAACTTTTAAAGAAAAAAATGATATGTTTTATTTTATTTTATATTTTCTAATTTAATTAAATAAAAAATAATGATGTGGTAAATGGGTTGATTGGATTGGAAAAAATAGAGTTACCGTGTATTATAGTTTGAAAAAAAAAATGATGTAACAATGGGTTAGTGGGTTAGGAGGGAGATCTATCTAATTGTGAAGTAGATGTGATTTTGGTTTTGATTTAACTTGACTCAAATTGATTTGTGGACTACTATAATTTAAAGGGTTAATTACTAATCTAGCCAAATTAATAAAGTAATTAATCATTTTTAGCCAAAAATTAGGAATTATCCCAAAATAACCCACAAAACTGTAGGTATTTTGAATCGTCTACTACTTCGCTAATTCGTTTACTGTTTCGTGTTTAGTATATAAAAAAAGTCATTTTGAAGATATAAAACTGTAGGTTTTTTTAAAACCTACAGTTTTCTCTCTATAAAACACGGTTTCCAAACCGTAGCTTACGGTTTTGGGTTAAATCTACGGGTTATTTTTTTTTTTTAAATGAAAACTACGGTTTTTGGTTAAAAAGCTAGGGTTTTATGCATTGTGGACTTGTACAAAACTACTCCTAATCAACAATATGGTAAAATTTTGATTAAAAATGGACGTATCTCGTTGTTCTTCGGATGCTCTATTGAGAGAAAATAGTAGACAATGGAAGAAAAAATGAGGAAAAAATAACCTAAACTGAAAAATAAGACATTATATATTATGTGCCAATGGGTCACAAAATAGTAGACGGATCACGAAAGAGTAGTCTATTGCGACAAAATAGTAGTTTTCAGACCATAGTCAACCCCAACCTATCTACTATTTCGTGGGCTAGTTTTGGTTAATGTGTTTTTTTTGGCTAATTTTAAATAAGTAATTAGTATATTTGGCTAATTTTAAATAGGTAATTAGTATATTTAGCTAGATTAGTATTTTCCCTTATTTAAAGGTTTGTTTACTTAATATCTCTTTGGGTTATTTATAGAAACTATGTGGTCACGAAAAGCAAATGTACAAATGTAATACTTTGTTTACCAAATATACAAAGTTTGAGAAAAGACACTTTGTAGACGGCTAAAGATGGTTGAACATGTTTGATGTAAAATGGATTGCTTAGAAGACATATTATTGGTATGAGAATATATTCGTGTCAAAAAAAAGGAAAAAGCAATCTTGCTGAATTTATTTATCATAAAATCGGGCATATGTCAGAATAACAATCAAACGAATAAAAAAAAAGCCAAACAAAACAGTTTACTTTATGAACCCTAGCCCCTTAGGTGACAACATATCTTGTCATCTTCACCACCAACACCCAGCACAACAGATAAATTAAACATATTTTTATATTAAAATAGTTTTTTTTAAGTTATACTTTTATTGTTAACATTATATTATTTTTTCAATAATACTTTTGTAACAAAGTTAGATATTAAATATGTATGAAATGTAAAAGATAAGAGAAAAAGATGTCAGAAAGTAAACACAATGGAAGTCGAAATAAACGTGTTACAATTTAATGAAAACAAGCTATATAATAATTGTGTGACCTGGAATCGCACCACCCTATTACATGCTATAGTCGTTTGTTTTTTACATTCACAATAATAATAATAATAATAATAATAATAATAATAATAATAATAATAATAAGTAAATGAGTTGAAGGGTGAAAATTACTTACTGCCTCAGAAAGAAAGAATAATGGATGGAGTGCCTTGCCTAGCGAGTAACTAAACTCAAACTACCAAGCTCAAGCTCAAGTCTCAAGTCTCAAGTCTATATATTTATATCATATCATATCATATCATATGTCCCAAAATACAAAAATCGACGCGCTTACAAAATTACACCACGAACAGGTACCTACACAACAAGGGCTAATTAGTATTATATGGTGAGAATAGGTGTTAATGACATGGTGTAGTGTAGTAGTATATACAAGAATTATTTAACCTCATATATATACCTACCTGAAGAAGTTGCATAAAGCAGGAAACATCTTTAATCGACTTGGTGACGTGGTGTAAGCACTGCAAATTCAAATATGAATATGAGATGGTGAGTGTGAGTGTGAGTGCGAGACAAAACTAAACAAATACACTGCTTCTAGTAGACAGGAAATATATGAAATCAACAATGATTGATAACCCTTTAAAAATTCTATGCACATTCAAGTGTGAGGTTTGTAATTGTGGAATCTGTTCTCATTTAGGGAAGTTCCTTTTAGGATGATATATGCAAATATATAAGGGTCTTTTTGGTATGATGGGATGGAATCACAAAGTAAAGCAAAGGAATGGATCATTACATTCCGTTATCATATTTGGTTGGCTTTAACTTCAAGGAATGGAATGTTTCATTCAAATATGTTTGTTAGTCACTGTTAAAAACAACGAAATTGAATTTGATAAAAAGAGGGGAAAATGTTATTTTTAATCAAATAAAGATCAGTAAAAAATTAAATGTAAACATGTTTCTGATAGTGAAAAAAGTTTACTAATCATCTTAATTAATTGTTTACAAAAATAAGAAATTAAATACCATGAAATCTTCCAATAGGAATAAATTTAACTGAACTCTTGAATTTTCTTAAAAAAATATTCTTGTTAATGAAGACCACACAGATAAAAAGTAATTATCTAATAATATATCACATAGAAAAGAACCCTCCTCATGGAATGAAATTAAGCCTAGGAGAAGGAATAGCCATTCCACTCCTATGAGGCAAACAACCATGATTTTTTTTATACTACTGTAAATGTAATGTTGAATTCCATTCCCTTTTGGATTACTGCATACCAAAGACTTGATAAAAGTTATTTGATACGATTACGAGGAGTGGAGTTAAGTTGGATTTGCTGAAAGATGAGGGCAATTAAGAGAAAATTCAATTAATTAATCACCAGCAATAAAATTAGCCCCAACCAATTGCTTTTAGGCTGACGAAGTTGCTGCATTATTCGTACCCCACTCTTCTTCTTCTTCTTCAGCCTCGTTACCATTAACGAAAACTGCCCCATCTGAAGAATCGTTATCCATTGCATTTGCATTTGCATTTCCAGCTGCTGCACTTTCTTCTTCTTCTTCTTGACCATCAACATATTCCCCTTCATTTCCGTTTCCTTCTACACCCTCCTGTATCATGAAAAAAATGCCTTTTTTTAAATTGGAAAAACAACAAGAGCTGTTTATTTAACAGAACAGCAGAAAGTTACCTCATGATCCAACTCTCCGTTTTCATGTGGTTCATCATCATCCAACTGCATGTGTTTAAAAATATCCACAAGATTCACATGTGATCTATCAACATAATTCACATACTCTTCTGCTGGAGGGTAACTACTCCTGAAAATATATTTAGTGGAAACACAAACACTCTTTAATTTTATATAATATTTAAATTGTGTCATATATGAAAGTTGCACATAATAATAATTATCGAACTCAAGTTACAACATAAGCAAACAGAACAGAACCTTGTTTCTGTAGCTCTTTCTTCAACTTCAAGTGCAATTTGCCAGTCCTCAAACATATTTGGATACTCTTCAGGATCTGCTAATGATTCTGCTGCTTTCTGATTAACCTGCATTTCAATTTCATAATTAAAAATCTTTCAAAAACTGAATAAAATGAAAGAAGATATTAAAAGACTAACCTTGTTAAGGTCTTTTCTCCAAAGAGCAACTATTTCTGAAACCTTGCTTGGAAGATAAGACCGTGCCATCAGAGCAGCCTCGGGTATCCGGTTGCTGAAAAAAAAAATAGAAAGGGTATTTTGGGAATTTCATATCATGTTCATTGCCCAACTTTCATATTCATTGATGTATGGAAGGTGAAAAACTAACCTGTCCACCAACAACTGTAAACAGTCTTCCAATTTACCCAGCATAAATAGACAAGCAAAAGCAACATTGTTTTTTCCATTTTCTTTTGCAACAAGTGCAAGTTTTGCGATCTCTTCAGCATCTCCCAGAGAAGAATACAGCAAAAGCAGACCACTTAAATCGTTTGCATGTTTCAAACAATCTTCAGCCATTTCCAACTGCAATGTTTTCATATTACTATTATTTTAGATTTATTTACCTAGAACCAAAGGCAATAATAAATACCAAAATTGACACATACCAGTCCAGTAGACATAGCTAATTCACCCAACTGCTTCCATTTTGACTCACTTTGTGCTACTAGTGCAATATCCTATATTATACACAAAAACAAATGTTATCATTAATTATGATTCATAAACTCAAATATTGGTATTATATCTTTAGCTTACCTTTGCAATCTCTAGTTTACCAAGCTGAATGGCCAGTTCAAATCTATAATCAGGATCTGTAGCAACTTCTAAAGCTTCATCAATCATTCCACGTGACTCCAAGAAATGAGCAACACTATCGAACAAAAAAATCATATATTAAATTTTTTTTATTTGTCTCAATTCTTAATATACTAAACTATACCTGTTATGATGCTCCTTTGGAATTGAAGGCAATACAGCACTAGCTTTGTCTAGGTCGCCACGCATCACAAGTGTTTTATACTCGATCAAGGTGAGCAGCAATGTATATCCAATGACACTAAAATATAAAAAATGTTAAAATTGAGATTATATATAAAAAGAGTAAATTACATTTTTGTGTTTGCACTTTGCACCCTTCCTGAGTATAGCTGGGTTTTTTCAACTTTTGGCCCAAAAATTTCTCTTGCAATTTTGGTCCTAATATTTGGTTTTCATTTCCTGTTCCAAGTAAAATGACTATGTTTTTTGGGACCAAAATTGCAAAAATCAGCTATACTCAGGGACATAAACCATTACAAGAAACTCAAATAAGGACCAAATTTGCAAAAGAAAACTCTTTGGGGGCCAAAATTGCAAAAAGCAAATGTCATTTACTCACTTGAATTCCTTGTCAATGAGAAAAACCCTGCTTTGATTAGCTAGATATCCTAGGAGATACATTGGGCGATCCAAATGAAACATTGTGGTCACCTGAAAAAGAAATATTAGATGAATAAATAAAATCTGGATGTTTTTAAGGTATTATGAAAAGTATTGATGACAAATCATACCTCGCCACCAACACAGTAATTGAGTCGCCATGAAGAATTAGTGTAAATAAAACAGTCACCAACCCACAATCCAGTTCTAACTCTTTCGCTCACTTCATATAGAAGTTTAAAGGAATCTTCAATACCTTGCTCATCTACAGATCTTCCACTGTCTAGATGTGCAGACACTACATCATGCTGTAAATATAACCAAATTTATAATTATTAATTGTAACTTTTATAAAACATAATTACATAAAGAAAAACACGATAACATATTGTGTATCATGGAATTGGAAAAAGGACCTGTTTGTTTACCCAATGGAATGGAATGGACCATTAAAGAAGTGTGATTTCTACCATTTTGTTAACTGGTGTTTTTTTGTCATTCTATCATGGAATGGAATGAACACTTGCAATATAAACCATTTTTAGTTATGTAAAGTGTAATTTCTAACGACCAAATCTTTTTGAAAATTTCATTATTTTAACTGGATTGCTATTTTATTCATGAAGAAATAACTATCAAATAATATTTTTAATTATAACATACTTAGGTTTTAATGAGTTTTAGTTAATGATAATTAAAATAATGTATAGAATAGAGTGAAAGTTAATACATTGTATTTACATATAAATGCACAAAATTCATTCTATTTCTATAGCCCAACCAAATATGATCATGGAATGTAACGACTCATTTCATTACCCTGCCCATTCCATCCAACTAAACAGGCCATTAGGGGGTGTATAAGGATCTTACATTGTACTGTAATATATAGAATGATGAATCACTGGAAATTGCTAACATATCACCACTGTCTGCCCAGTAAAGGTTCTGGAGTATACACAAAAATATTAGAAAATCACTCATATGTTCATGTTGTTGACATCTAATTAAAGAGGTACAAGTTGGTTACCTTGACATTGACATCAATCCTTTGAATCAATCTGCACTCAGCCCAATCATAGAAACATATAAAATCATTTGAGCACATTGCAAGCAATGATCCTCCATACATGCGTTCAGCAGAAAATGTTGGTCGGATACTCTTTTTTTCCTGTTTATAAAGAAATATATCCAAATAAACAAATGGGGACACATTTTGGCTAATTCACAAATGTAAGGATATGCGGTGGAAGAAAGTCACAAACCTGAAAAGATTTGTTAAAAATCTTGATCTTAGTTGTGCTCTCTCTAACAGCATATTCACCATCAGATGACCAAACAATCTCCAATGCAGACCCAAAGGATCTGTTTCTCCATGCCAAAGCTGTATATATGATGTATTCACCATCACCACACACAACAACAAACCTCCCATTTGGGTTGTGTTTCAAGCTCTGTAAACAACACCAAAACATACAAAGATTAAAAAAAACAACGACCAACTTACCCTCATACTTCAGTAATTATAAAAAATGGTCCTGGTTATCTCATTTTCAATTGGTAGGAAGCTAAAAGAAACCATATGCACAACTCACTTGTGGGTAGAGATCACATGTTCCCAATTCTTTAACTCCTAAAGGCAACCTCTCTCCATCGGAGACCTGAGAATGAAAGAAAAGAAGGAAGTTACAGTCATTTTGAAAGAAATTTGAATACGAGAAAAAACCCTTTTTATTTTATTTTTGAATAGACAAAAAAGCATATGGACACAAACCTCAAAATCAGCTCCCACACTCTTAATGTTAACAGTTTGAATTTCATTATGTTTAGCCCATATAATTTTTCCACTGTTATCCATGCTAGCTACAGGCTCTTCCCTACCAACTTTCACCATTATAGTCCCTTCATCATACCCAATAGCAATCCTGTACAAAAGGATTGTAATAAAACAAGGAAAAATTACAAAATGAGTAAATAAAAAAACATTATATTTTGGTCAATTTTGTCGTTTAACCACCAATACTTTAATTTTCCAATCAAAACATAAATGTTTCAAGGGTTTTTCCAAATTAACCCTTTGAACTGTTATATCAGGTTTCACCAGTAATTTTGTTATATCAAGTTTCACTGGTAATTTTCCAAAATAAATATTTTGACTTGTTACATCTGATCAAAATTGTTAATTCGAAGAAAAGTCTGAAACATTAAGGGTTTGATTGGGAAAAAAAAGGTATAGCAGAATTGTCCAAAACATATTGACTTTTTCTGTAGTTTTCCAGGAATGCAAAAATAGTCAAGAAACATACTTACCTTCGTGAACCTTTCATGTATCCAACAGCCCAAACCCTTTCGAGTCCATAATTCAAAGTATTCTCAAGTCTGCACAAAAATAGAAATTTGTGAGTATTTTCAGGAAATGTAGAAAGAAATAAACTCAACATGACAAGAACTTAACTTTAGAATTACAAAACTTTGAATATGATACACTGACTTTACCAGAAAAAGAAACTTGTACATTTAGGGGGTGTTCCTTTTTTACTTAATTAGCTTACTTGGTTAAGCACTTAATCTGGACACATGGTTGTTTCTTTTTTACTTAACGGTTTAAGCCCAAAAAACATGGCTTAATGTATTACTATTAAGACACAAACCCTTCACCTATTTACCCTTCTTTTTGGCACCCAACTCCTCTTGTGTTAAAATTGATGAATATTGTGAAAATTGTTTGTTGGAATGTAAGGGGAAAATGGCCATTGATTTAGTTGCAATGTTGCATTCAGACAGTTTATTCAGTCTAGAAAAGAAAGAGACCTTATGTATACACTATACAGTACTTCATCCAGACCAACATCATTACTCATTCAGCCACTTTCCCCATTTAGGACTTAATGGGATTTAAAAAAAAAAAAAAAAAAACAGCCCCCTAGTGATGCGTATTTTTAGTTTAATGTAAGTATAGAACCAGAACATACCTATAAGTAGTTGAATGCCATATACGTACAGTACCATCCTCAGAACCTGTGATTATTATTGGCAGCTCAGGGTGAAAGCACACAGCCGAAACATTGTGTGTGTGACCTTCTAAAGTCTGAACACAAGTTTTGGTTTGATAATCCCATACCTGTTTCAAATATTCCAGTATGTATGTAAGTCCAGATTATAAAACGTTATAAAAGATTAAAAATGGTGAAAGCACAATGACATAACAGACCTTAGCAGTGTGATCATCTGATCCAGTAATTAGATAAGGCTTATCACCACCCGTGAAATAATCCACACAATTCACTCCTTTGAGATGGGCATCTAGTGTAAAGTTAGGATCAGGAGACCCAAGATTCCATATCTGAAAAATAGGAAAAACAATGCTGCATAAATGTTCTTATTAAAACTTATAAAAGCATCCACAATGGTAAACATCTTGAAAAGCTTTTTCTTTTTGCCATATCAGCTTTTCACTAACTTTATATAACCAAAACCTATCTTTATAAATCTTCTCCAATTGAACATTAATCCTCATCTATTTGGAATGCTTTATAAGCCCCCCTCCTCTAATTTGTCGTTTTTAAGCAACTTGATGCCATTTTATTAAGGTATATGGGTGTTACTGTGATCAGGTATGGAGTTATAAAAATGAAAGGCAATATATATATATATATATATATATATATATATATATATATATATATATATATATATATATATGATTGCTTGGTGTCATTTTGATTGTCTTGATGAATGTTTTTTAATGATATTTTTTCTATAAGAAATATTCATTCTTATTTTGCATGTTTAATAAAGGGAAAATTACAGAAAACCACTATACTTTAGGCAATTTTGCGGTGTAACCACTTATATTTATTTTTTTCCAATCAAACCATAAAAGTACTAGATATTTTCTAAATTAACCAGTTTGACCAGATATAACAGTCAAAAGGGTTAATTTGGAAAAATGCCTTAAAACTTTATGGTTTGATTGAAAAAAATAAAGTATTAGTGGTTAATCTGAAAAACTACCCATAACACAAAGGTTTTTTGTTTAGTAATTTGCCCTTCAATAAGAAAATAATTACTCAAAAATCACTAAAGATTTAAAATTAAAACATAATTAGGGGTGATATGAATATGTTACTGAGATGAGGGAATGAAATGTAAAACTACAAAGTCTACAATAGACCATTAAGTGGTTGGAGAATAGTAACAAAAAAGTGTTCCACTCCAATGGTATTAAGTGTGATTATGCAATAGCAAAAAGGCTATAAAAAAAACCTCCCATTAGAGATGCTCTAAGATTACCTTTATGGTGCGATCAAGTGATGCACTGGCAAAAGTATTGGTGTCTTTAGGATTGATTGTCACTTGCATGACATAATGGGAATGTCCCTCAAAGATCTGAGTACAATACCAACTCTTTTCCCAGTCCCAAAGCTTAATAAGCATATCATCAGAAGATGAAAGTATATATGGGAGGGTAGGGTGGACAGCCACACACCGAATGTAATCTGTATGTGCCTCAAATACTTTGACTTTATCCATTGTATTGTAATTGTACACACGGATAAACATGTCATCTGCTCCTGCAACAACCCACTGCTTGCGGGCTACAAACTTTGCTGATCTGACTGTAAACACATTGTGTAAGTAAGCATCAGATGTTTGAGTTTAATTTCCAATCATGCTGAAACTGTGTATGGAAATATGTATTCTGACCTGGTAATTCAGTAACCTCAAAGGATTTTGCCATAGCCTGCGACAATGCATATGATATGAGGCTTTACATTAGATGATGGTATTGGAACTTGTATTATAAGAAAATAATGGTAAAACAATCTACAAACATATATGAAGGAGTTTGATCATTGACCTATACAAGATGCTTGTTTTTCTTCACTAAAGATAATTATATCACCTTTTTATATAATTAGTGATGCTGGCTATTTAGTCTACTATGTTACCACAACCAAACTTTAGTTATTGAAATATTAGTCACATTATACTTTATAGTGCATCAAAATAAACTGCTACTCGATATCTATTCATATTGCATGTTTGCAGCAATATCTTTTATGAACTATGACCAAAACTTTGGTTGCATTTCCACTAGGTATTGCCAACTATGCTTTTGACTGAATATCTATAACCTCAATGTTATACCAAATGATACAATATCAACTCCATTTATGATGGACGGGGACAGATTTCTATATGAAAGGAATATGTTAAGCCCTATATTCTGGGATTCAGCTGTATCAACTGCGTTGATAGTTGATACTTTATACAAGAGAATATACATCTTAAAAACATGAATGTCTGTTTGATTTAGATGGGACGATTGAATTCTATATGCAATTAGGAGTATCCTGTATTTTAACTAGAACTTGCCCTTCCTTTAAATTGTTGATATAGTTTCATACCTGAGACTGGTAATCCCAGATGCAGACTGTTCCTGAATACAAACTTGTGAGGATCCTGCAAAAACACAAGTACCAGTGTCCATTAACAGATTAATCAAAAACCACTTGAATGAAGTTCCCGGCAGCTGTAATCCGTGCCTAGGTATGCTGGATCTTTCCTAACAAAATGCACGACTATTTGAGATTTACTCAATTACAAGAAACAGGCATACTTACCATGGCTCTGTTGGATGCAGATCCACGGATTTTACTCTTTCTGATCTTTGAGCAAGTTTCCTCTGCAGAAAATGCTCCTCATTAACATGATTATCGAGTAAGTGTCTAAAATTAACAACAAAATTAATCCAAATTGTATAGCTAAAAGTACCTTGATCTCGAGCCTGAGAGGCTGCCCCAAAGCGGAATACACATAAAACAGATTGAAGTTTCGATTAGTAAATCAGATCCGAGTAGTTTATTAAATCTCATAAGTAAATCAAAACAATGCTCCAATAATGTGATTGGATCAACGATCATATGGAAATAGATTTGTCACTGGATCTAAATCATAATTGAACAAAATGCAAATCAAGCAAATACACTGCAAACTCACCATTGTTGAAGATTAAAATTTAGCCTCTTGATTGGAAATCCGTGACTGAATCCTGAACCCTAAGATCCCAGTGGGAGATCCGGCAAGACAACTCGAACAGAGAGAGAACTAGACCGAATCTCCGTCCGAATTGAGAGATTTGAAGGCCTTCGAGTGTCGATTTAGATTAAGATCCAGAGGGAGGTTCTGCTCCAATGATAGCAACCTCTGTAAATGGTGAGAGAGAAAGAGGGTGGGGTTTGAAGATGCAAAGAAATGTTGAGTTAGTACTCGATATGCGAAATGCAACGACCGATGCTTCCTTCTTACGAAATATTTTCCATGTTTCTTAAAGCTCAAACGAAATTACCGTCGGTTGATTTTTGGGAGATAGATGCAACTTGAAAATAACGGATTGGTATGTTAATATTTTTATGTAATTAAAATTAATTAAAAAAAAACAATGTATTGTCTTTTATTTGTGATAGATTTTTTCTTTCAAAAATAGTTTAACCTCCAATATAGGGGTGTTTGGGAGTGTTTTTTAAACTAGAAAAATGTTTTTAGATAAAAATATTTATTTGTTTATAGTGATGGTAAAATGAGATAATAGTTTTTTATATTAATTTATCATGTAAAATTGTAATGATTTTGCACCATTTTATAACATCTACTAAAATTGTATCATCTAATGACCGCAACTTGCAATTAATGTGGGAATAAAATTAAATATAAGTATTGATTTATGTTACTTTAACGGCATCATTAACTAATTTATAAATTACTTTTGTAAGGTAGTGCAAAGGTTATGTTAATTTTAGCTATTATTATTGTTAATGGTTAAGATTTAAAAACCATTTATTTGAAAAAAACTCAATTATATAAAAAATTAGTTTAGATATTTTTAGAGAATTTGACTTGTCGATTTAGTTTTATATTTAAAACATTTAAATGTTTTAAACTATTTTTAAAAAAAAAAATCTATGAACATTAAAATTTCACATTTAATCTTTGAATATATATATATATATATATATATATATATATATATATATATATATATATATATATATATATATATATATATATATATATATATATATATATATATATACATGTGATGAAATAAAAACGATTCTTTTGTAGTATAATATAGATAATTTGTAGGAATCAAATCCCTAGTACAGATAAAAAGATAGTTGATAGGAGTCGAGTACCTTACGCTTCAGATGTATTATTGATCATGTACTCTATGACATGTACTTGACCTTATGTGTCCTTTGCCTTGAGCATGGTTAGTTGCTATCAGGTAAATCCCAATAAAACTCATTAGACAGGGGTTAAGAACATCCTTAAGTATTTACGGATGACGAAGGACATGCTTATAGTCCTTGGTGGCAGTGATATGTTGAGAGTGAGTGGGTACAGTGATACCAACTTTCAGACAGATAGAGAAAACTTTCGTTCTCAGTCGGGCTGGGTGTTCATTTTAAATTGTGGAGCAGTAACTTGGAAGAGTTCCAAATAGGACACGGTGACTAATTCAACCTGCGAATCAGAGTACATAGCTGCAAGTGAAGCATCAGAGGAAGCGACTTGGTTGAAGAACTTCATCGGAGATCTTGGAATTGTCCCAACCATTCAGGAGTAAATGGAACTTTTCTGCGATTATGAATGAGCGGTTGCCTTGACTAAGGAACCAATAGATTATGGAAAGTCTAGACATATCGACAAAAAGTACCATTACGTTAGACGTATGGTAGAAGAAGACCACCTCATCGTGAAGAGGCTATCATCAGACGAGAGTCCTATAGATCCTTTGACGAAGGCTCTGAGTAGGGTCAAACATAGTCAACATGCTAGGAGCATTGGTCTAAGAGATGATGTTAGTTTTAGTAGTTTGATTGTTAGTTTGAAACTTGTAACAAAATAAATGTAATTGATTTTTGGTGATTAAATAATGGAGAATTGTTTATAAGTTTGATTATTGCTTCTATCGATTGTTTATTCTTGTGTTTTGTTTGTATGTTTTATGATTATTCAAATTCCATGGTCAGTTATACTTTTGGAAGTAAATAGTGAATTAAAACTATCATGAATTGGATTATAGATTGTCTAAGGGAGTTAGACATAGCAATAGTATTGTTGCAATGTTCATGAGTACTAAGAAATGAAAATTTAAGTATTGGATAAACCCACGCTCAGAGAGTTACTTCATGGACTCTATCACGAGTAATTATGAGACAGTAATATATTATGATCTTGAAACAGAGATACATGTGTTGTAATTTACAAGTCGGTTATACATCGATAATGCATAAAACACATCAGTAACTTGATATTATAAAATGTGTTGTCATGCATGATTTGATGAGTAAAAGATGCAATCATATGAGTTAAAGTTTATTTGTTCCTTTTGCCCTAATGGAAAAAAGTGATATCTTTGGGGCCCTCAGTGATTTGGTGTTGACTTATAGTGTTGGGCTCAGTCAGGACTAAATTGATGTGTTCGATTAAAAGTCATATATCATCACAAATAAGAAACTGGGAAACAAAGTTTTGGACAATGAGATTGATTATATTCCATGTCTCATGTCCGAATGATATATTGCAGAATGGATGATTATATGATCATTTATCTTAGGACGCGTAATTGATTGGGTTAGAGTTCGGCAATGGCTTTTGGAAGCTACAATTTGTTGATCAATTCAAAATTTGTACTGTCAGTTATAGTTACAGACTTATCTGAGTGGGAGACTGATGGATTAGGTGTCTAAGCCCATAACTATAATTGGTATATACTTGAATTGATAGTAGCATGGTCCTATTGGGTTGCCATCAAACCTAGCAATTAGACATGATGACTTTTAGAGATAGATTAATTTATTATGTGATTAATAAATTAAAATAAATAATTTATTAATATATTATGAAAATAATATATTAATTAGAAAAGTTATTATTTAATTAATAACTTATCAGAAATTAATTGGAAGTAATTTTGAGATATATAGAATTAATTAAAAGTGCAGACTCAGAAGTGCAATTGTTCAATAGTTGAACACAAGGCTCTAGAACCTTCCACCATAAGGGTAGACGATTTTGAGGGATGTTTTAGGGTTTCTAGAATATTTCATGTGGATAAATAAGGAATGGGATAAATAGCATATTTGAAATATTAATATAATATTCAAATATGGGTTATTTAGGGTTTCCTTTGACCACTATATAAATAACATTAACCCTTGCATTTTTGGTCACTCATATCTCCATATAGATAGCCGAAATTCTCCTCTCCCCTATTCCCTCTCTCTATAGTCTTCCTTCTTGCAAGTTTGGATGTGAGATATTATAGGCACGACAATTATGGAGCTTGCTTCCAAGAGATCTACAAGTGAATGATTCTTATTATTTACTATAATAACAATAAGGTATGTAATCCTAACCCCTTCTTTGGTATTTTTGAAAATAACCTAGGGTTTCTTATTTGATGTTCATAGTTATAGGTTCAATAGTTAAAACATAGATCCTTATGTCGCATGTGAACTTAAGGGTTTTAAGTTCATTTGTTTTACCTAAATCCTATCACAATACTTTACGTCACCACTTGCAGATTGCTAATGAATGCATAACTATATGAAATCATTGGTGAGATAGACAGTCAAACATGTGATCCCACTTTATAGCCACAACCAAACAAGGAGCATGCAAGAAAAAGCTTAGATCAAGAGTTCTTATGATATCCTACATGACTGCATACAACCGCTAGGGCACTCAACTAGATGACCCCGACCTCCTAGTACTTTAACCAACATATTGTTGGATTAGGTGTCTAAGTACATAACTATAATTAGTATGTACTTGACTCGGGAGTAGCATCGTCCATTTGGGTTGCATATCACCAGGACAATTTGATAGGATAAACTTTTGAGAAGAGGTTATTTATGATTTATTAATATATTATAAGTTCTAATATATTAGTATGAAATCATATTATTTAATTAGTATTGATCAAGAATTAGTTTGGAATTAATTTAGTGATCAAAATAGACTAGTTAAATGTAAGGGGATTGATTTGGTAAATCAATCATTCTTATGGTGTGGGCTTATGGTTATTTAGGATCGGCTAAACCAATATGTTAGTCCATGGATAGTCCATGGAGGTTTAACCTATGGATCCTAGGTAATATGAAGAGTCATGGGCATTAGGGTTTACATGGTGCTAACCCTAATGTTGTCACACTATATAAGAATCCCCTTAGCATTCAAAATGGTGCACTAAGTGTTCTTGGAGATCATTGAGCCAATTTTGGTGTTAGGATGTTCTCTCAAAAGTCATCAGTTGTCCAAAGGTGTGTTGTGATTCCATTTGAGGTGCAACACTTGGGGCACTAAGTTTTTAAAGTCCAATTCTACAAGCCACAACCAAGAGGTAACTCTATAACTCAATTCTATGTTGTTTATATCATCTTGTATGCTAGTTGTAGGCTTAATGATTTGGAAACAATATTGCACGTATAATTAAAGAAAAACATAGATCCAAAGCATTTAGGGTTGTATGTGCACCATAGAATGTTGTAGTATACTAAAACCCATAAGTGGTATCAAAGTCTATGATTGTTTTCTATTATTCTTGATGTTTTATTGGTTTTCAAAGTGAAAAATATCAAATTTTCTGCCTTCTTACCAGTGAACTCACGCGAGTCCACTGGGTGACTCACCGAGTCCCCTCATAAAATGGCCAACTCGACGAGTCCAATTCATGTACTCGCTGAGTTTGTGCTCCAGTGGGCAGATTTTTGACTTTTGGCCAGAAATTGGATTAGGATCATTACCCCAAGTTATTTGATTATTGTGTCAATTGAAATATTTGATTATTGTGTCAATTGAAATATTTGATCTAAATGTCTTTTATGAATTCCATAACTTGTCCTCAAGTTATGGAAAATGAAAAGTTTTTCATAAATGTTTTTATGAACTCCATAACTTGTCCCTCAAGTTATGAAATTTCAAGAGTCTCATTTTAAAAGTCATCTTAAATGGTTTTAAGGTCGTCCATAACTTGTCATAAAGTTATTGAACTTGAAAAGTTTTTCTTAAAAACCTCATTAAACTCATAAGTTAAAGGAATGAAAAGTTTTGACAAGTTTCAAAACTTGCCCTTAAGTTTTGGAATTTGTAAAGTTTCACTTATGAATACTTTAATTCCAAATCAAACCCTAGAGTTTTAAAAGTTGAAATTCAACCCTTATACTATTATAATATTATATGTTTAATATATATATATATATATATATATATATATATATATATATATATATGTGTGTGTGTGTGTGTGTATAAGAACAAAGTCAGTCTTACCGTTAGTAAGCATCGTTCACGAAGCCGATCTATAAGGGGGGTATAAGGTTACTGCCTATAAAATGGCAGTTTAATGGGTGTCCACTCTCACCCACCGCTTCCTTGATTGGTGGAGGGTCGTTAGCCGAACAGGTAGGATAAGACATTAATTCTCATTATAATTATAATGATAATTATAAAGTAACCAAACTTTTATTAAATTCCCAATCTTAGTTACTTTAGGAAAAATGTGAATATGGTTCTATCCATGAAATTGCACTTTTCACCTTGTTAAGTCGTTAGTGGAGCGTGTGTGGTTAACCAGCACACTAATCTGGAACTGACAGTGTGTGGCAATTGGCAGCTTGATGTTAATCATGGATCAATGGAGCGTGTGTGGTTAACGAGCACATTGATTAGGTGGTTTGTAACATTGAGTGTACCAAGCTAATTTGCATGGTTATTCACACCTTGTTTGTGATCCTCGGCATCCGAGTCACAAACTTGAAGGGCACAATCGAGATTTAAACATGTCATTGAAAAATTCAATGAATCTCAAAAGATCTAGGAATTTCAATCCATTTAAAACTTAATAATCAATTTCATTTTGCATGGTGGAAATTGGTAAATCGTCATTTACCTACCTTTAAATATTTTACAATTAAATTACGACATCCCTCTTCCGAATGGTAAAATATTGTGTTGGGTCCTAGCCTTAATATTTCGTTTGGGTGTTATACTAAGGACTTAAATCAACTAACTTGAATTTCTCCCATGTAGATTTCTAGTTCAGACAACTATGGTATCCCCAAATCTTTTGGAATAAGCCTCCCTCTTGAAGATGAAGTTCCACGGTTGGATCGTGGAAATGGAGATCATACTTCACTTCCTCCACCTCCTTTAATTATTCTCCCTGACCCACAAGTTTGAAAACTTGAAAAGTTCAAGGCCATTCGAGCCCTACTTGCAATGAAACATCAAGATGGAAGATATATGTGGACTAATGTCTTGGAGATGAAGTCACATATTAACAGGCGGAGAGTATTGGATGTCGTTGTTTCGAGGAAGTTGGCTGTTGACTGGGTTCTTCAATCACTTCTTGAGTCATATAGTGAGTTCATTAAGGACTACTATGTGACAGACCACGACATGACCCTCATTGACATTACATATTTGCTTGTTGATGCTGAATCAACAATGATTTGGCGCACTGGAAAAACAACTTTGATTGGAAGATCTACTTCTCAAACTTCCATGGACATTGATAATGGTAACATTGGAAGTCCGGAAAAGATTTCTCTTCCCAATGGAAAGGGATCGACCATAGTCAACCCGGTTGACCAAATGGTAAAGAGAAAGGCTAAGTTTGAGATTTTATCATATGCCAATGCAAAAGAAGTGTTAGGTGCTATATGTGCACCTTTTTGCGCACCTTTTAGTCCCATTTTATGCATATATTTAGCACAATTGTTCTTCCTTTTCCTTGCATTTTATCATATTCATGTTAGTCTCTAGAACAACTATATTTGCACACTTTTATATCTTTTTTAGGTAAACCGAAGCTTGGAATGCGCTTTGGGAAGTGTCGGGAAGCATTGGTGAAGATTTCGGGACGATCGGGCGAAGAACGAAAAAGTTGGAAAAATCAAGTTTGGAATTGGAGTTAGAGAGGTACACGGGGCGTGTTGAATTTACACTGAAAAGTGGGCACGGGGCGTGTTTTGACCAAAATAGGAGCTGTTGACCATGCTGAACACGACCCGTGTCAGTTTAGTGCAAATCAACACGGGGCGTGTTGCTGAACACGACCCGTGTCAGTTTAGCCTATTTTAACACGGGTCGTGTTCGACCCAGAAACCAACTTTTGGTAGTTTTTCCTATCTTTCATATTACGGGTTAAGGGTCATTTTTAGAGAGGAGAAACATATCAAAGCACCACTGGAGAGGAGAATTCAAAGCTTTTTGCAAGGGTTTGTCCGTTAATCATTTGGAAACATTAATTCTCGTTTTTGTAAGTTGTAATTACACTTAATTTCATCTTTTAGACTTGTGATCTTGTTCTAGCCATGTGTGGCTAGAACCCTAATTTCTCCAATTTCATGTTTTGACTTCTTGGTAGTGACTTCATTCATATGACATGATATTTGTTCTTAATTTCTATCTAATGAATTTGATTTTGCTTCAATCGAATGTTTGATTCTAATTATGATTCTTATTGGCCATTTGAATTAGGGTTAGGTCATTCAAGTTATCTCTTTTACAAAATCCGTAATTATTTTGTGAAATTGAACAAGTAACAAGCATTGAATTGATCTTTATTGAATGAATTTAGTGTATATCTTATTCATACACTTTTACACTCCCGAGCTTATGAGGAGTATTGGGTGTTGTTGGGAACATTAACATAAAGCTTCATGCAATCTTATAATCTAATTCTAAGAGCTTGTTTAGATTAGGTTAATAAGGCTAGGGTTAATCAAAGAGCTTGTTTTGGTTAATTAATATGGTGAATGGGAAGTGCTAGAGCTTATTATCACTTTCAAGTACCAACTTGGATAGAATTGAACGAATATTGTGTCATCTTTGAGTCAAATTGCTAAATTGTCATACATGGGGTTGGAGTCCTTACAAAATTTGAATTTAATTCACGCATTTAGTTGATTGCTTATGTTTTTAATTGTTTGTTTAATAATTACATTCTAAACCCCCCTCTCTTTACTATTGGTGACCATAATACCTTGTGCAAATAGGTATAGACCAATTGTCCTGTGTCTTTGTGGATCGACCCTACTTGCCTTGTACTACCGTTTAGTGCAATATAGTGGGATTATTTTGGAGTATATCGTACGCCTTTATTTGTTGGGTTTGACACGCCTAACAAATTGGCGCCGTTGCCGGGGACACGGTGTTACTAATTGTTCATGCCTAAATCTTTTCATACAGGTACGCCATTGCCAATTGATTCGGAGATGGATAAGACTGCAAATAAGTTAAGGAAGCAAGCCAAGCTTCGTAAGAGGCAACCAGTTTCCGGTACTTATTCATAATCCAATCCCCCGGTCATCAACATTTGGGAGGACATACCCCTCTCAAGTGTATCCACATCAGAAACAGAAAGCCCATCACTCTCACCACAAACAGCCTCACCCATAAATACCACTCCACCCTCTTCACCTATTCATCACATCCTAAAGAGTTCACCTTCAAAAACCACAACCAATTCTCAAGTCGTGGCACATAACCCTGGAGGGAATCAAGGTCCTCCAAACCCACCACCCGAACAAACTCTCCGTCAATGGTCAAGACAAGAGGTGACTCAACAACCTCTTTACATCACATACCCAGTCGCCACCAACCTGGAACTAAAATCTGGGCTTATCCACTTACTCCCAACTTTTAGAGGATTGGAGAACGAAGATCCTCACAAGTTCCTCACCGAGTTCCATGTAGTATGTGTGGGTATGAAACCACACAATGTCACGGAGGACCAAATCAAGCTTAGGGCATTCCCCTTTGCGGTGCAAGACGCGACCAAAGATTGGCTTTATGACCTTCCACCGGGGATGGTAACTACTTGGGTAGATCTTGCGAGATTGTTTTTGGACAAATATTTTCCCAAAATGAAAGCTTCAGCCCTACGACGGGAAATTATCGGAATTAAGCAACACAAAAGAGAATCTTTCCACACATATTGGGAAAGATTCAAGAAACTTTGTGCTCGTTGTCCAAAGCACGAGATCACTAGGTACCAGCTCCTCCAATATTTCATTGAAGGAATGACTCCAATGGAAAGAAGGCTTCTTAATGCCTCTAGTGGTGGATCTTTGTCCGATAAAACCCCAACTGAGATCCGAAATCTAATCAAGAACATGGCTGAAGATTCCAAACATTCAAGCCATGACGAAGAATGGTACACGGATGCACCCCGGGGTGTAAAAGAAGTACAAACTCCTCAGATTGAAGCTCAATTGTCCGAGCTCACGAAAGTAGTCATGATGTTGGCTAAAGACAAAGGTGTGCAGCCCACACCCCGCCCGTGCGGTATTTGCACCCAAGTGGGGCATCCAACCGATATGTGCCCACAACTTCAAGAGGAAGATTATGAAGAAGCGAAAGTCATGGGAGGCTATTCGGGGGCAAATCAAAGAGGTTATGAGCAACCAAGAGGTGATCAACGATGGAACAATAATCAAGGGTGGGGAGGCAATCAACAAGGGAATTATCAGCACAATCAACCACATCAATATCAACCAAGACCACCATTTCCTCAAAATCAACCACGACCACCATTCCAACCTCAAAATTTCCAACCAAGGCATCCACAAAAACCCCCTCCACAAACAAGTTCTTCAAGTATGTCCTTAGAAGACATAGTAAAAAGCCTTGCCACAAGTACTCAAAGCTTTCAACAAGAAACCAAGGCGAGCATAAAAAGCCTGGAGCAACAAGTATCACAACTTGCTTAGTCCGTGAGTAAGATGGAGTCGCAAGGCAAGCTACCCTCTCAAAAAGGAGAAGAACCCAAAACACAATGTGTGTGCAATTACATTAAGAGGTGGGAAAAGCTATGAAAATCCAAGGATGCCAGATGATGAAGAAGAAAAAGAAGAGAAAGAGATTGAGGTGGAAGAAGCTGTCAAAGAAGAGGAAAAGAAGAGTACTCCAAAGTCCAAGAAGCTAATAGAATCTAAAGTGAAAGTCACACCAGCTCCATTTCCTTCAAGGCTGGCAAGCACCAAAAGAGAAAGGGAAGATGACAAAATCATGGACATGTTTCGAAAGGTTGAAATCAATATCCCTCTTTTAGATGTCATTACACAGATTCCTAAATATGCTAAGTTCCTTAAGGAACTTTGCACATCTAAGAAAAAGCTTAAAGGAAATCAAACCATGAAGGTTGGTGAAAATGTCTCAGCCGTGTTACAAAAGCGGCTACCGAAAAAATGCAAGGATCCGGGTGTTTTCACGGTTCCTTGCAAAATGGGTAACCTTTTTGTACCATGTGCCATGCTTGATCTTGGAGCATTAATTAATGTTTTACCCTATTCAAGTTATAAGACAATGGGAATTAGACCTTTATCAAAAACCGAAGTTATCATTCAACTTGCTGATCGGTCTTTGGTACATTCGAAAGGTGTATTGGAGGACGTGTTAGTGCAAGTTAATGAGCTCATTTTTCCCGCTGACTTTTATGTTTTAGACATGGGTGATGAAAACACCCCACAATCAAGCTTCATCCTTTTGGGGAGACCCTTTATGAGTACCGCAAAAACAAAAATAAATGTAGCCAATGGTACTTTGTCAATGGAGTTCGATGGTGAGGTAATTAACTTTAATATCTTTGAAGCCATGCATTATCCTAGCGATATTCATTCTTTAAACTTCATAGATGTTATTGATTCATGTACTAATGATTGCTTTAAGATGTCAAGCCAAGATTTGCTAACCACCATCTTGAGCAAACACTTTGATGAGACAGGGATTAAAGAGTTGGCTGACAAGTACACATTGGAAGACGAATTGATCGAAGTAATTGATTCCTTGGAGAAAGCACAACCCATGAGAGTTGAACCACCCCGCATGAAGCTAAAAAGTTCTAATCTGAAACTTCTCCCATCCATAGTACAACCGCCGACTCTTGAGTTGAAGGCTCTTCCCGACCATCTCAAGTATGCCTATCTTGGAGAGGAAGAGACATTACCGGTGATAATTTCAACTAAGCTGGCACGAGAAGAAGAAAAAAAGTTAGTTGGAATTTTGAAGAAATACAAGGAGGCTATTGGTTGGACTATTACGGATATAAAAGGGTTGAGCCCATCATTATGCATGCACAAAATACTGATGGAAGAGGACTTTCAAGCCAACCCGTGAAGAACAGAGGAGGTTGAATCCACCTATGATGGAGGTGGTCAAAAAGGAGATCATGAAGCTCTTGGATGCAGGTGTAATCTATCCTATTTCTGATAGTAAGTGGGTGAGTCCTGTGCAAGTAGTCCCGAAAAAAGCTGGAGTTACCGTTGTCAAAAACTCCGAAGGGGAATTGGTACCCACCCATGTGGAAAACGGGTGGAGAGTTTGTATCGATTATAGGAAGCTGAATGCTTCCACCCGCAAAGACCACTTCCCTTTGCCATTCATTGATCAGATGTTAGAACGATTTGCCGGGAAATCCCACTACTGTTACCTTGATGGTTTCTCTGGTTTTCATCAAATTCCGGTTGCCCCGGAAGACCAAGAGAAAACCACATTCACATGTCCCTTCGGCACCTTTGCGTATAGACGCATGCCCTTTGGTTTGTGCAATGCACCCGCAACCTTCCAAAGATGTATGGTGAGCATATTTTCAGAATATGTCGAAAATATCATAGAGGTTTTCATGGACGATTTTACTGTTTATGGAAACTCTTTTAATGAATGTTTGGAAAATCTCACCAAAATCTTACAAGGGTGCATTGACACGAACTTAGTCCTTAATTATGAAAAATGTCATTTTATGGTTGACAAGGGCTTGATACTTGGACATGTGGTGTCCCAAAAAGGTTTAGAAGTTGACAAGGCCAAAACAGATATTATTAAGAGCTTACCATACCCGACAAATGTTCGGGAAGTACGTTCTTTTCTTGGCCATGCATGTTTTTATCGGCGGTTATAAAGGATTTTTCCAAGATCACGGTGCCGATGTGTCAACTTCTACAAAAGGAGGCTAATTTTGAGTTTGGTGATGAATGCAAAAAGGCATTTGACCTTTTGAAAGATTTGTTGACGTCCGCCCCCATTATTCAACCGCTAAATTGGGATCTCCCATTCGAAATCATGTGCGATGCTAGCAATACCGCGGTTGGGGCAGTTTTGGGACAAAAGGTTGACCGAGCACATTATGTCATCTACTATGCATCAAAGACCCTTGATAGGGCACAAGGCAACTACACCACAACAGAGAAAGAGTTGCTTGCTATTGTCTTTGCTTTGGAGAAGTTTCGACAATACCTCCTTGGAACTAAAGTGATCATATATTCGGACCATGCAGCCATAAAGCACTTGCTTACAAAGAAAGACTCAAAGCCGAGGTTAATACGGTGGATGCTGTTTTTGCAAGAGTTCGATATTGAGATCAAAGACAATAGTGGAAAGGAAAATCTGGTTGCGGATCATCTAAGTCGCATCATATCACCCGAAGATGGCATACCAATCTGTGACACATTTCCAGATGAGCATCTATTTGCAGCCAAAGAAGCACCATGGTATGCAGATATCATCAACTACTTGGTCACAAGTCAATTTCCCCCAGATTCATCCCGTTGGCAAAGAGACAAAATCAAAAAAGAAGCCAAATGATACATATGGGATGAACCTTACCTTTGGAAGTACTGTGCGGACCAAGTAATTCGCAGGCGTGTTGAGCAAAAAGAGGTACAATGTATCCTTAATTTTTTCCATTCTTATGCTTGTGGTGGTCACTTTGGACCCCAAAGGACAGCTAGGAAAGTTTTAGATAGCGGATTCTTTTGGCCTTCTATTTTCCATGATTCCTATGTACTTTGTGCACATTGTGAAAAATGCCAAAAATCCGGATCCTTAAGCTCTAGAAATCAAATGCCCCTTACCCCTATTCTAGTATGTGAAGTTTTTGATGTATGGGGCATTGACTTTATGGGACCATTTACGCCCTCTTTTGGTTGTTCTTATTGTAAAACCCCGTTTATTTATTAAATAAATAAATTAATTAATGAATAGCTAGTAGTCCTAAAATAATAATTATATATATAACAAAGGATGGTTCGAAGGGCTAATTATCATTTTTAGAAGTCGGGGGTTAAAAGCGTGAGTTTGGGACTCATTTTATAAATATTTATAAAGATAGGGGCTCTGTAGTAATTAATTGAATTTAATTTAAAAGGAAATGAGGTGGAGGGGATGATTATGTTATACTTAAGATATTGGGGGTCGTTTTTGTGAAAGATGGACTTAATTTGTAAAGGAATTGAAGGGGGCAAGGTTTAAATGGAATATCTTAGACTTGTTTTGAAGGGATTCTATGGAGGAGGGGTCTGAACTGTCATTATGGCAAAGACATGATGAGGGATCGGGTATATAGTCTCCTTACCCGTCAAACCCTAACCCTAAGCCCTTATGTTGCAGCCGTCACTCACACCCCCCCCTTATGCCACCCAACCGCCGGCCGCCACTCATTCTCTCTTGCTCCTCCAACCACTGAGCCTCCATTGTGTCTCTCCGGTGCTACTGAAGATGGAGACCATTGCGTAATGCTGCCATTCAGTTGGTAACAGAGGGAAGCGGGTTGCAGTCGCCACCTCCACCCGTTAGATCCTGCCATTTCCGCCTTGCTGTTGCCTTCCGGCGGGTGGTGAGGCCGAGAATCATCGACGGATATTAAGCATGTCAGTGCCACCGCCACCGTCCCTCTGTATCTTCTTATTCTTCTCCTCCTGCCTTCTACCATCGTGAAGGGCTCGATGTTCCACCATCGGGTGGGTGTTGCTGCTGTGGTGGTCGTAAACCACCGCTATCGTCGTCGCTAGTGTTGTTGACGAGGCCAAGAGTGCTGTAGACGACGCCATGGTGGTATGCTGCCACCCTCGGACGTGCTTCTTCTTCCCTTCTGCCAAGCCGTCGTCGCCGCTACAACTGTTTCATTGGGGTTTCGTTGTGCCGCCGGTTGCTACCACCAGCCACCGTGGGTGGTGGTTGTGTGTGTGTTTTACTTCGTGTATAGGTGTGTTTGGCTGTATTTCCATTAGCAATATGTGTGTTTGGGTGTTGTGGTTGCCGAAATTAGTGAGAAAAGCCACCACAGCCACCACCGTGAGGGGTGGCTGCCACCATCTGCCGCCGCCGGCCACCACAAGGTGGCTCTGTGTGTGTGTGTGTTTAATGGTTTAGTGTGTGTTTATTTTGATATTTAGCATTGTAAAATGTAAATCACAACTTGGAATAATAAAAGAACTTGAAAACCACCACCTTAGGGTGGTGGCTGCCGCCTCCTGCCGCCACCGGCCACCGTGATGGGTGGTAGTGTGCTTTGATGGTGTTTGGACTCGTTTGGATGATTGGACAAGGGACTAAAACCCTAATGGGCCTTAAAACCCTATTGGGCCTAACGAAGCTTAAGGGATTCTAATGGACCCAATAAAACCCTAACGGGCTTAATAAGATTTTAGTGGGCTTATTAGGCCCAATAAAGCCCTAATTGTCATAAAAGGCCAACAAATTGATAAATGGGCTAATATTTGGATTGGAACACCATAATGCCAATAAAACCCTAATTTGTGGAAATTGCTTGGGGCGCACACGAGAATTAATTATTAAATCTTAAACAATAATTAATAATCATTGGCAAACTAGCGTAGGGAATAATGGACTTAATGGATTAAGTCCTTAATGGGTTAAGAAAGAAACACTGAACCTTAACCATCATTTCATGTGAAAACTCTAATTTGGGATTATGCACTTGGACTTATCGAGACCCACATTTGGGCCATTGGAATGGAATTGTGTGATTAAGCCCAATCACACCATATGAATTATTTAAAAGAATAATGGACTTAATGGATTGAGTCGTTAGAGGAATAATTCCTTAATGGGTTAAGTAGGAAACTTAACCCTAATTGGCATTTTATGTGAAACCCTAACTTCACTTGGGTTTATTGTTGGGCCTTTCTATTGGGCCTTAATAATTGGATTATTAATGGGCCATCCAAGAATAATTATATGGGCTAAAATAATTTAATGGGCCTAGGGTAAGTCCCACGTAAGGGGTTGGGCCCAATTTGGAAAATTGGGCCATAGATGGACCATAGCTGGGCCTTAATGATTGTATGATGTTGGGCCTTAGAATAAGACCATGTATAGGCCTGGGGCCAATTTGGAAAATTGGGCCATATGTTGGGCTTTGATTCCTAGTTCGCTTTGGGCCTATGGTTTGGGCCTTGGACTTGAATAAAGCCAATCTTAGGGTAATGTAGTAATTATCCAAGTATGTATTTATGGTTATGTGTTGGGACCCAATTATTAATTGGGTGTTATTTTGGTGTTGACAGTTCGGGAATCTGTCCTTCAGCAGCTGGGGTTGAGTCTGCGGGACTTCAGCAGTGTGGGGTTGTGTCTACGGGACTTCATCGGTATGAGGTGAGTTTCCTTCCAGTAGTAACGGGTCTAAGGCACCAAAGCTGGCCCGTATAGACGAGACGTTAGTATTAGAGTGTGGGCCGAGCCCGTATCTCTCAGTTGAGTTGATTATGATATATGTCAGTATGATAGAGTTATTTACACTTGTTGTCTGTGCGATACTTGTATGATATGAGTTGGCGGTTGAGTGTGGGCAAGGCCCGTATCTCTCCGAGAGTGGAGTGTGGGCTAGGCCCGTATCTCCCAGATAGCGAAGTGTGGGCGGGGCCCGTATCTTCACGAGTGTGGGCGAGGCCCGTATCTCCCTGATAACGAAGTGTGGGCGGGGCCCGTATCTTCACGAGTGTGGGCGAGGCCCGTATCTCCCAGAAAGCGAAGTGTGGGCGGGGCCTGTATCTTCACGAGTGTGGGCGTGGCCCGTATCTCCTAATTGAATGTTTTTTGTATTATGCTTGCATGGTATGGGGTATTATGGGGGAACTCACTAAGCTTCGTGCTTACGGTTTTCAGTTTTGGTTTCAGGTACTTCGTGTTTAAAGGAAAGGAGTCGGCTTGATCGCAACGCATCACACTATGGTTTTCCGCACACGAGATCTTTGGGATTACACTCTGATATTGTTTTATGATAACATGTTTAATTATCCCTACTTTGGTTTTGACATGACATGACATTACAAATGTTTTATTACACTGTTGGTTTTCTAATGACGTATTTAAAAGTGAAATTTTTGGCTTGTATTTTTGGGATGTTACACTTATATTTTGTTAGCAGTGGACTATGTGTCCAAATGGGTGGAGGCTAAGGCCACCCGTACTAATGATTCCAAAGTTGTGGTTGATTTCCTTAAGGTACAGATTTTTTCACGGTTTGGCACACCAAAGGCGCTCATAAGTGACCGCGGGACCCATTTTTGCAATCGGATGTTAGAAGCTGTTTTGAAGAGATATGGAGTGACACGCAAAGTCTCAACAACTTATCATCCCCAGACCAATGGACAAGCAGAAGTCTCAAATAGACAAATCAAAAGTATCTTGGAGAAAACGATCAACCCAAACCGCAAAGACTGGAGCTTGAGGCTAGATGATGCCTTATGGGCATACCGTACTGCTTTTAAAACTCCCATTGGTATGTCCCCATATAGGCTTGTGTTTGGTAAAGCATGCCATCTCCCAGTTGAGCTTGAGCATAAAGCTTTTTGGGCGGTAAAGAAATTCAACTTGACTGAAGATGAGGTGGGAAATAAAAGGAAACTGGATATCCAAGAGCTAGAGGAGATTCGGAATGATGCATACGAAAGTAACATGATCTATAAGGAGAAAACAAAAGCATATCATGACAGAGCAATCTCCCGAAAGACTTTTATACAAGGACAAAAGGTGTTGCTTTATCACTCGAGATTCAAGCTAATTTCAGGAAAGTTAAGATCAAGATGGGTCGGTCCTTTCGTGGTCACAAGGGTGTTTGACCATGGTGCAGTGGAAGTCACGAGCAAGCAAACGGGTAAAACATTCAAAGTTAATGGCCACAGGTTGAAGCCGTTTTATGAAGGATTTGAGGTGAAGAATGAAGAGGTAGACGAGTTGGAGAACCCCACATACCAAGAATGAATCACACCTGGGGGACAAAGTCGAGCCAACGACCTAAAACAAGGGCAAGTAACCGGGAGGCAACCCGGGGGTATTTTCGTCATTTTTCGTTAAAACATTTCGTTCTTTGCATTCTTATTTTTTTTAGTGTTCCAAATGTGTTTTGTCATTGTTTTCAAACCAAAAGAACGGACCTTGGGGCGGAAAAGTATTTCATTTCCAAGAGAGGGAAATTTTCAAATTCAAAAAGTGGGGATTAGCATCTAGGGACCAACACGGGTCGTGTCCCATTTTAGCCTTAATGGAACACTGGCCGTGTTCATGAAAAAAATCCCAAATTCTTACAGAGACTAACATGGGTCGTGTCCCATTTTGGCCTGCAAATGACACGGCTCGTGTTAATGAAAAAAAGTCCCAAATTCTTCCAGGGAGCAACACGGGTCGTGTTGGTTTTGGCCTTGACCTAACACGGGTCGTGTTCATCTATATTTCAGCATAAGAACCCCAACACGTGGCGTGTCGAATTGGCCTAAGGCGACACGGGTCGTGTCCGTGCAGCAGTTACACTCCTTTTTAAAGAAAAAAATCGGGATTTGACCTCATTTATCCCCATTTTCACTTTCTAACAGCCCCTCTCTCCCAACAAAAAATCCTAGGTCCGATTTTCATAAAAAACCTTTCAATCCCTTCAAGATTTTGGCTTTCATCTACAAAAAGGTTTGATCATCATCATCTACACTTCATCTTCTCCATCTTAAACACTATTTTCTTGCATTTTAATGGTGGATTTTAGGGTTTTGACAAACCCTAGATCCGAAAATTCTCACTTGATTTTGGTGTTTTAGTGTCTCAATCTTGAAAGGGGCAAGCTTGGGGAGGTTAAGGAAGATCTTTTCCATCAAGAACAACATAATCCAACACACGATTCGGTAAATTCTTTCCAACTCCTAACCTTTGAATTTTGTGTTCTTGAGTCAAATACTTGAAATTGTGGTCTATTTGGACTTGATTCTTAGTTGGAAATCTTTGAAAACCAAATTTCCCGTGAAATTTTGGTGGCCAAGTTCAAAGTTGACTGGACCCGTCAACAATTGACTTTTTGACATTTTGACCCATTGACTTTTAATCTGTCCCAAACTTGACTATGGAAGCTACATCTTCCAAAAGACCAAGACAAACCAAATCATTCGTCCGCCGTCGGAAGCCTAGGACTCCATCACCTCCATTCAGATCTCCATCACCTCCATCCATATCTCCATCACCTCCATCTAGGTCCCCAACACCCCCAGTCGACCCGTCTCATTGTGGTGTCGTATGTCTTGGCCCAATTCAACAGGGCAAACTTGAGTCATTCCTTAAACGGGGTCATGCCATCCAAAAATTCGCGCATGTTCCAACCTTAAAAGAGTTGTATGTTTACAATCAAGTCGAAACCCTGTTTCGCAACATAGGGTGGCACGACTTGTTGAGGGTCCATGAATTGAGCTATAAAGTCCCAACAACTGAGTTTCTATCCTCAGTTTATTTAGACCATGGGATCCTCTACTTCCGTCTAATGAAACAAGACTATGAGATCTCCTTGGATCAAATCAATGCCATTGTGGGAGCCCCAACGGAAAACACATTTGGCCCCACTGACCCAATCCAAGGATACTTTGACATGACTTGGTGGACCCGACTCACCCAATTACACCCATATGTCTCTAGCGCTGCTAAAGCCTCATCACTTATTCATCCTGTGATTAAAGTAGCCCACAGAATCATTGCTTCGCTCGTCGCCCCTAGAGAGGAGCGAAGCACCATCAGCGCGCTGGAACTTAAAATCCTTTATGCAATGACCCATCCCGAAAATAACCTCATTCCTCACTATGGTCGGTTTCTGTGCCACAAGCTCATCCGCCTTAGCACATCCCGATCGGGAAAGATTGTTTGTGGGGGTATTGTCAGCATGCTCGCCAAGAGCGCCCACATCTGAGCCCCATACCCCGGTCCCCATCAGCCACTGTCGGGTGAGCCTTATCTCACCACTACTGTCCTTGAGTCCATGCGACTCTTCCGTTCGGCAGGCGATAGCACACACCATTGGACCGTGGGTCAAAATCATGATCGAAAGCTCCTCATCACACCAGAAAATAAAGGCATTCTTGATTTCCGAAATCCCATTCATATGACCGATTGGCAAATCATTCCATACATCTTCCCCCACTCATACTCCACCGAGGTACATGAGCAAAGTGAAGAAAACGAGGAAGATGGTGATGATGATGAAGAAGAGGAGGAGCCTCACCATGCTTCTCCCACCGGTGGTGGCAGCTCATCCCATTTTGCTGCACCCCGCCTTATCATCAGCAATATATGGACGAATTCCAATCAATCCATACCCGCCTCGACACCTACCAGCAGGATATTACCAGCCTGGCCCAGAATTTTTCCACCTTCACCACCCAGTACGCTCGGGATCAAGAGCGTGAACGCAAACATGAGGAGGACTTCTGGGCTTGGACCCGAAACCCCAGCTACTATCCTCCTCCTCCACCTCCGTTTTAGGTTGTTCCATGTAACGCCCGCAGATCCGGGCTAGTCAATTTAAAGGCAATAGGGGTCAAAAATGACTTTTCGACAAAAGATTATTTAGAATGAATAGTCTTAACCAAGTTTTAGAATATGTCACAAGGTTTCCATACATATAAAGAACGCCGAAATCCGAGTTATAACGAAGAAGTTATGGCCCGCCGAAGTTTTACGGCAAAACCGGCACAGCACCGGAAGACGTAAATAGTAAATTTATGATAGAGAGAGATTTAGCCTTAGCGCTCTAAACGAAAGTCGTAGAATATGTTAAACTAAGAACATCGATAAAAAGAACGCCCAAATCTGACTTCGTATGAAGAAGTTATGATTTTTCGAAGTTTCGGATTAGCGGTGTACAACCCGAAATTCGAATTTTAGATCGATTGATTTTTAGCCGACACAACCTAAACAAGAATTGAAGATCTCTTTATTAGTAGCGTAACGATAAAAAGACAGACGAAAATGGACGTCGGATAAAGAAGTTATGAGATTTTAACGGACCAATCCTGTCCCGGCCTGTTAAAAATATAACTTTAAAAATAAAGTCAAAATTAGCCGACGGAGTCTAAACGAAAGTTGTAGAGTACGTCTCCACCTACGCGCGGATATAAAGAACGTCAAAAATGGAGTTCGTATGAACGAGTTACAAATTATAATAGCATATTTACGTATTAAAATAAAGTATAAAACATGTATACGTACACATATATATACATATGTATATATCATTAGAAAGGTATCGACAATGCGGTCATTATAAGACTAATGTTGAGTTCTTTCGACATTAGTTTAGTACAAATATCATTAAATCCATTTAAAATAGTATTATAGAGGGGTGTTTAGTTGTTTATATAACTATAAGGTCATTAAGTAATTATGGAGGGTAGTTTTTGTAAATTCAATTAGTATAAATAAGAGCCTTGGGCTCTCATATTTCTTGCACCATTCTCTTGATTCAAGAGTCTTTCTCTCCTTATCCCCCGAGCATTTCGGTCCCTCGTGATTCGACTTCTCTTTCTGTAGTTTAGTATAGTAAGGTGAGCGCTGAAGCGCTGCACAAATCTTTCTTAGAAAGATTCAGCGACGAAGTTCTGCCCCTGCAGAGCCCGACTCCTAGCTAAAACCCCCTTGTAAGTAAGTTATGCTTACCTTATTTTAATACAGCTTATATTTAAAATTAGTATTGTTATTATGAACTTATAATAAATACTTCGGCTATTATTATGGGTTATATAAGTATTTTTTTTTACGCTTATATAATAATAATAATAGCTAGACTATTAATTAGTCTCGGCGAATAATAAACTAAACTCTAGTGGTAATAATACTAGGTTTCGTCGAAGAAAATTCTATTTAAGAAGCGAAGCGCTGTCTGAGTTCGGAATCACCACCTTTTCAAGTGAGTGCATAGTTACTTTCAGCTTACACATAGATATGAAGTATTTTATATAAATTACGTGCTGTGTGTGTATATTATCTGTATACTTGCTATCTATGCTGGATGAACGTTTTATACATGTTTTCAATGATTTAAACTGTATATGTATTTTATATCTACAGAATGTGTTGGGTAAGACATGGGTAGATGTATTAGTTGCTGTGTGATAAAATGAAATAATGAGATGCCTCGTTATAGATGTTCTTGATGATCTAGTCATCTAGCGGAGTATAGATGACGACCACGGACTATTCTAGACAGTCCAGTGGAACACTAATAGGCTCGCAACCTGTAGGTGTTTATTTGAACTTTGTGTTTAACCGAACTGTGTGTTTATTCGAACTGTGTGAACTGTGTGCGCACCAGATATACTCCATCCCAATGATAGTCCTTTGACTAGGTCCCTTGTGTTAGATGTTTTAGGGACGTAATGTGAGGATAACGGGAATGGGTAATTGGGTTGATTGTTTGATGTTTAAAAAAAATAATTATATTATTGTGGGTTGAAAACCCTATGTGCTCACCAGGTTTCCCAACCTGACCCACTCAGTTTATTTTTATCACAGGTGTTGATATGAAGTCACAATACACTGAGAGATTTAAAGAGATGTAGATCACTAGTGTAAATAATTGTAAGTTCTGTTTATGCTTATGTTTCTGTATTAACGATGACATCCCAAACGTTTTAAAATGAAATAAATACGTTTCATCGAAAATGTTTTAATAACGTATTTACCATGTTTTTCTGGGAACAAATTCCGCAACATTTTTATAAAATGAAGTACTCTGATTTTTATAAAGCATAAACAAAATCGGTCTTTTCTGGCCGTGATTTTTGGGGATGTCACATTCCACCCTCTCCAAGCATCGGGGACGATGCTTATCTTTAAGCTTGGGGAGGGGTAGACTTGTATATTAGGTTCACTCATTCTCATGCATGCATTTTCTTATTTTCAAATTTTTTTTCTCTTAAAAAAAAATTCTTTTCTATTTTATTTTCTTGTTTATATTTTCCTTGCATTCTATATTTGTTCTAAAAAAAATGTACGAGATGATGATACTCTTTACATACAATTGCTCCGTGAAATGAAAAATACCGAAGCAACCGGATTGTTACCGGAAGCATAGAATCAGCTGTCATAACTAGGGGACCCAAACACCATAATTCGATACCCTAGCCTCAGATAATAAAAATAATTTATATTGAAACGTTTTTTGGGCGGTAATAACAGCTTTAGGATGATTTGCTTTTGAATGTTTAAAAAGAATATTTATCGGCAACTCTGAAACCACAGAACACGGACCTATTTGTTGACACACGTTACCCCCGCGGTAACAGAGAGCTTGAGTATCAGACCCACACAGTCAAGAATGAAGGAAGGGTACAATATTCATATCCAGTACCCTAATCAGAATTTCAAATGCCAAAACGAAGAAATCTAAAGAAATTCCAAAAATGAAGATTGAAGAATCCAAATTCAAAACGAAGTACAAATCAAAGTTCAATCAAATCAAAAGCCAATTCAAGTCAAATATGGCGAATGAAGAACTGTGTGATATGATACTTGTGGCTCTCGAAAAAGTGAAAGCATAGGAGCTGAGCCCCTTCGGGTGGGCTCACTGTTTCAGCGAAAGCTGATTCGCCGTGACGGGTTCTTAAGGATGCGTCGATTCTGATTCTTGGCCATCTAGTCTTAAGGATATGAAATCTGGACTATGTTATTTTCTCCGATAATGCTTAGTAAGGTATAAAGATTAAATAAAACTTTGGTTGGATTCTTGGGTTACACCGTTTCGGGTCTTCCTCACATTGAGAGTTTGTGATATGTGGAAGGAAACAGGATGGTTGCCAAGGTATCAATGATCGGAGCCCTATCGATGTAAAGTCTGATCGTACCTTTATTTAGTTACAAAAGTACATATTTGTGTTTGTTCTTAATCTTCTTTTCTTTTGCTTCATTTTGTTTCTCAAGTGCAATTTGTACATACCTTAATTTTCATGGCATTACATTGCATGCATTCATTCATAACCTTTAGGATCCTTCATCCCCTTTTCATTCTAAGTTTTTTTTTTTCTTTTTGCCATCTAGAAATCGTCCTGTTGTCCGGTTCTTGTTCTTTCTTGAGGACAAGAAAGATCTAAGCTTGGGGAGATTTGTTAGGTGTTATTTGTGCACCTTTTAGTCCCATTTTATGCATATATTTAGCACAATTGTTCTTCCTTTTCCTTGCATTTTATCATATTCATGTTAGTCTCTAGAACAACCTTATTTGCACACTTTTATATATTTTTCAGGTAAACCAGAGGTTGGAACGCGCTTTGGGAAGTGTCGGGAAGCATTGGTGAAGATTTTGGGACGATCGGGCGAAGAACGAAAAAGTTGGAAAAATCAAGTTTGGAATTGGAGTCAGAGAGGTACACGGGGCGTGTTGAATTTACACTGAAAAGTGGGCACGGGGCGTGTTTTGACCAAAATAGGAGCTGTTGACCATGCTGAACACGACCCGTGTCAGTTTAGTGCAAATCAACACGGGGCGTGTTGCTGAACACGACCCGTGTCAGTTTAGCCTATTTTAATACGGGCCGTGTTCGATCCAGAAACCAACTTTTGGTAGTTTTTCCTATCTTTCATATTACGGGTTAAGGGTCATTTTTAGAGAGGAGAAACATATCAAAGCACCACTGGAGAGGAGAATTCAAAGCTTTTTGCAAGGGTTTGTCCGTTAATCATTTGGAAACATTAATTCTCGTTTTTGTAAGTTGTAATTACACTTAATTTCATCTTTTAGACTTGTGATCTTGTTCTAGCCATGTGTGGCTAGAACCCTAATTTCTCCAATTTCATGTTTTGACTTCTTGGTAGTGACTTCATTCATATGACATGATATTTGTTCTTAATTTCTATCTAATGAATTTGATTTTGCTTCAATCGAATGTTTGATTCTAATTATGATTCTTATTGGCCATTTGAATTAGGGTTAGGTCATTCAAGTTATCTCTTTTACAAAATCCGTAATTATTTTGTGAAATTGAACAAGTAACAAGCATTGAATTGATCTTTATCGAATGAATTTAGTGTATATCTTATTCATACACTTTTACACTCCCGAGCTTATGAGGAGTATTAGGTGTTGTTGGGAACATTAACATAAAGCTTCATGCAATCTTATAATCTAATTCTAAGAGCTTGTTTAGATTAGGTTAATAAGGCTAGGGTTAATCAAAGAGCTTGTTTTGGTTAATTAATATGGTGAATGGGAAGTGCTAGAGCTTATTATCACTTTCAAGTACCAACTTGGATAGAATTGAACGAATATTGTGTCATCTTTGAGTCAAATTGCTAAATTGTCATACATGGGGTTGGAGTCCTTACAAATTTTGAATTTAATTCACGCATTTAGTTGATTGCTTATGTTTTTAATTGTTTGTTTAATAATTACATTCTAAACCCCCCTCTCTTTACTATTGGTGACCATAATACCTTGTGCAAATAGGTTTAGACCAGTTGTCCAGTGTCTCTGTGGATCGACCCTACTTGCCTTGTACTACCGTTCAGTGCAATATAGTGGGATTATTTTGGAGTATATCGTACCCCTTTATTTGTTGGGTTTGACACGCCTAACAAGAAGCCATTTGTTTCTACTGCTATTTGAAGGGACAATGGAAGTGAAGCTGCCCTGACTACCTAAAAGATTTGAGAGAATGTAGAATTAAAAAGTTTGACTATGCTTCAGGTAAGTCTACTGTCTAACTCGATTAAGTTTCTAATTGTTGATTCTTAATACATGATGTGACAAGTTTACATTTTTTATGTTTTGTAGGATCATTCAAAGGGAAGGAAGCTTAAAGGAAGAGTATGTTGAATCTGGTCGCGAAGATGGATTTTGATCATATGGTTCGATGATTGGATTTTTGAGCTGCTGCTTAAGAGTTTTGATAAATTGCTTAGAAATTTGTAATAACATAGTTTTCATTTGTAATTGCATTGTAAGGAAACGTTTTTCAGCATTGTATAAATAAATAAAAGTTTGTTTTATTTTATATTATATTTCCTTGCAATGACATTTGTGAAAATTGATGTTTGTATGTTTCTATGTTAGCAATATGAATTTGATTCTTTCGTTTGTAGTAGTGTCAAATTTACCAAATAAGGAAAGATTCTCATCACCCAAGTTTCGGTTGGATAGAAACTTGGAATCATACAACTTGAATTGTGTGATGAATGAGAACATTCATCTTTGAGAAATTAAGACTAATTACTTGTTCACATGAATATGTGAGTCAAGTGAATGACAAAGAGATTGGGTACACTTGGTTGTGTATTGGTCGAGGTCCACCACAAAGATCGATAAGACTATTCATCATGATTTACTAAAGTTTAGTAAATATGGTTATGCTTGCAAGATTAAGTATAATTCTGAAACATTGGAAAAGTTTCAATGTATGACAAAACGAATGAGAATAATCAAATTAGGCAGAAAGATAAAATTTGCTCCAATCTGAAAAGATGGGGAAGTACCTAAATATCGTGTTTTATGATCACCTTGATGATTATTGAAAAACCATTTTACAAATGATCATCTAAAGAAACCTTAGTGCATTTGTATGGCTAAGAAAAGGAGTCATGAATTGTGGGAATGGTTAAATCAAGAAGATGAGTCATACTTCGTTCCAAAACAAGTCGTAGAGTAATACTCCAAGATTGTAACTTTGAGTGACATAATCTTAAGAAGGTTTAAAACACTCATCAATTGTATAGTAAAATGTTTCTTACTCTTGTACATTTAAAATTGGTAAGTTGTGATGTCTTGGTAAGGATAAAGACCAACTAAGACCAATTATATATAGTGTTATTCTTGATAATAATCCGCACTAACTCTTAAATATTTGTTTGTCAATGAATGTCAAGAGGTCAGTGGGAGTCTTAAAGATCTTGGAAAAGCTTCAAGAACTAATCAATAATATTGTTAATAACTAGCACACGACTGAGGTTTTTAACCCATCATGTTGACATATTCTAATTTTTTTGCCCATTCCAGTTAAAAGTTGACTATGCATGTGAGTTTATGAGTTCTCAATTGTTTGCATAAACAACCTGGAAGACATGGTAGTCCCGTGTGTTGCCAGGTGGCAACAAATTAAGATTGAACAAGTTTAATCTATATGAGTTTGGACTTGTCACTAACATTGTCTTGTGATTATGGTTAAGACAAATTCACATGGATATGAACACATAGAACATAAAATCTAAGTGCCATAAGGTTTCTATCCAATTCATGAAAATGACTGTGAGGAAACGCTTTCTGATGATATATGGTCCATTAGCATGGCCTAGACTACTCTAGCGCTCCATCCTGGCCTGGCGCGCTCTTGCCAGCCCTGCCGGACGTTCCCTTGCTAGCCTTATCGGGGACTCTCTTGCCAGCCCATCCTGGCGCTCCCTTGCCTAACGCCCCTTGCCAGTCTTTCCTGGTGCACGCTCGGCACCTCTGGGTGGCCTTGCCCAGCTCCTTGCTAATTGGGCCTAGGCCTGGCAATTTCATACACGAAACGATTAACACGACACGGACACGATACGAGTTTTCCGTGTATGTGTTTTAGAAATTTGTGTTTCGTGTTTATTCATGTCTGACACGTATTTTAAATTCGTGTTTCGTGTCTTATACGTGTCAAACACAAATTTACCTGTTTAGACACGTATAAGACATGATACAAATTCGTGTTGACACGTGACACGTACAAACACGTATATACATGTATATACTTTAGGGTTAAAATTTATATTTATAATATATTAGGGACCATTTATGTAAAATTCAATAATTAGTTTATAGCCCTAGCTTTAAAAAAGCCATTAAAAATGTGTTTATTCATGTTTTTTCGTGTTTACGTGTAACACGGATAAATAACGTGTGTATTCGTGTCGTGTCACGTATCACATGTTTTTTTACGTGTCGTGTTCGTGTTTGATACCCCAAACACATTTTATAATTCGTGTCGTGTTCGTGTTTAACATATTCGTGTCATGTAAATTCATGTCTTACACGAATACACGACACGCAGACACGGATTGCCAGGTCTAGTTGGGCCTAAATTTGGCTGGCCTAATACCTGATCTAATTCCCCTTGACCTAATTGTCCACTGTAAATAGAATAGTGCCTCCTCTATAAAGGGGGACCTTTCCCTTGGACTCTTCCTGTAACATCCGGAGTTTTCCAGGTAGTTTATTTATTTAAATATATGGGGTCTTAGAGAGGGACTCGATGAGTTAGTGCCTAAACTCGTCGAGTAGGATCGCGTCGGGTGACGTGTCTTAATGACTGGACTCGACGAGTCGGGAAACTAACTCGCCGAGTCAACGCTGTTGAGGAAAACCCTAATTGTCTGGGTTTGTGACCTATTTAAAGGCCCTTATGGCCTTCATTTGTGGCCACACTTCCCTTGAGAGACCCAAATCGAACCAGAGAGCTTAGAGAGAAAGAGAGAGCCATTTTTCATCATCTTGGTGCATTCTTGCAAGGAAGGAGAAGATTGTTCAATCTAAATCATCTAGAGGAGCTTAGATCTACTTCTATCCCATTCTAAGCTGCTGTTTAGGGTATGAAATTGTACATATTTCGTATGATTAGTAGATCTCATGTCATTAGGGGTTTGTTACCCTCTTTTAGTTGAAGATGTTGAGAATAAGAGGTCCCCTTGAGGCTTAGACTACAGATCTAGACCTTGAGAGGTCCAGAGAGGCCCATGATTCAAGCTTTATGCAGTCACATAAGAGTATTAAGCCTAAAACACCATTATGAGGGTTATTTTTGACAAATAGAGCTAGATGTACAATGCATGGACGTAAAGATCGAACCTTTACGTGATTATCGGATGTTAGGAGGTTGGATATATAAGTTAGAGCCACGAATCTGACCTTAGATGGCTGAATGAGGATTCGATGGGAATAGACTCTCTGAGTCTGTTGGATGACTCAACAAGTCGTAGTGGGTTTGTCTCGATATCTTCGACCCAATATGAACTCGTTGAGTTGAGGGGCAACTCGACGAGCTGAGTGGACTCTAGGGCGAAACTCGAAGAAATTTGACTGGACTCGGCGAGTCAGGAGTGCACTCGACGAGTTAGGTCGGCATGGACAGATTGAATTAATCAGACTTCGGTTAGTTGATGGGATGGGTCAATAGGGGGCATATGAAACCATGGAGGGGTAAAATGGTCTTTTACCCATTTCCAAGAGATAGAAAGAGAACAAAAGGGCTTTTAAGAGTAAAAAGGATAAAAGGATGGATAATGATTAAGACGTTTGTCTATTATTATAGGCTGAGGCTAATTCAGGATTCCGAGAGCTTGTCTGTTATCTTCTAGTTATGAGGTGAGTCTTCTCATTATACTTTACCTGGAATGGTAACTATGTGTGACTTGAAGGTCTTATATGCTTGTATGAGTTATATGATTGATATGATATGTATATGTTGTATGGGGTGGACCAGAAGGTCAAACTGGATTTGACTGGAAGGTCGACAAGGTTAGGACCGGAAGGTCAACATGGTAGGACCGGAAGGTCAGCATGGTAGGACCGGAAGGTTTACCTGGATTATGGGATCGGAAGATCCCATTGAGACACAGTGACCGGAAGGTCATGTAGCCTAAGGTGTCTAGTATGTGTATGTGGCATTTTGGGGAAACGCACTAAGCTTTTATGCTTACCATGTTATGTGTTATGTGTTTCAAGTACTTTCGAGGATCACGGGAAGGCTCCTGCATGATTGTACACCTGCATGGAGATAGAATCGTGGTCCTGGATTGATAAATCGTTTTGAAAACTTATTGAATGATTTTGAGAATTAATGTTATGACATTTGTTTTTATGAAATTAAAAGTGAAAATCTGGTTGAAATTTTTTGGTTGTTACACTTCCCCAAGTGGCTCAACTGCCACTAGACTTCCCCCATGGCTCAGCCACCACACTATACTCCGGCCGGGTGGCTCGGCCGCGAATCACCGTTGTCAGCCACCATACACCACCACCAACACCAAGATGGTTCTCTTCAGCTCTGGAGGACCATCTCAGATCTACCAGCTGATCTAACTTGATCGTCGGAGTCCGCTCCCGGGGCACCGTCCCTAGGGCGACTCTAATATATCTCTCTATTATGACCTCGTAGATCCGTCTCCAGCATAGAAGCACATCCTCATAGCAGATGGTCGGAGCCGATGTCGCATCATTTGGCGCCATCCTTGAGCAAGTTGAAGAATAAAGAAGTTTTAATGAGAAGAACACTTGATTAGATTCATTTTTGTTTAATATGGTGAGGTCTTTTTAGTAAGTTAAGAAGAAAGTTTTACCCTATCTCTTGTTCATACATTATCAAACTCTTCTTCAATTATGTATTTTATGTAACAACCATTTGTACACACAGCTATATGGCTTGTACATTTTACACAAACTTTCAATAAAAAAAAGGAGAAGGGAGAAGAAGTTTTGACGGGTCCTAACCCACTTTTAGTCCACGTATCTTTTTGAATATCTCATTTAGTTTATGGTCTTAAAATTCACTCAAGTTGTCTAAAATCTTGAAGTAAAAATAAATGAACTTTTTATCTTCTTAAACTTCCAAAAATCTCATCTGAGTATTTTCCGTATGCTTTTCACCCACCATGTATTTATTTTTAACCCGATTCAAAGTTACCCCTACATTTTAATTACCATTTCAGTAAATGGTTTTCAAAAAAAAAAAAGATGAAGATAAAAAGAGAGTTCTATAGAAAATGATATGTAAAAAGGAAACATATGAAATAAAAGGGGGTGGGGGGATAGGAAAGTGGCGTATATGCTTCTTTTGAGACAGTAAGAAAAAAGAAAGAGGAGGGGTACAACTGACCAAAAAGCAAATACAAAATGTAAGAAAGCTAATGCCCTGTAGCATGCGTTATACATAAAATACCAAAATGTCCATGCCTACAATTTACAGTTAATAAGCCTACAAATTTGATCAAAAAATTACAATAATGGTCAATATATGTTTGTCTTCACCCGACAAGATAGAAAGCATATAGGACCCATCTAAATAGAGTGCCACAGAGAAAAGCTTGACATGACGTTTGGACAAGACAAAAAACATTGTGCGTGACCTCACCTCGTTAACCTCTACGCGTCGCACCTCCTGGCCATCTTCAAAATATGAGAGTTTTCTCCAAAGCTTATCCTGCCGCCTTTGTTTCTCAATCCAACTTCTTGCAACAATAGTGTCATCACCGCCCAACCGGTGTGTAACGCCTGCAGTTTCGGACTAGTCAATTTAGAGATAATAAGCATCAAAAATGAGTTTTTGATGGAAGATTATTTAGACGGGTTAATCTTAACCAAGTTTTGGTATATGTTACAAGGGTTCCTTGCATATAAAGAACGTTGAAATCCGAGTTATAACGAAAAAGTTATGATCTGTCGAAGTTTTAAAGCAAAATCGGTACGGCACTGGGAGACGTAAATAGTGAATTTACGATAGATGAATTTTTAGCCTTAGTGATCTAAACAAAGGTTGTATTATATGTTAAACCCAGAACATACAAAAAAAGAACGGCTAAATCTGACTTCGTATTAGGAAGTTATGAATGTTTTAAGATTTGGCATAACAGTGCACGACCCGAAACTCGAATTTTAGTTCGAGCGGTTTTTGGCCGACGCAACCTAAATGAGAATTAAATATCTCATTATTAGTAGTGCAACGGTAAAAAGACAGACGAAAACAGACGTCGGAAGAAGAAGTTATTAATTTTTAACGGACTTTTCATGTCCTGGCTTGTTAAAAATATAACTTTAAAGATAAAGTCCAAATTAGCCGACGAAGTCTAAACGAAAGTTTTAGATCATGTTTCCGCCTACGTGTGGATAAATAGAATGTCAAAAACAGAGCTAATATGAAAAAGTTAGGAATTTTAGAAGATAATTAGTTTTTGGGGTAATATGTGAGTGACACGTGGCACAATCTAGGCCACACCCTCTTCCCCACGGCTTGGAACGAGATGGCGACACGTGGCAAAGAACGCGTTGCGTTCGCACCGAACTCAGCCTACAAATAGAGGCGCAAATCTCCCATTTTCTTCACAACTCTCCACTTCTTTTCTCCCAAATACCCCCAAACCTTCAAGGTTTTTCCCTAGCACCTCCAAAGTGTTAGAAGCAAGTATCGAAGTACCAGAAAGCTTTGAGAAGAAGATCTTTCGGCTCAGAAACTTTGCTTCGGTGAAACCCGATTTTTGAGAAAACTCGCCGTAAGTGAGCTACGCCTACCCTATCGTTAGTATATTTTATGTTTCAATATAGTAATGTTATTAGGACCTTATAATAAATATTTGGGTTATTATTATGAGTTATATAAGTGTCGTTATAATATCTTTTTAACCACTCGCGGTATAGGGAATATGGTTTAAAGGGTTGCGTATGGTTGTTGGATTTCAGAAGTGCTATATGCCAAAATGGTTCTGCCCTCTGGTGTTTTTTATCTGGCCCCTGTCTGTATATAGTGGTTGAGAGATATTGTTTCGTGTTTATATAATAGTAATAATAGCAAGACTATTAATTAGTCTCGGTGAATATTAGACTAAACTCTAGCGGTAATGATACTAGGTTTTGTCAAAGGAAAATTGTTTTAAGAGTAACGAAATGCTTTCCGAGTGCCGAGTCACCACTTTTTCAAGTGAGTGCATAGTCCTTTTCATGAACATGATTTTAATACAAGTATTAATAACCGTATTAAATATATGTTAAAGAGTTAAATATTTGTTGAACAATTTATGTGTGACTGTATAGTCCCTTTCATGAACATGATTTTCATACAAGTATTAAATATATGTTAGAGAATTTATGTGTGAGTGCATAGTCCATTTCATGAACATGATTTTAATACAAGTATTAATTAAAGTAATAAATATGTGCTGAAGAGTTTATGTGTAACGACCCAAAATTTAGGACCAAAAATTTATTTTAATAAATCATTACTTAAAGTAAAGCCATCATTCCAAAACATAATATGAGTATAAGTTTTCAAAACACATGTTCATTATCAGAGTAAACATTCCCAGGCTGTCTGTATGGTGTGTGTGCCATGCGATCACCCCGAGCTCTTCCCTCCGCTACCGGAAGTACCTGAAACCAAAACTGAAAACCGTAAGCACGAAGCTTAGTGAGTTCCCCACCCTACCACATACCACGCATAA